>NC_091472.1:7243522-7601022 GCF_036971445.1 Narcine bancroftii
TACACACACATACCGTAGAGAGAGAGAGAGAGAGAACTTATATACACACACATACCGTGGAGAGAGAGAGAGAGAGAGAGAGAGAGGGAGAGAGAGAGAGAGAGAGAGAGGGGGGGAGAGAGAGAACTTATATACACACACATACCGTAAAGAGAGAGAGAGAGAGAGCGGTATATACACATTCATAGACCGTATATAGAGACAGAGAGAGAGAGTGATAGAGTGGGAGACAGGGGGTGTATATATAGAGAGAAAGAGAGGAAAGATGGAGCGAGGAGACAGTGAGAGAGGAAGAGAGAGATAGATGAGAGGAAAGGAGAGAGAGAGCGCGAGGGGAGATAGAGAACGAGATGGAGAGAGTGAGAAAGGGAACGGAGGTAGAAATAAAGATAACAGCAAGAGAGGGGGGGACAGGACAGGCGAGAGGAAGAGGAAAGGGGGAGATGGAGGGGAGGAGGATGACGCGCCGCAGGGGGAATGGGAGGGAAGGAAGGGAAAGGGGGTGGGGGAGGTGGACATGCAGCAATGAGGAAGGAACGAAGAGGGAGGATGGTAAAGAAAATGTGAGCTGGATGGCGAGAGTGAAGGAGGGACTGGAGAGGAATGGGGTGGGATAAGGCCAGAAACGGGTGCAGAGAGAAGGGAGGGGAGAGGAAAGAAGAGGGGAAGAGAAAAAAAAGAAGGATTGTGGTGGAGAGCAGAAAGAGAGAAAGAAGGGGGAAAGAAGCCGGATGAAGAGTGAAGGTGTTGAGGGAAAGGAGAAGGACGAGGGAAGGACAGCCCAGGGGGGGGGAGAGAGAGAGTGAGTGAGTAAGGGATGAACAGGGGAGATGGGGAAGGAAGGAGAGGGGGACACGTGCAGAACAAGACGGGGTGGGGGCAGCAAGAGGACCGAGCTGCCAGGGGCCAGCATTCGGACGTGGGCAGAAGCGGTCGAGGGCAAGTGCAGGCAAATGGGAGTGGCCCAGAAGGCCAACCTGGCCAGCAGGAGCGAGCTGGGCCGAAGGGCGAGGGCGTGCATTCGGCGGCGGGGCACTGAAACGCGGTGCATGGAGCCGGGGCCAGGACTGTCCGGCCGGTCGAGGGCGAGCATCCCGGCGGCGGCGATGCTGGTGGCCCGTCGGATCTCCCCTGGCAGGGGCCCCCGCGCTATTTCAGTGCCGGGCTCGGCATCATCCGTGGGTATTTTCTCGGCTGACGGCCGCGCAGCCTCCCCCCCTCCCCCCCCCCCCCCCCCCGAGGGTCCGGCCCCCTTGCACTGACGGCAGCCCAGAGCCAACGAGTGAGCTCAGACCTCGGGCGGTGGGAATTTCCGAGCGCCCTTGAATGATGTTTAATAAAGATTCTCCTTGTAACCTGTTCGCAGAGACCAAAACACGTCCAAGCCTGGGGTCCAGAGCAGGAGCCGCTGATCCACCGGTCCGGGACAACCCTTCACCGAACCCTGAAGGTAACCACTGATCTTCGCTGCCGTTTCACGCGGCGTTGGGGGCTGGAGGCAGAACGGACTCCCTCCCTGGCTGAGTTTCTACGAAACCCACGTTGCTCCGGATGCCTCTCAACCCGATGCACTATTTTGTGAGCGCTTGTCGCGCTGGGCTCCCTTCACGGGACGGGGACAGGCAATGAGCGAACTTTCCTCTGCTCTCCTTCAACTCTCGAGTGCGGCTAAAACTTGGGGGGCCTGGGAGGTGCCAACACTTGGCCCGGGAGGTGCCAACACTTGGCCTGGGAGGTGTCAAGACTTGGCCCGGGAGGTGCCAAGACTTGGCCCGGGAGGTGCCCGCCCGGGAGGTGCCAACACTTGGCCCGGGAGGTGCCAACACTTAGCCTGGGAGGTGTCAAGACTTGGCCCAGGAGGTGCCCGCCCGGGAGGTGCCAAGACTTGGCCTGGGAGGTGCCAACACTTGGCCCAGGAGGTGCCAACACTTGGCCCGGGAGGTGTCAAGACTTGGCCCGGGAGGTGCTAAGACTTGGCCCAGGAGGTGCCCGCCCGGGAGGTGCCAAGAATAGGCCTGGGAGGTGCCCGCCCGGGAGGTGCCAAGACTTGGCCCGGGAGGTGCCCGCCCGGGAGGTGCCCACCCGGGAGGTGCCAACACTTGGCCCGGGAGGTGTCTGCCCGGGAGGTGCCAAGACTTGGCCCGGGAGGTGCCAGACTTGGCCCGGGAGGTGTCAAGACTTGGCCCGGGAGGTGCTAAGACTTGGCCCAGGAGGTGCCCGCCCGGGAGGTGCCAAGACTTGGCCTGGGAGGTGCCCGCCCGGGAGGTGCCAAGACTTGGCCCGGGAGGTGCCCGCCCGGGAGGTGCCCGCCCGGGAGGTGCCAACACTTGGCCCGGGAGGTGTCTGCCCGGGAGGTGCCAAGACTTGGCCCGGGAGGTGCCAGACTTGGCCCGGGAGGTGCCCGCCCGGGAGGTGCCAACACTTGGCCCGGGAGGTGTCTGCCCGGGAGGTGCCAAGACTTGGCCCGGGAGGTGCCAGACTTGGCCCGGGAGGTGCCCGCCCGGGAGGTGCCAAGACTTGGCCCGGGAGGTGCCAAGACTTGGCCCGGGAGGTGCCCGCCCGGGAGGTGCCAACACTTGGCCCGGGAGGTGTCTGCCCGGGAGGTGCCAAGACTTGGCCCGGGAGGTGCCAGACTTGGCCCGGGAGGTGCCCGCCCGGGAGGTGCCAACACTTGGCCCGGGAGGTGTCTGCCCGGGAGGTGCCAAGACTTGGCCCGGGAGGTGCCAGACTTGGCCCGGGAGGTGCCCGCCCGGGAGGTGCCAAGACTTGGCCCGGGAGGTGCCCGCCCGGGAGGTGTCAAGACTTGGCCCGGGAGGTGCCCGCCCAGGAGGTGACAAGACTTGGCCC
Organism: Narcine bancroftii; assembly: GCF_036971445.1. Classification (NCBI taxonomy): domain Eukaryota; kingdom Metazoa; phylum Chordata; class Chondrichthyes; order Torpediniformes; family Narcinidae; genus Narcine; species Narcine bancroftii. Next base: position 7,246,370 of record NC_091472.1, read on the forward strand.
GGGAGGTGCCCGCCCAGGAGGTGTCAAGACTTGGCCCGGGAGGTGTCAAGACTTGGCCCGGGAGGTGCCCGCCCAGGAGGTGCCAGACTTGGCCCGGGAGGTGCCCGCCCGGGAGGTGCCAAGACTTGGCCCGGGAGGTGCCCGCCCGGGAGGTGCCAAGACTTGGCCCGGGAGGTGCCCGCCCGGGAGGTGACAAGACTTGGCCCGGGAGGTGCCCGCCCGGGAGGTGCCGACTTGGCCCGGGAGGTGCCCGCCCGGGAGGTGCCAAGACTTGGCCCGGGAGGTGCCCGCCCGGGAGGTGCCAAGACTTGGCCTGGGAGGTGCCCGCCCGGGAGGTGCTAAGACTCCGCCCGGGAGGTGCCCGCCCGGGAGGTGCCAAGATTTGGCCCGGGAGGACCCTGCCCGGGAGGTGCCAAGACTTGGCCCGGGAGGTGCCCGCCTGGGAGGTGCCAAGACTTGGCCCGGGAGGTGCCTGCCCGGGAGGTGCCAAGACTTGGCTGGCCCAGGAGGTGCTAAGACTTGGCCGTGCAACGTACTTGCATTTGCTTTGGGAGGGGAGGGGGGGAAATCTCTCTCTTCCCGCAGGCGTGTGGATAGGAGAAGCTCCAGCAGAGGGGTCAATGCTGGCGGGTTGCTTCCCCTGGTTGGGGTTGTGGGGGGGTGGGGGGGTGTCCGAAGAGGCACCTTGTTTGAGGAAGGATTTCTCCCCATGGGAGGTTGGGAGATTTGGGCGGGGATAGGAATGTAAGGGGGTAAGTGGTCTGGTGCAGTAGGAGGGATGGTCCGAATGGCCTTTTCCTGGTTCCAATCCTCCAGCTTGAGAAAAAAGGAGCAGAAGGCCTTCCGGCCCCTGGACCCTGTTCCATGAAATCATGGCTGATCTGACTATGGGCTCATCTCCACCTCCCTGCGTTTTCCCCGTCTCCCTACTCTGTAGCAATCTATCGAACCTTGTCTTAAATCTATTCACTGAGGTCGCCTCCACTGTTTCATTGGGCAGCAAATTCCACAGATTCACCCCCCTCTGGGAAAAGCAGTTCCTCCTCATCTCTGTCGGAATCTACTCCCCTGGATCTTGAGGCCGTGTCCCCGAGTTCTAGTCTCCCCCACCCATGGAAACAATTTACCTTTCATAATACCTTTCATTCTTCTAAATTCCGGCGAGTACAGTCCAAGAAGACTCAGTCTTTATATGTCACCTCATTTGCTGCTTCTGCCCTTGAGATCCCAGTGATCCAGATGGAGGTGTTCCTCTCCCATGGAGAGGAGGTGTGGGTCAAAGCTCTGATCTGGTCACCCTGGGGTCAGTGTGGGGTCACCCAGGGTCAGTGTGGGGTCACCCAGGGTCAGTGTGGAGTCTGGTCACCCTGGGGCCAGTGTGGGGTCCCCTGGGGCCAGTGTGGGGTACCCTGGGGCCAGTGTGGGGTACCCTCGGGTCAGTGTGTGGTCACCCTCGGATCAGTTTGACATTACCCCAGGGTCGGTGTGGGGTCCCCCCAGGGTCAGTGTGGGGTCTCCCCGGGGTCAGTGTGGAGTCACCCTGGGGTCAGTGTTGGTCTGGTCAACCCAGGGTCAGTGTGGGGTCAACCCAGGGGCAGTGTGGCGTCTCCCCAGGGTCGGTGTGGGATTCCCCCGAGGTCAATGTGGAGTCACCCTGGGGTCAGTGTTGGTCTGGTCAACCCAGGGTCAGTGTGGGGTCAACCCGGGGGAAGTGTGAGGTCAACTTGGGGTCAGTGTGTGATCACCCCTGGGGGTCAGAATTTGTCTGGTCACCCTGGGTCAATGTGTGGTTAGCCTCGGGTGGAAGCACTATTGTCCACCATTGATTGGGTGCTCCTTTGCAGATGAGTCGACCTCTCCCGATGGGTCAGTGGTAAAGATGCTTCCACAGTTGTGTTGGGGAGTGACGCTGATTCGTTTCCATGTCAGAGAGGTGTGGGACCTGGTGGGGAGCCTGCAATGGGTGGTCTCCCAGTTTCTCACTGCCGCTGTCCCAGGTTAGGATTAGCCTGGTCACTCCATTGTGGAGATGGTTCACGCTGCAGCTGCTGTGAGCTGCACTTGGTGCAGGGGCGTGGAGAGAATGACAAATGAGATAACAACATCAGGATTTTCCTTGTCTCTCCTTTCTTCCTTCCCTTCTTGTCAGTGTCACCTGTAAACAGGTGACCAAGAGGTCACCTTCAACTATCATGGACCTCTGGCCTCAGTGCAGCAGGTCTGTTGCTCAAGTGGCTGTCACAGCCTGCAGCTGTGGACTTTTCCCAATCGTGGAGCTCTGCAGCACGGAAACAGGCCCAACTTGTCCATGCCGACCAATCTAGTCGGATTTGCGTGCATTCGGCCATATCCTTCGGCCCCTTTCCTGTCCAGCTACCTCTCTAAATGCCCTTTGAACATTACAATTCTTCTATTTCTGCGGGAAGCTCGTCCTACACCTTGTGTGAAGAAGGTGCCCTTCCTTTGAAATCTTACCCCACTCACCTTAAATCTGTACTCTGCTTTGAGATTCCCCGACCTCAATGGGGGGGCAAAAGAAGCCCTCTTCAGTATTCCATGCTTTTGCACAGTTGTGCCGTAGGGATGAGTTCTGTCAACAATAACTCGCATTCGAAAATTTAAAAAAAAACAAAAAAAAAAAAAAAAAACAATAACTCGCATTCGAAAATTAAAAAAAAAAAAAACAATAACTCGCATTCAGAAAGCTCCTTCATGAGGTGAGGGGTGCTGGCGATTATAATTGGAATCTGATCAGTCTGCGCCAAATACCGTGATAAATTCAGCAATGGTATCCGGCGGTAAATGGAGGAGAAGGCGATAGAGGAGGACACGGAGAAAGGGCGGGGTGTCAGAGATGAAGGAAGTGGCGGAGATGAGGTCCATGGGTTTGAGGGGCTGATAGGAAGGTCAGTGCTGGAAGACATTACTCAGCAAAGGAGGAGAATCAGGACAGAGGGGTGAAAGAGTAGGGGGCCAGGAGGTTGCAGAAATGGGGAGGGGACCAGAGATTGGAGGGGGAAAGGCGTAGGGCACTGGAAAGGCTTACTCATGTAGGGCTGGCCGGGGTTGCAGAGATAGAGAGGGAGTCGAACCTGAGTCGCTGGCGCTGTACAGCACAGTACAGGCCCTTTGGCCCTCGATGTTGTGCCGACCATATATTCCTTAAAAAAAAGTACTAAAACCTTCCCTACCCTGGGGTGATGTCTATTTTTCTTCCATCCATGTGCCTGTCAAAGAATCTCTTAAATGCCCCCAATGTTTCAGCCTCCGCCACCATCCCTGGCAAGGAATTCCAGGCTCCCTCAACTCTCTGCGTTTATAAAAAAAAAATTACCCCGGATGTCTCCCCTAAACTTCTCTCCCTTCACTTTGTACCCATGTCCTCTGGTGTTTGCTATTCCTGCTCTGGGAAAGGGATACTGGCCATGCCTCTCAGAATCTTGTAGACCTCTATCATTTCCTCTCATCCTTCTATGCTCCAAAGAGAAAACTCCCAGCTCTGCTAACCTTGCCTCTCAATCCAGACAACATCTCGGTAAATCTCCTCTGTACCCTCTCCATAGTTTCCACATCCTTCCTGTAATGAGGTGACCAGAATTGAATGCAATATTCTAATTGGGGTCTCACTAAAGATTTGTAGAATTGCAACATGACCTCTCTACTCCTGAACTCAATCCCCCCTATGAAGTGCAGCATCCCATAGGCCTTCTTAACTATCCTATCAACCTGTGTGGCGACCTTGAGGGATGTACGGATTTGAACCCCAAGGTCCCTCTGTTTATCCACATTCTTCAGTAACCAACCATTAACCCTGTACTCTGCCTTCTGGTTTGTCTTTCCAAAATCCATCACCTCACATTTATCCAGATTGAACTTTATCTGCCACTTTTCCACCCAAATCTGCATCCTGCCTATATCCTTTTGTAACCTACGACAACCTTCAGCTCCATCCACAACTCCTCTGACCTTCATCTCATCCACAAACTTAATGACCCATCCTTCCACCTCTTCATCTAGCTCATTTTCAACAAGTACAAAGGGCAGGGAGTCCCAGAACAGATCCTCCCCAAACCGCAGTGCAAACCATAGTTCAAGGAACAAAGCGAAGTTTCAATTGTGCAGAGAAAAATTTTAGTCCTGTGCAGGAGATTTAAGGTGGAGGTTCAAGATGTTGGGGGGAAAAAAAAGCTGTTCTTGAACCAAGAGGTGCTGGACGTCAGGTTTCTGTACCTTCTGCCCCACATGGGAACAGCGAGAGTTGCGGCTTGGCTCAGGTTTCCTGCAAAGAACAGGAGTGCGTGGTTCCTTTTAGTGGAAGCGAAGGTGTGCAGATCACTTTGCAGTGGCGTAATCTGAGCATCCATAACAAATGAGTTCCACCCACAAAGTATGTGTCACGACAGAGCTATTTATGACGACCTTGCCTTTGGAATGGATCGGGTCTTGTTTGCAGCATAAATGCCTCCCTCTATCCGCTGCCACTGCAAGGGCCTCCCAGTGGCCAACCATTTCAATCCCACACTCCGTTCCCACCCCGACATGTCTGTCCATGGCCTCGTCCACTGCCAAACCGAAGTCTCCCTCAAACTGGAAGAACAGCACCTTCTATTCCGTCTCATCCCTCTCCAGCTGTTTACCTCCCTCCCCGGCGAAACAGCGTTCTCCGGTCCTCGAAGAAAAACATGCAGACACACAACCAGACATAAATCACATACAGACAAATGATAAATATGAACAGTACGTATATACAAATATTAAAATAAATAAATATTATTAGTGAATGAATAAGTAAAGCCTCGGAGGGTTTGAATGAGCACTTCCTCAGTCATTCAGCAGTCTTGCTGCCCGTGGGAAGGAGCTGTTTCTCAGCCTGGTGGGTCTGGCTCTGATACTCCCTGTATTCCTTTCCTAACGTGGAAGATGCTGTGGGTGGGGTCCTCAACGATTTTGTGTGCCCTCTTTAGACAACGATCCTGGTAAAACGTGGATAGAGGTGATCTTCTTTGCTGGTCCTATAGAAGATAGATAGGATGGGGGGTGGGGGGTAACCGGTAGCCTTCTCCACCTCAATGAGTTCATTTACCCCAAGAGAAGTAGAGGGCTATATGTATGAAGTAGAGCAGGTTTAGTTAGTTGAGTATTGAAAGTTTGATATAGGTCGGGCCGAAGAGCCTTTACTCTGCTGTGATATTCCATATTATGTGTTCTAACCCAAGGCCTGTTGAAACAGAAGTGAAATAAAATTATAGAACATGACAGCACAGAAACAGACCCTTCAGCCCATCTAGTCTGTGCCAAACTATTATTCTGTTCCATTATTGTCATGTAACACATGAAAATTAACATTGTCTACCAAAAGGAAGACACAGCGACACCTCTTTGTCCAGCACCCCTCACAGAAATGAGGCCCCAGTGAGGGTCAAACTCACAAGCCCTGGTTTACAAAGTTACTGCTCTAACTACTGAGCTATTTGAGCTCTAAATTCCATGGCCTCATTGTTAACTCGATTTTCTTGGCAAATCGTTTCCCCAACCCTGATTGGCTGGGAGTCGTGACCTCTTTCCCCCTCGTGAAGTGGGGTTCTGAGATGGGGAAGAGCAGAGAGGAGGGCAGTCACGTCAGAACTTGACACCTGATACTGCAGATCTGCATCTGAGAGGCAGTGTGAGTGCAGACCTCTTGTAAACAGAGAGTAACATGAGCAGAGTGGTAAGTGATGCAGGGATCGGCTGGGAGGCCACATGAACTAAATTTTAAATTTAGGCACACAGCACGGTAACACGGCCTTTTGGCCCACGAGCCTGCTGCCCGATTTACACTCAATTGACCTACAACCCCACCCCGTGCATGTTTTGAAGGGTGGGAGGAAACCGGAGCAAGTCCATGCAGACATTGGGAGAACGTCCAAACTCCTTACAGACAGATAGGTAAACTGGTTGACCGTTTTGAGTTTTGTGTGCCCGATGGAGATGTGGGGGGGCTGGTAGTCATGGTGGGGAGCTGGCTGATGGAGGACCTCAGTTTTCTTCAGGCTGACTTCCAGGCCAAACATTTTGGCAGTTTCCGCAAAGCAGGACGTCAAGCGCTGAAGAGCTGGCTCTGAATGGGCAACTAAAGCGGCATCATCTGCAAAGAGTAGTTCACGGACAAGTTTCTCTTGTGTCTTGGTGTGAGCTTGCAGGCGCCTCAGATTGAAGAGACTGCCATCCGTGCGGTACCGGATGTAAACAGCGTCTTCATTGTTGGGGTCTTTCATGGCTTGGTTCAGCATCATGCTGAAGAAGATTGAAAAGAGGGTTGGTGCGAGAACACAGCCTTGCTTCACGCCATTGTTAATGGAGAAGGGTTCAGAGAGCTCATTGCTGTATCTGACCCGACCTTGTTGGTTTTCGTGCAGTTGGATAATCATGTTGAGGAACTTTGGGGGACATCCGATGCGCTCTAGTATTTGCCAAAGCCCTTTCCTGCTCACGGTGTCGAAGGCTTTGGTGAGGTCAACAAAGGTGATGTAGAGTCCTTTGTTTTGTTCTCTGCACTTTTCTTGGAGCTGTCTGAGACTAAAACTAGGGGAATAGCCTTGTTTCAATGAGTAGTTTGATGACAGAGATAAGGAGGAACTGATTTTCTCAGAGAGAAGAGCATCTGTGGAATTCTCTGCCCAAGGGAGTAGCAGAAGTGGCTCAGTAAATTTCGGGTTATGGGGAAAAAAGCAGGTGGGTGTGAGTGCAGAGCTTGGGACCGTCCACTGTTGGGAACTGAAAGCAAAACCATCGTGAATATGAAGTGGGTTGATGGTGGCTGAATGATGACCGGGTCTAAGGTCACTCTCCTGGGCTATTCCTGCAGTATGTGGGAGATCAGTGACGCCCGATGACTCGCTGATTGATAGGGCTTCAACGTGCGGAGCGGAGGTGGAGGATGAGGGGAACAGGGCAGCTAATCCAGCACCAGTTAGATTCTGAGCTTTGATGCTGCCTGTGTGAAGTTCAGATTTGTTGTCATGTACCAAGATGCAGGGAGAGCCTTGTTGATTGTGAGGAACCCATACATCAAACAGCAAGAGAAACACAGCTGCAGAAGTGCGGAGTTACAGAATGAGATTAGTTCGCGTGGAGTGAAGGCGCCTTCATCTTAATGTCTTGTGACTTATTCAGGAGACTGATAACAGCAGGAAAGAAACTCCAGTGGTGTGTGATCTCAGATTTCAGATTTATTGTCAGAGTACTACATGCAACCCTGAGATTCCTTTCTCCTGTGGGTATGGCAGAAATACCACTAATTGGTAGTGCAAAAAAAAACTGTACACAGCGTAAACATGGAAACAAACAAAGAACTGTAAACAGATAATGAATGTTAACAAACTGACTGTGCAATACAGAGAGATTAAAAAAGAAAATCAATGACGTGTACAAGTAAGAATCCTTAAATGAGTCCCTGATTGAGTTTGTTGTTGAGGAGTCTGATGGTGGAGGGGTAGCAACTGTTCCTGAACCTGGTGGTGTGAGTCTTATGGCACCTACACCTCTTTCAGCGAGAACAGAGCATGTACAGGCTGGTAATTGCTGCTGCTCTCTGACAGCAGCATTTCCTGCAGATGTTCTCGATGGTGGGAAGGGTTTTTCCTGTGATGTCCTGGGCTGTGTCCACGACCTTTTGCAGGGCTTTACGTGCAGGGGTATGAGTGTACAGACTGTGATGCAGCCAGACAGCACACTTTCCACTCTCACACTCGTGAATCTTCTTCCCGATGGCAGTAAGTGAGTGTGGACAGGGTGGGATGAGTCTTTTAATACGTTGACTGCTTTGCCAAGGTAGAAAGAGGCGTCAACGGGGAGCTTGCATGTTCTTCCTGTGACTGTATGGGTTCCCCCCGAGCACTTCAGTTTCCTCCCACATCCCAACGATGTGTGGGTCAGAAGGTTAACTGGATGCTCCTTGTATGTGGCGGAGTGGTAGAATCTGGGGAGGAGGTAGAATATCAAACATTACAGCACCGTACAGGCTCCAAAGTCTGCAACGTTGTGTCGACCTATGTAGACCTACTCAACAACAATCTATAACTTCCCTACGTCATCCCTGTAACCCTCCATTTCTCTTTCATCCATGTGCCTGTCTAAGGGTCTTTTAAATGTCCCTATTGTTCCAGCCTCCATCACCACCCTCAGCAATGCATTCCACTACGCTCTGTGTAATAAAAACCTTTCCCCTGATGCCTCCCCTAAACTTTTCCTCCCCTCACTTTGAACAAATGTCCTCTGGTATGTACTACTGTCACCTCCCCCTCCCCTGGGGAAAATACGTGTTGGCTGCCCCTAATAATTGTCAACCTCGCCTCTCATCCTCTGTCGCTCCAAAGAGAAAAGTCCAAGCTCGCTCAACTTTGGTGGGAATGTGAGGACAATAAAATGGGATAATTGTAAATGAATGTTTGATGGATGGTGCAAATGCAGTTGGCCAGAGGGCCCTTTGGTGCATCTGTGGTTATATGATGTAACACGGCATAAACCATCAACACGAATGTGGCAGGTAAAAGAATAGAATCAGAATTTATTCTCGTGAACATGGCACGAAATTCGTTGCTTTGCGGTAGTGTCACAGGTATAAGAATTTCCATAAATTACTTTTTAAAAAAGTAAAGAAATAAATTGGTGCAAAAGAAGAGAAATTGAGGTTGTGACTGTGGTTCGTTGTCCATTCAGGGATCTGATAGTGGAGGGGAAGAAGCTATCCTCGTGCTGTTGGGTGTTTGTCTTCAGGCTCCTGTACCTCCTTCCCGATGGTAGCAGAAGAGGGTACGGCCTGGGAGGTGGGGGACCTTGAGGATAGAAGCTGCTTCCTTGTAGATGTCCTTGATAGAGTGAAAACTGTTGCCAATGATGCCACAAGCTGAGTTAGTAACCCTCTCCGTGCCCTGTGCATTGACACCTTCACACCAGGCAATGAGGCCATCGGTCCAAATGCTCTGTAAAAAAAGTATAAAAAATACTTGTAAAAATTTACAAGAGTCTTTGGTGACACACCGAATCTCTTCAAACTCCTCGCGACGTATATATCTGCTGGCTAGAGCATGGCATAACAATTCACAAAGAACATGAAATTCAGCAGGTTATATGGTGCAAGGAACATTAGTCTGTAGTAACAGAAAAATTGACATACACTAAAATATAAGCCTAAAATGCCTTTAGGCAATCGCCAGGTCAGGCAGCGTCTGTGGAGAGAAAAACAAATTGGGGTGGGGGGGGGGAACGGGGTCGTCGATGACCTCTCATCAGAAATTGGCACCGTTCTTGGTTGTACGTATCAGTGTTATTTATAGAAGTGTGAGAGAAGCATTGTTCCACGATCAAAATCCATGTCAAATGCGTGGGAGGATCGGCAAAGCTCACTGAGCACATACAGGAAGACAAATTAAAATTCTGAGCTGGATTCACGTTTGCTGTTGAACAGCAAGACATTTTTTTTTTCCATTTTCTGATTGAACTTGCATGTTGTGGAATAATAACACGAAAATGGTAACTCGTCCCAAAGCAGGAAGGGATGTGGAGGATTTGGAAAGGGTGCAGAAGAGTTTCACTCGGATGTTGTCTGGTTTCAAGGGTATGAGCAGCGGGCAGAGGTGTTTCACATTTGCAATAAAAATGCAATTTTTTGGTCAAACAGTGGACTTTATGTAGCAAAGATAAAGATACATAACCAACGTTTCAGGCTTGAGGCCTACATCAAGGTGTGAGGAAAATGTGGGCAGCTGCCTGAGGGGGAGAGGAGTGGCAAGGGGAGGAGCACTGTCCCTCAGGCACAAGATAATAGATAATGGAGGGAGGGAACTAGAGAAAATGGGGGAGGGGAGACGCCTCTGCGAATGGAGAGGGAAGGGGGTGGAGAGCTGGAGGAAAGGAGACACGGTAGAAAGGAGACAGGCACATAGGCAAATTTAGATTTTCTCTGAAGCATTGGAGAGGAGGGGAGACCTGAAAGAGGTTTATAAACTTGTGATAGACATTGCTAGGATGGACAGTCAGAATCTTTTAAATCTTAAACTTAGACATACAACACGGTGAACAGCCCATTTCGGCCCACGAGCCTGGGAGAGCGTCGAAAGAACCAAACACTTGTTGATCCAAACCGAGGCTTTTATTAACTAAAAGACTGGAGCATATCACATGTAGGACGACCAGTCCAGAATGACCTGGTCTGGCTAGGAGCAATCCTTTAAGACCTGCCAGTTGGTGAGGCTACGCTCTCAGCCAATCACAGTCATCCTCCACTACCATCTGTACATAGACACATTGGTGATAGAATCTGTACTATCACAGAGCCCGTGCCGCCCAATTAATACCTAATTAACCTACAACACCCGGTACGTTTTGAACGATGGGAGGAAACCGGAGCACCTCCCTGGCAAAACCCACGCAGACATGGGTAGAACGTACAAACTCCTGATGGACAGCGTGGGATTTGAACCCCAGTCCCTATCGCTGGTGCCGTAATGGCATTGTGCTAACTGCTGCGCCCACTGTGCCGCACAGGGGTAAGAGCGTCACGTACTGGAGGACGTGCATTTAAAGTGAGCGAGGGAGGAAGCTTATGGGAGATGTGCGGGGCAGTGCTGGGTGCTTGGAACGAGTGGCCAGGAGTCGTGGTCGAAGCACATACAATGAAGCACATAAGGGGCTTCGGAATCAGGTATTCTCCTTGCGCAGCTTAATGGCAATAGGAACAAAAGAAGAGTTGGAGGGGATTGCGTGCGAGAGAAGGTTTCAGGGGTGCAGGGAATTACGAAGAGGGGGAATAGGAGCGATGGTTTCACACCCCTGGTGGGGCTTGGCATGGACAAAATTGATCTCCGGAAGACCATGAGTAGAAATGGGCCGTTCAGCCCATCGTCAGGCCTGTCATTCCATCATGAGCTGATCCATTCTCCCGCTCAGCCCTGCTTCCCTGCCATCTCCCCATAACACTATAAACCCTGACCATTCAGATGCATAGAACACCTCAACGCAGTACAGGCCCTTTGGCCCTCGATATTGAGTCGACCCATATATTCCTTAAAAAAAAATGTACTAAACCCTCCCTACACCATAACCCTCTATTTTACTTCCATCAATGTGTCTGTCTAAGAGTCTCTTAAATGCCTCTACCCCTGGCAAGGTATTCCAGGCACCCACAACTCTACATTTATTTAAAAAAAAATCCCTGATATCTCTCCTAAACTTCCTTCACTTTGTACAGATGTCCTCTAGTGTTTGGGGAAAAAGGTGCTGGTGACCCACCCTGTCTATGCCTCTCTAAATCTTGTAGACCTCTATTAAGTCTCCTCTCATTCTTCTACGCTCCAGAGAGAAAAGTCCCAGCTCTGCTCACCATGCCTCCTAAGACTTGTTTTCCAAACCAGGCAACATCTTAGAAAATCTCCTCTGCAGCCCCTCGATACCTGTCAGTCATTGCCTTAAACACTTCTGTGTTGTTGTAAGGAATAAGATCAGAGAGAACTGGAGAGGTAGCCAGGGTGGAGCGAGAATCCTGGAACTCTGATCCTCAACATCTCAAGGCATGGCTTCCAATGCCGAAAAATGAGATTGTAACCCTTGGAGGCCTATGAGCTCACACCTCACCAGCTGATCTGTGGCTTGAGATACCAGGGAAGGTTGGAGTGGCTGGTCCTCTATTCTCTGGAGGGTCAGACAGGGGTTGCTGTGCTACCAGAGCTCATTGGAGCGCCTCTCCGGCACCTCATGGGGCCTCTCCAGGTCACTCTGAGCACCCCGCCTCCCTGCTGAAGCTATTCTGGACATACCTTCCACGACCGGTCATCCTCCCTCCTCATCCTACCGTCTGCCCTCAATTATACAAAGCCAAATAGAACATGGCGGCCACCAAGACCAGGCCTCGCGAGACCTCCTTGTTGCCATTTTTGGTGAGCTCCAGCACCTAAAAAATTAGCACTACACCCCTGGTGTGTCAGAGGCTGAGGGCTTACAGGTGTTTATAAAATCATGGTGGGGGGTGGTTGAGTTGGCTCCCTCTCGCATCCCGGTACCGATGCCTGGTACCCCTCCAGCCAGTTTCGAGCCCGTCTCCAGCAGTCCGTAGCCTGGTGCGAGTTCCTTGACCGCTGTTTCCAGCATCTCGCAGCCTGCGTGGATTCCTCACCTCATGTCACCAACAGCCCCACTGCCTGTGTGCTCCTCGCTGGTCCGCTGCCATGATCACCGTCCTGTGGTCTCCCCTTAATCTGGTGCCCTGCACCAGTCCTCTGCTTCCCCAGAGTCTGCAGTCCCTCGTGGCCACTGCTGGCACAGCACTGCCACCTTGGGTCATGGGATTTTAATATGACAGGCCGTTTACAGCTTGTAAGGAGCTGTCAGTGGCCGGACCGGGCAGTTGGACCCCGCGGAGGATCTCTGTGTCTCCACTCCCTGCTCTCTGCTGGTCCTTACCAGCGCAGCACCACTGTTGCGGCAGCTCTGGTAAAACTGACATTTTTTATGGCAGCCCTAGCTTTGGTGTCAGTTCTTTACCCAATGAAGATCTGCCTTCCTTACTCCTCGATCTACCTGCTTGGCTGCTTTCAACGAGCTGTGGGTCTGAATCCTCACTCAGTGAACTCCTCTGAGTCACCAGGGTCCTGACATGACTGGAGAGAGTGTGAGGCAAAGGGGCCAGTTGTTGCAACACTCCATGTGTATCATGTTCCATGTTACTCACTGAGTGCATCCCAGTCACTGCCTGGAAGCAGCAAGTTACTCAGGCATGAAAACTGTATTCTGTCAAGTTGTCTCATAGTGCGTGCATGGCTGATCTAAGGGCTTGCACCACACAAGGAGGCCAAGGTCACTGAGGTATGCACACACACGTACATACACATGCACACATGTGTGCACACAGACACATGCATGCACACACATGTACACACACATGCGAACATGTACACAAATATGCACATGTAAACACACGTACAGACACACATATATTTGTGAATGTGTACAGATACATGTACGTGTATGTGAATGTGTACACATACACACATGCATGTAAACACACACACACATACAAACACACACCATTTGCCTATTATCAGATTACTGTTTGTTGCTGCTTTAGTTGCTACCATGCAACTGTGTGTGTGTGTGTGTGTGTGTGTGTGTGTGTGCATTTACACATATGCGTGTGTGTACACATTCACATGCATATGTGTGTGTTAATGAGATCATGGCTGATCTGATCATCGACTCAATTCCGCCGACCTGCCTTTTCCCTATATCCCTTAATTCCTTTTTTATGTAAAAATATATTTAACTAAACCTTAAATATGTTTAATGAAGTCGCCTCAACTGCTTCCCTGGGCAGAGAATTCCACAGATTCACGACTCTCTGGGAAAAACAGTTTTTCCTCATCTCCGTCTTAAATCTACTCCCTTGAATCTTGAGGCTGTTTCCTTCTCCCCACCCCCCCCCCACTCTCTCTCTCCCTCTCTCTCTCTCTCTCTCTCTCTCACTCCATTTCTCTCCCTCTCCATCTGTCTGTCTGTCTGTCTCTCTCTCTCCCTCTCTCTCTCTCATTCGCTCTTTTTCCAATGACAGACCAACACATTGACCTTAAAAAAAGCTTGCTTGGATTATACTGTTAAGAACTGTTCTTTCCATGAACTGCGCCACTTCACATGTCACTTCTGGAAACAATTAGCAGCATGTGGAATACATTTGTTTGCAGCAAGTGCAAGGCCCACCAGTTGCAATGGCCTTCAGGACCTGTATGTTCTTTTCCTGTGGACAGAGAGACGGCTAATGGGGTTGAATGCGGACAAATGCAGGGGTGCCGCCATTCCCATTCATTTACCCACCTTTTGGGAAGTGGGACACCCGCGGGAAGCCCACGCAGTCACGGGAGAAAGCGCAAACTCCGCGTGGATGGCACCGGGGTCCCTGGAGCTGGGAGGCTGCAGATTCCCAAGCAGTGTCTTCGTGCCAGTCCAAGGGAAGGCTTGCTGACTGAGAGGAGAGAGCGCTCTTGGCCTACTGTAACAGGGATGCAGGGGGGGCAAACACCTTCAACCTTCAATGTTCCTTTATTTTCATGTACAAGAGGGCACAACTTCGGGATTGAAGGGTGTCCACTTGGAACAGAGACACGGAGATTTATTTTTTATTTAGCTAGAGGGTGGTGAATCTGTGCTCTTTGTTGGTTGTGGAGCTCAAGTCATTGAGTGTATTTAAGGTGGATATTGATAATGAGCCAGGGCATCAAAGGTTATGGACAGTGGGGCTGAGTGGGAAAATGGATCAGCTCATGATTAAATGGTGAGATAGGCTCGATGGGCTGAATGGCCTATTTTGCTCCTATGTCTTATGTTCTCATAAAGTAGACACGTTTGTCAACTCTTGCCTGCCGTAAAGACACACAAAGAGGCACCGCTAGCCCGACACCCCCATCAGTTAGAGAAAGGAAGGTAGAAGAGAATCCCCTCAGAGACACTGGGTGCCTATGGATTCTGCAGCCACGTGGCCACCTGTCCATTCCAGCGGTGACCATGGGCTCCCAGTTCCCGAATCCTGAGGCTCTTTGGAAACCTTGCTGGCCATCGGCACCCTCACAGATCCAAGTCCCAATACCTGGTTCCCGTGACCTTGTGTCCAGCAGCCCTCAACTCAGTGAGTCCTTCGGCCTCTGAGCCCCTCACTGGTCTGCTGCTGAGGTCAGCTTCTCTGTGGGGTGGTCTTCCAACTTCGGTGTGGGGGTGCTGGGGCGTGTAGGGGGAAGGGGGGTGCTCTCCTGCTCTGGTGCCCTGTGATGGGCCATTGATCGGTCAGAGCCTGCAACCCCATCGTGGTCTGGGTTGCTGAGTGAGGGCATCGCCACCTTGGGCACAGACCTCCATGGATTTGCCACTGGCCTATTGTAGCAACGCAGCCTTCTCAGCCAGATGTCTCTTGCCACCAGGCTGCAGGGGAAAGAGAGAAGCACGAAGAGGAACTTTCGAGAGAGCTTGCACACTGAGTTAACACTGCCACTTGGCCACAGTGACTTGGCAGGCGCTGTGGAAAGGCTCAGACTGCGGTCCGCCCTTCCTCTCAATCTTACCAACCTACACACACTGCACCACAAGGAGGAGTGCGGCCGGGGGGGAAGGAGCAACACACCCACACTGGACTTTCAAATCCAGAGCCAATCTGACATAAAGCAAGGCTGTCATTTCCCTCTTCTTCATCAACGCTGGTTTCACGGTTACAATCTAATCCCAGGATTTGCTCTGACATTTACAGTGTTTATAAATGAGGCCAATGCACAAACGTGCTGGAGAAACTCAGTGGGTCACGCAGCATCCAGAGGAATTAAAAGGATGACCAAAGATTCAGGCCTCAGCCCAAAGCCCCTGGTTCCCGTGACCTTAAAATTTTAATTTTTGGTGTTTTTTTTCAATTAAATGTATTTCTTGCAAAAAAAAACACTATCTACTTTCAATTTTTTAATATATGTCCATACTCTCTTTCTCTTTATAGGGTTTTGAAGCCCATTTACATTAAAGCTCATTAGTCCTTTACTCATTGGAAAAATTTAAAAATTCTTACACATTCCCCTCTTTCATAACTCTCCTTCGTCAGTCCCTGGCTCCTCACCAATCCCTCAAGGACAACATAAGCATTAAATCCAGTTTAAAAAAAGATACTTCATTGTATATTTGAAAGAAAGAGAAGAAAAAAAAGATAGCCCCCCCCCCCCCCCCCACCCCTGAGCATTGTGATAAAGTTCCCTGACAATGCTACCACCCTCCATTTTTTGGATTGCAATTAAAGTCGCAAAGCAACGCCCACGATTCAGCAGGAACCAGTCAGCCTGCCTCCAGCTCCTCCGAGTATATTGAACTCACCTGTACCATATTTCAGATCACTTTCAGATTTCTCTCAGCACAAAAATATCACTTTCTGCCTTCCTGTGTCCACTCTGAGTCAGCTCTTGACGTACGTCTGGTAAACCTTCTTGAGCATGGTCTGGATTCATAAAAAATCTACTTCGCCCTCCTCGAACAAAGACTTTCAAAGTAGCAGGGTCGCGCAGAATAAAAGTGACTCCCTTCTTCTGCCATATATTTTTAACTGGGTTAAAACTTTTCCAGTTCTTCAATAACTCAAGTGTTTGTCTGGATAAAAAGAAAATTCTATTTCCTCTAAATTCCAGTGGCGCTTTTCTTTCTTTAGCTTGTCTCGCTGTTAATTCCAAAACTTCTTCCCCCTCACTTGACAACAAAGAAATATAATCAAAATAGGTCTGGGTTTTAGATCTGGATGAGGTGTAGGTCTAAGAGCTCTATGAGCTCACTCGATCTCAACGTCCCCTTAAAATGCTCTTGACTAAAAGTCTGTGGAATCTAACGTTGTAAAAATGGAATTATACAATTTCCTTCCTCTCCTTCCTTCAGACCAATAATCTTTATTATTTCTTCGACTGAAATTCTCCAATGAGTCCACTTTCTCAGACAATTGTTTATTCATCTCCAGCACCTGCTCCAATCCCTCATCCACATAACAATTACAGGGGCCATCTCGGCCCCTCTAGTCCGCACCGATATAAGTGATCTCCTCTAGTCCCACTTTATCTATTTTTTCTTGAAGAAATTGATATCCTAAATTAATGCTTTGAATGCTCTCTTCCTCTTCCTGATGCTTTTTTCTCCATTTCTTTAACCATTTCACATACTTTATTAACTTTAACCTCTTAATATCACATATAATTAAATTTAATTCCTCCATAATCATAAATAATGTTTCTTGAACTATCTAGGGATAGTTTGGATTTTCTTCCTTACCCCTTCTGCTTCTTCCTACATTTTCTCTGGACTTGGTTCTTCTTCTCTTCCTCCCAGTTCCAATATTTTCTCCTCTTCAGGCAGCCTCTTGGATGTCTGGGAGCCTGTCTGGTAGGCCTTGTAAGCCATTTGGACAAGGCCTCTCACTGCCATCGACTGCTCGTGTGTGACTCCTCGCGCATGCGCAGTCGAGGACTCCCCTCCCCGACTTGTCCGGGTGTCCCTGTTGTTGCGGGGACGCTGCAGCTCGCTGGGAGGCCCTCGAGGGCTTCACCCCATGTCCCGGCTGCTTCTCGAAGGTAGGCCTTTCTTTCTCTTCCAGCTGTCCTTCTTCCATCTTCTCTATAAGCTCTTCTGCCTTGTCATAATTCCTTCAGCAGCATTTTACTTTATTCCTCGATTATTTATGTATTTCAGAGACGAATTTCAAACTTTTCTCTGCTTTTTTTTTCACTTTATTCCAGGAGGAGCAGATTCTTTGTCCTGTCCCTACTTCATCACGTGATAAACCCCCTCTCCCGACCCACATGGTCTCTCCCTCAACTTGTCCCTTCACCTCTCCCACTTCTGCCCAATGTCCTAACACCTTTTAGCCCCTTCCCAACTTCTTCACCCCCCCCCCTCCGTTTACCCACTCGATCACCCTTTCCTACTTTAATCTCAGTAAAGTGTCCCAACCCAAAACGTTGAATTTAAATGTAAACTCAAGCAGTTTACATTTGGGCCCACGTGCCCAAGCTGCCCAACTCCATCCAATCCAACTACAGCCCCTGGTACGTTTAGAAGGGTGGGAGGAAACCAGAGCCCCCGGAGGAAGCCCATGCAGACATGGGAAGAACGTACCAACACTTTGTATACAGCGCGGGATTCGAACTAGGGTCACTGGCACTGTAACAGCATTGCGCTAACTGTGCCACCCTTTTGATAAGCCATTTCTCTCCACGAACACCGCTCGACCAGATGAGCCCCTCCAGGTCCTCGCTGTTTGCTCGAGATTCCAGTGTCTGCAGTTTCTGTTTTCAGCTCAGATTGGGAATCATGTTGACGATGGCCTCACAGGTTCAGTGATGCACAATCTTGGCCATAACTCCGTGAGTGCACATCTCAGCATGGGGTGGGTGAGGGTTTCAGATTTCAGAGAATGTACATAACATCACATACAACCCTGAGATATTTATTTTCCTGCCGGCAAGGCAGAATTATTGGTAGAGCAAAAAAAAACCTGTACATAATGTACGCAGGTAAACAGATGGAGAAATGTAAATAAACTGACTGTGCAGTACAGAGAGAAAGAAACAATCAATAAAGTGCACAAGTAAGAGTCCTTAAATGAGTCTCTGATTGAGTTTATCATTGAGGAGTCTGATCATATGAGGAACGTTTGACAGCTCTTGGTCTGTGCTCGTTGGAATTTAGCAGAATGAGAGGGTTGGAGCCCAGGACAAAAGGACACAACTTCATGACTGAAGGGTGTCCAATCGGAACAGAGATGCGGAGGAATTTCCTGAGCTCGAGGGCGGTGAACCTGCAGAATTTGTGGAGGCCTGTTCATTGGGTGCATTTTAAGGCAGGTTCTTGATTAGCCAGGGCATCAAAGGTTATGGGGAGAAGGCCGGGCAGTGGGGCTGAGTGGGATCATGGATTAGCTCATGACTGAATGGCAGGGAAGACTCGATGGGCTGAATGGCCTATTTCGGTTCTTATGTCTTATGGTTTGATGGTGATTATATCATCCTTTTGTGTATAAGGAGGCATCTCTGACAGGGTAACAGCATTGACCCTGGGAGTGTCTGTGTGGAACAAGATATTAACCGAGTCACCATGTACCTCCCGATGGTAAGTTGGCCAGAAATGGTTTCCCAAGCAGGAAAGCACTCTCACAAGAGGGTGGGAAATTCCTCTATGGCTCACTGTTGGGTGACCAGTAACCAGCTGCGAGAAAATCTGCTCCCATTGTAAGATCTCAAACTGTGGGAAGGAATTTCCCAATCCATCCACAATATGTCCCAAGAAAGATGAGTGTGCCGGAAGTATCAGATGAGAAAAGTGTGAGCTGAAGTTTATGGGTGTGAGGGAGGGATTTGATTATTGTGGAGTATGTTTTCATGGATCAGCATAACGTTGTGGGCTGAAGGGCCTGTGCTGTGCTATAATGTTCTATGCTCCAATAAGTCCATCCAAACTCATTTTAGGGTTGGTCTTCAATGATCAATCAGAACGGCAGAGCACGGACCCAGGCCCTTCGGCCTAACTCATCCATGCTGACCCAACCCCTTTTGCAGTTGGCCCATCTACCACTGAACCTTTCCTATCCATGGGCCAGTTTAAATATCCCCTAAGCATTTTAATTGTC
Source organism: Narcine bancroftii (assembly GCF_036971445.1). Classification (NCBI taxonomy): domain Eukaryota; kingdom Metazoa; phylum Chordata; class Chondrichthyes; order Torpediniformes; family Narcinidae; genus Narcine; species Narcine bancroftii. Next base: position 7,265,526 of record NC_091472.1, read on the forward strand.
CCTATTTCTACCACTTCCTCTGGCAGCTGGTTCCACACACCCTCCCTCCTCCGCGTTGCTCCTGTTTAAATCCTTCCCCTCTTTTCATAAATTTATTCCCTTGTGCCCTATTTTGGGAAAAAAATATGGTGATTATTCAGTTTACCAATGCCTGCAATAATTTTTATCTCTCGATGAAGTCGCCCCTCGGTTTCCTTCGCTCTGGGGGAGGGGGGGAGCCTCAACCTTTCCAGTCTCCCCTTATCAATCACTCTCCCTCCTCCCAACTCCCCCTCCATCTGATATCTGAGTGAATTTTTCTTGCAGTTTTTTCAGCTTCAAGGCTTAGAACATTGCAGCACAGAACAGACACTTTGGCCTACAATATTTTGCTGACCAATGTAAACCCACTCCACAACAATCTAATGGATCCCTCATTCACACCCATATTTTTCTTGTATTCATATGCCTCCCTTTGAAAATATCCCTGTTGTTCCAGCCTCCACCACCACCCCTGGCATCCACCACTCTGTGGGTAAAAACTTACCCCTGACGTCTCCCCTGAATCATACTCCACTTACCTGGTGTTTGCTACTCCTGCCCTCGGGAAACGGTGCTGACCATCCACCCTATCTGCACCTCTCATAATCTTGTGGACCTCTATGAAGTCACCTTTCATCCTTCTTGGCTCCAAAGAGAAAAACTAACCTTGCCTCATAAGACATATTCTCCAATCCAGGCAACATCCTGGGGTAAATCTCCTCTGCACCCTCTCCACAGCTTCCTCATCCTTCCTGTAATGAGGCGACCAGTACAGAACATAATACTGTAAGTGTGGTCTAACCCAAGTTTTATAGAGCTGCAACTTTGCCTCATGACTCTTGAACTAAATTCCCCCGACTAATGAAGCCCAATAATATCAAATCCAAAGGGAGTAAGTATAAGATAGCGAAGCGGAGTGGGAAGTTAGAGGATTGGGAAACCTACAAAGAGCATCAGAGGGTAACTAAGACAGTCATAAGAGAGGGGAAAATGAAGTACGAGAGGAAATTAGCAAATAATATAATGGAGGATAGCAAAAGCTTTTTTAAATATGTGAAGAGGAAGAAATTGGTTCTGTCTACAATTGGTCCATTAAGAATGGAAAAGGGTGGAATTATTACCGGAAACAAGGAGTTGGCTGAGGAATTTAACAAATACTTTGCAACTGTCTTCACCAAGGAGGATATAGGTTATGGTCAGTTAGAGGGTAGTGGTCATGCGGTATCAAGAGACTTGTGGAACTTTCCTGGGGAAGTAGGGGATCTAATGGATATCCAGATCCAGAAACAGGAGGTTGTGAGTAAATTGTTGGGACTGAGGGCTGATAAATCCCAGGTGCCTGATGGGCTGTATCCCAGGGTGCTTAAAGAAGTTGCTATGGAAATTGTGGAAGCACTGGTCGACATTTTCCAAAGTTCCATAGATTCGGGGGAGGTCCCCGAGGATTGGAGAGTGGCTGATGTGGTGCCGATTTTTAAGAAGGGAGGGAGGGAGAAAACGGGAAATTATAGACCGGTCAGCCTGACGTCGGTGGTGGGGAAGATATTGGAGTCTATCATAAAAGGAGTAATAGCAGAACACTTAGGCAGAAATAATAGTATAAGGGCTAGTCAGCATGGATTCCTTAAGGGTAAGTCATGCTTGACTAACCTTCTGGAATTTTTCGAGGATGTGACAAAGAGGGTGGACTTGGGAGAGCCTGTGGATGTGGTGTATTTGGACTTCCAGAAGGCCTTTGATAAGGTACCGCACGGGAGACTAGTGGGCAAGATCAGGGAGCATGGTATTGGAGGTAAGGTGCTGACATGGATAGGAAATTGGTTAAGAAATAGGAAACAAAGGGTTGGGGTAAGCGGGTCTTTTTCAGGATGGCAGGATGTGACGAGTGGGGTGCCGCAGGGATCGGTATTAGGTCCTCAGTTGTTTGTAATTTATGTAAATAATTTGGATGAGGGGATTATTAATGACTTGAGCAAATTTGCAGATGACACGAAACTGGGTGGCGGTGTGGGGTGTGAGGAGGATGTCAGGAAAATGCAGAGGGACTTGGACAGGTTGGGGGAGTGGGCTACTGAATGGAAGATGATGTTCAATGTGAGCAAATGTGAGGTTATCCATTTTGGGGGCAATAATAGGAAAGCTGAGTATTATTTAAATGGAGACAAGCTAGGGAGTGGGGAGGAGCAAATGGATCTGGGAGTACTTGTTCACCGGTCACTGAAGACTAGCATGCAGGTTCAGAAAGCTGTGAAGAAGGCTAATAGCATGTTGGCTTTCATAAAGAGGGGATTGGAGTATAGGCACAGAGACGCCATTCTGCAATTGTAAACGGCCCTGGTGAGACCCCACATGAAGTATTGTGTCCAGTTCTGGTCTCCAATTTTGAGGAAGGACATACTAGCTCTAGAGGGTGTGCAGCGCAGATTTACAAGGTTAGTTCCAGCGATGGCGGGGTTGACATATGCTGAAAGGCTAGAAAAACTGGACTTGTATCCGATGGAGTTTAGAAGGATGAGGGGGGACATGATTGAGGTATACAAAATCATCAGGGGGATAGACAGGGTGAAGTCGGATTACTTGTTCCCAATGATGGGGGAGACGAGGACTAGAGGGCATAGTTTAAGAATACAGGGTAGGCCCTTTAGGACGGAGATGAGAAAACATTTTTTTACCCAGAGAAGTGTGAATCTGTGGAATGCTCTGCCACAGAGGGTGGTAGAGGCAGATTCGCTGATTATGTTCAAAAGAGAGTTAGATAAGACTCTAGTGGGCAAAGGAGTTAAGGGTTATGGGGATAAGGCTGGAAAGGGGTACTGATGGTAATGATCAGCCATGATCTAAATTAGCGGTGCTGGCTCGACGGGCCGAAGGGCCTACTCCAGTTCCTATTGTCTATTGTCTATTGTCTTAACTACCCGATCAACCTGTGGGGCGGCCTTGAGAGATCTATGGATTTGGACCCCAAGGGACCCTGTTCTTCCTCACTGATAAGAATCCTCCCATTAATCATGTACTGTACCTTCCAGTTTGACCTTCCAAAATGCATCACTTCACACATCCTTCCTGCTCTAGACAATCAGGACTGTACGGTGCAGAATGAAATAAGTGTGCACTTAAGAGAAATTTTCTGTGGCTAACAGTTTTGCGAGAGCGCTTTTGTAAATTGGATTTACATCGATCAGAATGCTGTTCAGTAGGATTTTGGGAGGTTAAATGAAAGAGGAGGTTGACAGTTAATAGCAGGACCTTAAACAGCATGAATGTTCTAAAAGATCTGGGGGCCCATGTCCATAGCTTCCCAATAGTGGTAGCCTTTGGCCCTGCCCTGCCCCTTCTTCCTCCTTCCACCACACTCCCCTTCATTACCCCACCTTTTTAGATACTTGTCTGTTTTTGCTTCTACCTTATGAAGGGCTCAGGCCCGAAACGTTGGTTACACTGTACTTCCTTTGGATGCTGCGAGGCCTGCTGAGTTTCTCTTGCACTCAGACCCCAGCGTCTGTCCACTTGCTTGTCCACTAAGCAAGTAGATCGGGTAGTGAAGGAGATGCGTGGAATGCTGGCCTTCATTTGGTGGGGCATTGAGTTTCAGAGTATGGAAGTCGCATGGCAGCTTTACATAACCTTGGTTCGGCTGCACTTGGAACTTGAAGTTGACCTCCTCAGCAACACTGATGAGTCGTTATCCAAAGAAGAGCTCGTGAAATGGTGCGACGGTAGCAACCTGAGTCTCAGCATAGACAAGAGGAAGGAGATGATCGTGGACTTCAGGAGGACGAGGAACGACCACCCTCCACTACACATCAGCAACTCTGTAGTGGAGAGAGTGGAAAGCACCAAATTCCTTGGAGTTCACTTAACTAGTGACCTATTGTGGACATTCAACATCTCCTCACTTGAAAGGAAGGCGCAACAGCGACTGCACCCCCTGAAAAGACTGAAGAGGCAAGGCCACCATGATATCAACATTCTATAGGAGCTCTATTGAGAACGTGGGGTGGTCGCTGCAGGAAATGGATTGGAGGTCAATCCACAGGACCATAAGAGTGGCAGAGAGGATCACTGGAGGCTCCCTCCCCTCATCGACATGATCTACTGGGATCGTTGCCTGAAGAGGGTGTGCAAGATCATTGGGGACTCCTTCCACCCCACCCACCGCATCAGTCAGTTGCTCCTGTTGGGAAAGAGATATTGGAGTATCTCAGAGCCAGCCCCACCAGGCTGAGGAACAGCTTCTTCCCACGGTCAGTGAGAATGCTGAACGACCAAAGGAACTGCTCACACTCACCGTCCGAGACACTCATATTCATTGAACAGTATTTATTTATTAGTTTCTGTAGATGAGATACTTATCCTGAGTTTAGTGTTGTTTGTCAGTAGGTGTGTTATGTCTGGTTGTCTGATTGCATGATTTGCACCGAGGTCCGGAGAACGCTGATTCATCAGGTTGTACTCAGCTTGACTGTGTGCAATTTTGGTCACCCCATTGCAGATGGGGAAGCTTTGAAAAGGGTGCAGGAGAGCCTTTTCCTCTACTGGAGACACATGTTAGACCACAGATGCTGAAATCTGGAGAAGTCCCGATGAAGGGTTCCGGCGCGAAATGTCCACTGATGCTCCTCAACCTGCTGAGTTTTTCCAGCAGATTGTGTGCTGTTCCATGATGGCTTGCGGAGGAAGGGGTGGAGGTGGGGGGAGTTCAACGGATTCGTTACACTTAAAAATGGTCGGCGCGGTTTGCAGCGCGGTTTGCAGCGCCAGCAGCCCGTGATCGTATCCAGCGCTGTCTGTGAGGAGTTTGTATGTTCTCCCCGTGTCTGCATGAGTTTCCTGCGAGTACTCCCACCCTTCAAAACATACTGGGGTTGTAGGTCAATTGGGTGGCATGGATTTGTGGACCAGAAGTTCCTGTTCCCGTGCTGTACGTCTAAACTGAGATTTGACCGGGTGGGTTGGATTTCGAGACACTGGAAGTAAGGGAGAAATCGGGAAATTGCTTGCAATGGATAACTAGTCTTGACGACAACGTACATTAGAGCAGGTTAGAGATATTGATCATAGATTCCAACAAAGTCTGAGTGGTGTCCTGTTATCGATGCTTCCATGAAGATTATAATTTGTAAATGGAGGAAGTATCAGTCACAGGTTTTGGAAGTTCTTTCAAAGCCCTCTGGTGATTTTGGAGTTCTCTGTTTTCTCGAGAGTATTTTATTGTGTGCGGATACCACTGATTCAACTTGACCCCAAGCGAAAATTAGTCTTTCTTTTCAATGCTCGAGTAATTTCCAGGATCTGGCTTGTAATTGTCAGCATTTATGTTCTGGAATCTCCAGCTGTGTGGGTGTGTTTTAAACTCCCATTTTCCCAAATCAGTTATCTTGGCCCTGGGAACCATGGTGTTTTAACTATTTCATGGCAAACTGAGGGTTTCAATCCACTTTAAACACATGAGTGATGAGAAGTGAGTGATGGAGGTGAATCCATGGGCACTTGGTGACTCTGAGCGCACTCTCCTTTGTTTCGCTTTCTCTGACTGCAAGGGGCACCAGGCAATGCTAATGGATGGCAACCCTTTGTCTGCCTTTACGGCAGATTAAAGGGAATTTTGTGTAATATTACATTGCTGTCTGAAAACATGTCGATTTGATCTGATCTGAGATGAGAGTTTATTATCAAACACAGAAGTACATGGACGTTTTAGCGTGGCAGTTAGCGCAACGCTATTACAGTGCCAGCGACCAGTGTTCGAATCCGCCGCTGTTTGTACGTTCTCCCTGTGACCTGCGTGGGTTTCTTCCTGGTACTCTGGTCTCCACCCACATTTCGAAGAAGCACGGGGTCAGAGGGCACATTTTTTTTGCACGCATGTATGTGGGCGGGGTGGTCCTGCATGTCGAAATTAAAAACTAAAATCTTTTCAAACCTTAGAACGGTCACAAACAAAATCAACAGAATAATGTAAGAACTCATCAGGAAGTGTCTGTGGGAGGAGACAAAGAGTTAATCTAGAGACAGATGTACAGGTGCATAGTTCCTTGAAAGTGGCAGAGGGGTGGAAATGGAGTGTTACAGTTTTGGATCTGTACGTCAAAAATTTAACGAAATAAAGAGCAAATGCACTGAGATTCTTTCTTCCTGCAGATGTATGGACAATAAAGTACACTCACAATGTACGAATTAAATTACCGCTCAAGAGTAAAGCCGACAAATGCCAGAATCAGAATTTCTCGACATGAACCTGTCACGAAGTTCATTGTTTTGTGGCAGCGACACAGGTGCAAGCAAATATTGCCATCGATTTAACAATTTTTAAAATAATTAATAAATCGGGGCAAAAGAAGAGAAAGTAAGGTCGTGTCTGTAGTTCAGAGGGGAAGTGGCTGTTTTTGTACCGCTGGATTTTCACCTTCAGGCTCCTGTCTCTCGTTCCCGATGGTAGCAGGGTGAAGAGGGCTTGGCCTGGGCGGTGAGGATAGAAGCGGCTTTCTTGAGACACCGCCTCTCGTAGATGTCCTCGCGGAGTGGGTCTGGTGCCCGTGATGGTGGTGGTCGAGTTCACAACCCACTGTAGCCTTTTCCACTCCTGTGCATTGGCCCCTCTGTACCTGAGAGTGATGCAACCGGCCAGAATACTGTCCATGGGGCATCTGTGGAAATTTGCAAGAGTCTTTGGTGACATAACAAATCTCCACAAACTTCTCACAAAATACAGCCACTGATGAGATTTCTTCATGAGTGCATCGACATGGAAGGCCAAGGATAGATTTTTAAAATTTTAATTAAAATAAAATGTCCTTGCTGCCCAATTTACACACAATTAACCTACAACCCCCATTTTGCTTTGAAGGGTGGGAGGAAAATGGAGCCGTCGGGGAAAAACCATGCAGACACGAGAAGAACGTATGAATTCCTCACAGATAGTGCGGGATTCAAACCCCGGATTCGATCACTGGCGATGTAAAGGCGTTGTGCTAACCGCTACGCCAACCGTTCTGCCCCAAAAGATGTTGGCAGATGAATATTTACAAGTTAGAGTTCATGCAAAAAGTTAAATGTGATGTTACCATGGTGCAGTGCACAAAACGCCTGCTGAAACTTTGTGTCAACACACAACGGTGGGAAGGGGCTGGGTTTTGGGCCTTTGCGAATCTCTATCCAACCTACAGCATTTGACTGACCCAGTGAACCATCCCGATTTGAGAGTCGATAGCAATGGGTTATTAAACAATGACCTTCCAGCCAGGATCGTGTGGGTGGAAAGGAAAAGTTTGAAATCCACTGTGTTAATCATCCCTCATTGACTCGTTATGTGCACGGTTTCAGAACTCCAAAGGAAATGGGCCCGTGACAATTTTTCTCCAGCAAAATATTTCAGTAACAATTGGGTCTAGAGCAGTGATTCTCAACCTTCCCTTCCCACTCACATCCCACCTTAAGCAATCCCTTACTAATCACAGAGCTCCGATGGCATAGGGATTACTTAAAGTGGGATGTAAGTGGAAAGAAAAAGGTTGAGAACCACTGATGTACAGACAGTTCTGGGGTGACACACAGAACCCAATAGGTCAAGCTCCATCCAAGGAGAGTGGTAGACAGTCGATATTTCATCCAAAACTCTTGCTGGGGTTTCGTGAAGTGTAACGGCCCAAAATGTTTACTTTAAGAGATAAGAGCAAAATTAGTCCATTCAGTCCATCAAATCTGCTCTGCTATTCAAACCATGATTGAAACATTATTCCTCTCAACCCCATTCTCTTGCCTTCTCCCCATCAACCTTTAACATCTTTACTAATCAGGAAGCTATCAACCTCTGCTTCAAATCTACCCCATGAGTTGGCCTCCGCAGCCATCTGTAGCAATGAATTCCACGGATTCACTACCCTCCGGCTGAAGAAATTCCTCCTCCTCTCTGTTCCAAAGGGGTGCTGTTTTCCCCAGAGGCTGTGCCCTCCGGTCCGCATCCTTGAAGACGACCTCAGGCCCGAAACGCCAAGCGCACGTCACTTGAGGCATGACCTGCTGAGATCCTCCAGCACTCCTGTGGACCGCTCCTACTCTGTGCTGCTCCAACTCTGCGCTGTCACTCCTGGTTGATGAGCGACTTGAGCAGGTACTTTCAGGGTGGAGATCAGAGAGTGCCAGGCAATCAAAGGGATCTCTCTCAGAAGTGCATGGAGGCTGAAGATGGGACGAGAATGATACACGGCAGAGAAGTTCTCGCCAGGGTCCTGACCAATATCTCCGGCCACGATCTTCATGATAAACACCTTGTTGGATTTGTAGGAGTTTTTTTTGTCTGCTGCCTTTAGAACAGCCCGTTCTCAACCTTAGTTTTGGCCAGGGTCCCCTTAGGTCTCTGCTCAAAGTTTAGGGACCCCCCCTCATGTGAAGCAGTCACGCTTCATTGATTTATTCCATACTTCTCCCTGACCAACTACATAAAACATGTTAAAAATACTTTATTATTTCTCTCAGCCCTTTTATAGAAGGAAAAAAAAGGTGAATATGAAGACCGAGTTTCTCCGTCTTGACATCGTTGCACTTGCCTTCATAAAAGGTCCGAAGGCGACTGGACTGTTTGAACTCGTTCCAGCTTCCATCCACCTCGAGGGGTGCACTTAAAGGTGGAGCGCAGTTGCTCCTCCTCCTCCTCCTCCATGAAATGAATGCCGCTGAAAGCAGCTGGAAAGGGGGGAAGGCAGATGGCGCCGTCAGCCCGTGACCCAGGAGTGTGAATTTTTAAAAACCCTTATGGTTAGTAGAGGCTATTACGTGGCGCAGGAGATCTGCCTGAGTGCTAAGACCGCTTGCACAGATCTCCACCAGCACTCTTGCCTGCTCTTCGGTCGCCATGGTCGAGTCCAGGCCACTTTCACTTCCCGGAGCTACTGCACCTCTACTCCCGCCTCTCTCAGCTCCGGAAGCCAGCTCCCGACTCGGCTCTGCATGAAGGGACCACGGGATCCGCCTTGTAGGTCATCGCCATAAAATGTAAAATCTCCTTTTTTTTAAACTTGCGGAGTTTCACCATAAAAAGGACTAGTCGGCGGCCACCTTGGATGCGCTGTGGCCCCCGGTGGGGGGGGGGGGGGGTCGTGTGGTTTCTGTTGAGAATGGCTTATTTAGAACATAGAACATTGCAGCCGGTAAAGCATATTCAACCCCTGATATTGAGTCAACCCATATATGCCGACCAAAGATAAAAGAAACCCTCACTACCTCGTAACCGTCTATTTTTCTTTCATCCATGTGCCTGTCTAAGAGCATTTTGATTGCCCCTATTGTACCAGCCTCCACCACCATCCCTAGCAATGCATTCCAGGCACATACCACTCTCTGTGTGAAAAGCTTACCCCTAATGTCTCCAATACTGCACAGAAAACAGGCCCTTCGGCCCTTCTAGTCTGTGCCAAACCATTATTCTATCTAATCCCACTAACATGAACCCGTACCCCTCCCATCCGTAGACCTGTCAAATTATTCTTAAAATTCACCACTTCAGCCGGCAACTCATTCCATATTCCCAACCACTCTCTGTGTGAAGAAGTTCCCCCTAATGCTTTCCCGAAACTTTCCCCTTTCACCCTTAACCTGTGTCCTCTGGTTTGTATCTCATCTACCCTCAGTGGTCAAAAGCTGACTTGTATTTCCTCTGTCTATCCCCCTCATAATGTTGTATACCTCTATCAAATCTCTCTTCATTCTTCTATGCTCCAGAGGTTAAAGACATAATTTAAATTTAGACATACATACAGCATGGTAACCGGCCATTTCAGCCCATGAATCCGTACCGCCCAATTTACACCCCATTAACCTACACCACCCCCCCCCCCCCCCCCCCCCCCCGGGTATGTCTTTGAATTTGTTTAATCTTTCCCTGTAACTCGGCTCCCCAGGTCCTGGAAACATCTGAGTAAATCTTCTCTGTACTCTTTCAAATCTATTGAGATTTTTTTTCCCCTTGGAGAATGATTCACATCTATCCTATCTAGTCTTCTCGTAATTCTATGAGCTTCCATGAGGAGAGCAGGGTGGGGAGCAGGAAGAGTGTTCAGGATGAGACGTCGAAGACTGTGAATCAAAGAGCCAAGGTACATGCAGCGTGGACTCGGGCCCTTTGGGCCAGCTAGTCCGATACTGACCTGTCAAACCCAATTTTTATCCTCCCACATTGTCAGTATCTCCTCACCACCCCCCACCCCCCCCCCCACCCCCATCCCCTTCTGACTCGCCAGGAGTAGACCTGGCCATCTGTTAGAGCACAGTGAGCACCCACAAAACATACTGGGTTTGAGCCAAAGGTAAATATTGGCCCCTGGGTGCAGAGGAGAATGCTCTCTCTCCCTTTTTGTGACACCGGACCCTTCTCGCCACAGAGGCTGTGGGAGAAAGAGAAGAAAAAGAAACTCCTTTCAGAGTCGGTGAGTGTCCTCAGAGTCACTCCTGCGCGCCCAGAGCCTCTGCAGCCACACAGACTCCTGTTCGATCCATCAGCGATCTGAACTCCAAATCCTAAACCTCCGACACGATCCAGAACCCTTCAGCACCCGAGGCCCTTCGGGACCCCTTCTTGCCCTCAGCACTCTCTCAAATCCTGGCTCCGATACCTGGTATCCATGAGCTGGTCTCCAGCAGCCCGTGCAGGTCCCCCTTCTGCAAGTCGCCCGCAGCCTGCACCAGTCCCTCAGCCGCTGAGCCCCTCTCTGCTCTCTGGTTACCTTCCCTGTAGGATTGTCTCTTCTGCTAATACTCAAGACAGGGTGGCCCTCCCCGCATCTCGTGCCCTGCGCCAGTCCACAGCGCCACTGGAGACGGCAGCCCCTTGTGGCCGCTGCCAAGCCCAGGCACTGCCATCTTGTGCACAGACCCCAGGGTTGAAGGATTTAATTTACAAACACCTTCTTTAACAGGCCGTTTTCCACCTATGTGTAGCCACTGGTATTAGGAGCAGGCAATAGAACCCAGCAAAGCAGCGCTGTCCCTCCGTTCTCCTGTTACAATCTATGCTTGCACCTTATAGACATCCCTGTGTCCCTTTGTATTCATGTGTCTGAAAAAAAATGCCTTTTAAACACTACTGCTGTATCTGATTCATAATGGAAAAAATTCCCCTGTTCGATCTTTTCCAACTGGGTACATATTGATCAGGTTAACCACAAAACATTTCAGTCCTCGAACACCGAGTTTTAACTCAAGGAAATGGGCGAATTGGAGCCAAGTCAATTTACTTACTAAAGTCCTTGTGTTGTTAATGGAACCGGAGTCTTTGCTCCAGTGATCTGTTTCGGTAATAAACTTAGACAGCAGTTTCCAGACCCATGACCTCGACCAGCTTGAAGGGCAAAGGCAGAGGGAGCACCGCCATCTCAAAGTTGCCCTCCCGAGCCGCACACCGTCAAGACTTGGAAAGATCTCGCTATTCCTTCCCCGTCGTTAGCTCAAAGCCCTCTCTAATAGCGACCTGAGTACCTCAAGGACTGCAGTGATTCAAGAAGGAACTTCCCCTCTACCTTGTGAAGGGCAGTTGGGATGGGACATAAATCTCTGGCTCAGCCTTGTGAGCCCTGGAATTTGAGAAAAGAACTTAAAATTGAAAAGTCGTTCGACTCCTGATGAAACTTTAACCCAACGTTAGTCCAAGGATTTGTAACCTTTTGCACATCTCAAGACTCCATTTATTGACCATGTAATAAACAACAGTGTCATACATAAAATTCACCTTAGTCTTGCGATAAAGCAGGCAGATTCGCCATCGGCAGAAATTGCCTGAAGCGCCTTTTACAGCCAGAGAAAGAGAAGCAAGAGTGAGTCTCGCCCCCAGAGTCACCAAGTGTCCGTGGATTCGCCTCCAGCGCTCCCTCAGCCTCCGCAGTCACACAGAGTCCAGTCCAAACCACCGAGATCCCGATCCGGACCTCCGACCCTTCAGCGCCCTCTCACATCCCGGTTCCGATACCGAGTACCCCTTCAGCCAGTTGCGAGCCAGTCCCCAGCAGCCTGCAACCTGGTGCGATGACCGCAGTCTCTCCAGCAGTCCACAGCCTCCGTGGGTTCCTCGCCTCGAGCCCCCAACAGCCACCTGCCTCTTTAGGTCCTTCAGCTGCAGGGCACCTCACCTGGTCCACACCTGGAAATTGGAGAAAGTGACCTCGCTACCTGAGGCATAGAACTAGAATTAGGCCACTCAGCCTATTGGAGTCTGCTCCGTCATGCGAATCACGGCCAGTGGGCATATTTGTCCTGTCAACCCCATTCTCCTGCCTTCTCCCATATCATTTGACACCCTTAATCATTAAGGCCCATTCAACCACTACTTTAATGGTTCGTGTAGTAGTTGGCGTGATGCTATTGCAGCGCCAGCAAGTCGGGTTCAAATCTGGCGCAGTCTGTCAGGAGTTGCTATGTTCTCCCCGCGACCTGCAAGGGTTTTCATCGGGTTCCAGTTTCCTCCCATATTGAAAAACGAATAGGGTTGTAGATTAACTTGGGTGGAATTTGGCGATACAGGCTTAAATGGCCAGAATCGGCTTCTATCACGTTGTAAATTTTAAAAACATTTATAAAGAAATAAATATACTGTAGCCAATTACTTGGCCTCAACAGCCAAGTTGGAATAGCCTTCAGAATGGGCATCAACCCTGACACTGGGAGTCACGTGATGGAGTCGTGGCTGGTCGGGTGGAACCAACCCTCTCCAGAGAAAAGAAAAAAAAAGTGTGAAAAAACAGAGCTCAACCAACATAAAATACAGGAAGAGAAAAAGAAAGTTACAGAGAATAGATATAGAGAAATATAGATATAGATATAGAGAAAATATAGAGAAAATATAGATATAGATATAGAGAAAAGAAGAAGACGACACAGACATAGATACAGACACAGAAGTAGAGGAGGAAGAAGACCAAGAATTTCAAAGGAAAGAAGCTGAAATAGAAGGACAAAGTTTAGATAAAGCCTTTTTCGAAGAACAAATGAGATCATTAAAAGAATGGCTATTGTTAGAATTTAGTTCAATCAAAAGAAAAATGAAAAGAGCTGAAGACAGAATGCAAAGTTTAGAGCTGGTCATGATTGAAATAGGGAAGAGAGTAGAAAATGTGGAGGAATGAGAAGTTGCTGTAGAAATGGAGATAAATGATTTAAGAGGGAAGTTGGAAAAGAGCGAAAAAAAATTAAAGAGACAAAAGATTTATTGTCACAAAAAAATTGACGTATTGGAAAACTACAGTAGGTGAAATAACATAAAAATAGTGGGTCTGAAAGAAGGCAAAGAAGGGTCAGATATGAAGGAATTTATAAAAGGATGGATCCCGAAGGTGCTGGGAACGACAGATTCAAATGAAGAAATAGAAATCGAAAGGGCGCATAGAGCACTAGTACCGAAACCGCCACCACATCAAGAACAGAGATCCATATTGGTAAAATTTCTAAGATATATGACAAGAGAGAACTTACTGGAGCAGGCAAGAAAGAAGGTTAGAGAAGACAATCTTTCTTTGGCTTGGCTTCGCGGACGAAGATTTATGGAGGGGGTAAAAAAGTCCACGTCAGCTGCAGGCTCGTTTGTGGCTGACCAGTCCGATGCGGGACAGGCAGACACGATTGCAGCGGTTGCAAGGGAAAATTGGTTGGTTGGGGTTGGGTGTTGGGTTTTTCCTCCTTTGCCTTTTGTCAGTGAGGTGGGCTCTGCGGTCTTCTTCAAAGGAGGCTGCTGCCCGCCAAACTGTGAGGCGCCAAGATGCACGGTTTGAGGCGTTATCAGCCCACTGGCGGTGGTCAATGTGGCAGGCACCAAGAGATTTCTTTAGGCAGTCCTTGTACCTTTTCTTTGGTGCACCTCTGTCACGGTGGCCAGTGGAGAGCTCGCCATATAATACGATCTTGGGAAGGCGATGGTCCTCCATTCTGGAGACGTGACCCATCCAGCGCAGCTGGATCTTCAGCAGCGTGGACTCGATGCTGTCGACCTCTGCCATCTCGAGTACCTCGACGTTAGGGGTGTGAGCGCTCCAATGGATGTTGAGGATGGAGCGGAGACAACGCTGGTGGAAGCGTTCTAGGAGCCGTAGGTGGTGCCGGTAGAGGACCCATGATTCGGAGCCGAACAGGAGTGTGGGTATGACAACGGCTCTGTATACGCTTATCTTTGTGAGGTATTTCAGTTGGTTGTTTTTCCAGACTCTTTTGTGTAGTCTTCCAAAGGCGCTATTTGCCTTGGCGAGTCTGTTGTCTATCTCATTGTCGATCCTTGCATCTGATGAAATGGTGCAGCCGAGATAGGTAAACTGGTTGACCGTTTTGAGTTTTGTGTGCCCGATGGAGATGTGGGGGGGCTGGTAGTCATGGTGGGGAGCTGGCTGATGGAGGACCTCAGTTTTCTTCAGGCTGACTTCCAGAAGACAATAAGCCGTTGGAATATAAGGGACAAAAAATATTTTTTTACCCGGACATAAGCTTCGAACTTTTTAAAAAAAGGAAGGAATTCAACATGGCAAAAGCAATCTTATGGAAGAAAGGTTATAACTTTATATTAAGACATCCAGCCGTACTCAAAGTATTTATTGCTGGGGAACGGAATAGACTGTTCTCGGACCCAAAGAAAGCCCAAGAATTTGCTGAATATTTGCAGGTCAGGAGAAGAGAGGAGGAGGAGTGACAAGAAGGGTGACTGGCAATAAAATATACAAAAATATAAAGTAAAAATAATGTATATATAAAAATTTAAAGATGGATAAGAGAAGGGGAAGAAGGGGCGAAAAGGAGAGAGAGAGCTTTGTTATATGTACAGGAAAATAGTGTTCTCTGAGGGGGGCTGGGGGTGGGAGAATAATGGTCACTGTGAAATTGGTTTACGCTTGCGAGTAAGTTCGCAAACCAAATGGAAAGGGGAATTGTGGTTGCCGTCAAGGGACAAGGGGCAATCCAAGGAGGGGAGGTTCATTTGGGGTTAAAGGGTTATTGCTCGTGGGGATTATTGGGGTATTTCATGTCTTAAATGTGTTGTCATATATTGAGATTAAAAAGGAAAACTTAAAAAACAGTAAAGGAAAAAAAGGGGTGGAGGTGGTGAAGAGGCGGAAAAGAAGTGAAAATAAAGATATAACATAAAACAATTTACAGCACAGAAACAGGCCATTAGGCCCTTCTAGTCCGCACCGAACCAAACACCCCTTTCTAGTCCCACCTCCCTGCACAATGCCCATAACCCTCCATCTTCTTCTCATCCATATACCTGTCCAACCTTTTCTTAAATAATACAATTGACTCCGCCGCCACTATTTCTCCCGGAAGCTCATTCCACACGTCTACCACTCTCTGAGTAAAGAAGTTCCCCCTCATGTTACTTTGGACCATATGACTATAAACATTAATGGAATATATTACCAAGTTTAAGTGTAACCCATTGGAAACAAAAATCACATATAATTTAAAAGACAAAGTTGCAATGATTGGGGAAACCTGAGAACCATATCTGGAACATAACAGAAAGAGCAGGCCTCGGACCACCATCACCTAAAATGATAAGAAGATAAAAACGACCAGATTTAATGTGAATAAGTAGATGATACGTCTTATTTGTTTCTATTCCTTTTGTATAAAGATATTGTTTTATTGTATTTTATATCTTCAATATTTACTGTTTTTGGAGGGGGGTGGGAAGGGGGAAGGGAGGGATGGGGAAGAAAGAGAAAATGTCACTGAATATTTAAAGAGATGCATCTGTAAATATATTGGTTGATATGGTTCATAGTGTGATAAATAAAGAATCACAAAAAACCCCTGACACTGGAGATTTAGTCAGGTTCCTTTGCGATTAACTCAAATAGCAGACTTGTGTTTGGCCAATTAGCTTGTGAACAGGACATAGAGCTGGTTCCCAGTAGGTGGGTTAGAAACAGAATCAGAATTTTAAAAATAAATGATTAGTGCAAAAGTAAAGAGTAAAAGTGAGGCGGTGTCTATAGGTTTGTTGTCCAAGGAGGTAGCTGTCCCGTCTTCAGGCTTCTGCACCTCCTTCCTGATGTTAGCAGAGTGAAGAGGGCATGGCCTGGGTGAGGAGTGTTCTTGAGGATAGAGGCTGCTTTCTGAGGACACTGCCTCTTGTAAATGACCTTGATGGAGTGAAGTCTGGTGCCCATGATGGTAATGGCAGAGTTAACCACCCTCCTGTTCCTGTCCTGTGTATTGGCCCCTCCATACCAGTCACTGATGCAACCAGTCAGTTGCACTTGTAGAAATTTGCAAGCGTCTTGGAAATATGAACTGGGGCGGCACAGTTGGCGTAGCGGTTATTGCAACACCTTTACAGCGCCAGCGATTAGGACCAGGGTTCGAATCCTGCACTGTCTGTAAAGAGTTTATACATTCTCCCCTGTCGGCATGGGTTTTCCCCAGGGACTCCAGTTTCCTCCCACTGTTCAAAACACACTGGGAGTTGTAGGTCAATTAGCTATAAATTTGGGGCTGAAGTGGCCTGTTACCGTGCTCTATGTCTAATGAAAAAAAATCTTTGGTGATCTTTGTAAGATCCCCCTCACCCTTCTAAACTCCACTGAATATCATCCCAGGTGACTCAATTTCTCTCCATAAGCATGCCCCCTCATTTTCAGAGCCCATCTGGTGGAACCCCTAGTTGGGAGCAGTGGACAGTTGCCCAGGCGTAAGAGAGGATAAAGGCTACCAATATCGAACTAAACAGACAAACCCAAAACTAACGACTTTTTTAAAAGTCTAGAGTCATAAAGTTGTAGAGATACGGTGGTGGGGAAAAAGCTCGCCAATCCACTGAGACATAAACATTGTTGTGGAGTAGGTGTCTATGGGACATTACCACATCATAGGCTGAAGGGTCTGTACTGTGCTCTAATGTTCTATGCTCTGAACTGGGTGGACGCCGCTGTAAAATAACCCACCACATACCCAGCTGAGGTAATAGAACTGTCAAAGGGTAGTGACTTTCTCTGAGGGTGGTGATGGCTCGATCATTAGATTTATATCGGATCAAGCTAAACATTCAAAAGATCAAGAGATCGAGGAAGCAAAGAGGTGTTGAGGCCAGCGTAGATCAGGAATATTGATTGTTGAGATAGTCTGGCCTTTTGCTCTTCCTCTGCTCTTGCGTGCCTGTGCCACCCAATGGCTTGGCCTCCATGGCCGTATGTGGCAACAGATGCACCACTCTCTGGCTGAAGAAATGTCTCCTCATCTCTATTCAAAAGGGACACCCTTTTATTCTGAGGCTGTGCCCTCTGGTCTGAGACTCTCCCACTACTGGGCACATCTGCTCCACGTTCATCCCTCTCAATCTTCAGTTGGTTTCAAAGAGGCTCCTTATTCTTCTAAACTCCAACGAGTACAGTCTCAGAGCCATCAAACACTCCTCATGCATTAATCTTTCATCCCTGGGGTCATTCTTCTGAACCTCCTCCAAGATCCTCTCCAATGACTTGGTTCCAACAGAGATGTGTGGGCAGATTTCTAGAAGTGGAGGTGAGAATGGGAATTCGGGGCAGGCAGTAAATTCTGGTGTCGCCGCTGAAAAGCATTGTCTGAGGCTATTTATGGTCCACGGCTGAACAAATACATGGGTTGCCCTGGTCAGAATGTGCACTGAAGGGTTCTGTTGGATCTGAGTTGATTGGTATTCGAGTCACCAAGGCAGCTGTGAGTTGATGAAGAGGAAATCCTCCTGCTGGCTTTGTAACGCTCTTTGGAACAGAACAAGTTTGATTTGGCTGCAACGCGGTTTTTCAGAATTAGGAAGAGTGGAGTGAAACACGAAAGTCTGCAGACGCTGTGATTGTAGTAAAAACACACCAAAATACTGAAGGAACTCAGCCAGTCTTTCACAGACCATAAAAGACAAAAACATTGCCGAGCTTTGGGCCTGAGCCCTTCTTCAAGGAATTAGCAGAATGAGCCAGAAGCAGGAATTCAGACAGCGCCGGCTGGGGGAGGGGTCCAGGCCAACAAAAGGTGTGAATTGGATATGATCAGGGGAGAGGGGAGAATTGATCATGTCTGTGCAAAAGGAGACTCAGGGAAGGGAGAGACTGAGATGGGGAAGGCGACAGAGCGAAGAAGTAAGGGGGAAAGGGGGGGGGGTTAACGAAAGCCAGAGAAGTCGATGTTAATGCCATTCAGTCGGAGGGTGCCCGGTCGGAAGATGAGGTGCTGTCCCTCCAATTTGTTTGTGGTCTCAATCTGGCAGTGCATGAGTCCATGGACAGACACGTCAGCAAGGGAATGTGGCAGGGAATTGAATTGAGTGGCCAGTGGGAGATCCATGCTGTCGTGGTGGACAGAGCCAAGGTGCTCAATGAAGAATTCAGAAGGAGCCTCTTAGAGCAGGTACGAAACAACCTCTTCACCAAGTGGATCAAGGCTTGGACGGGGCTCAGGTGTGAATGAGCAGGTTAGACACCTAGATGGGTTTTGGATTTCATCGGGCAGTTTGCCTTGTGAACCACTTACCTGCTGGGACAGGTACAAACCTGCCGATTGGGGAACGAGTGGCTCAGCTGGAGGGAGGCGAAAGGTGTCACTGCGTGGGACAGGAACTGCTGCTCCCGAGACCGCCGAGGGTTGCGAACGTGACTCAGAGCCTCACGCCTACCCTTCCCTTCCCCTCCATCGACAACACCTGCTGCCTCGGAAAAGCAGACGACATCTTAAAAGACTCATCCCACCCCCAGCCACTCTCTCTTCTCACCAACCCCCCACCCCATCCATCAAGGACAGTGAAATCACAACTCCACCAGATTAAACTACAGTTTAATTTCTGCTGCTAACAGGCTCTTCAACAAACCCAACACTAGTTAAACAATGTTACCTTAGCCCCGCACTAACTGATTTCTCTTTAACCCTGAATTCCAATGTAAATTCTGTATTGCTATACGTGGGTTACAGGACTGCTGTTACAGACCTGCTTTTTTAAAATCTTCATCTTGTGTATGTATGTGTGTGTATATATACATATTCTAAAGTTACTTTGTGGGTTGGACCAGGGAAAGATACACAGATAACAATATTTTTTAGCAGATGTCATGGCACTTATGTTCAGAGCTATAAATAGCCTGTTTATTGTTCAATTAAAATACTGAAACAATGAATGTTTACTAAGGAAGACGTGTCGGTCTAAACAAAAGGCCATTTGCCATATGACTCAGCTCTTTTGGGAAACTGAAACTAAAAACCTGTATTGCTCAATCCAATCATGTGATTCAGGCACTTGAAGAAAGCATTTTAATTCAGATTCCAGATTTATTGTTAGAGTACAGAAGTGACATCACATACGGCCCTGAGATTCTTTTTTCCTGCGGGAGCGGCAGGATTACCACTGATTGGCTGTGCAAAAATAAATTGTAAACATCAAAAGGACTGTAAATAAACTGACTGGGTAACACGGCAGAGCAAAGAAAATCAATAAAGTGGACGTCAGAGTCCTTAAATGAGTCCCTGGTTGAGTTTGTCGTTGAGGAGTCTGACGGCGGAGGGGTAGCAGCTGTTCCCGAGCGAGTCTTGTGGCATCTACACCTCTTTCCTGATGGCAGCAGCGAGAACAGGGTGGTGAGGGTCCTTGATGATTGTTGCTGCTCTCCAACAGCAGCGCCCCCTGTAGATGTTGTCAATAGAGGAGAGGGCTTTGCCTGTGATGTCCTGGGCTGTGTCCGCTAACTTTTGCAGGGCTTTCCCTTTAGGGGTATTGGTGTTCCCATACCAGACCATGATGCAGTCGGTCAGCACACTTTCCACCACACCTCTGGAGAAATTTGCCAGGGTTTCTGGTGTCATACCAAGGCTCCGCCAACTCCTAAAGAAGTAGAGGCGCTGACGTACTTTCTTCAAAATGCCATTGGTGTGTTGGATCCAGGAAAGATCTTCCGAGGAGGTGACTCCCAAGAACTAAAATTTGCTTACCCTCTCCACCTCTGGCTTTCCACTTGTGGGGTGGTATGGGTCCTCCTTGATTTTGCGAGCCCACTTTAAAAAATGATCCTGGGGGTGGGAGGGAGATCCCAGTGATCCTCTCTGCCACTTTTATTGCCTCTCATCCAATGCACTACAGCAGTGGTCTTCAACCTTTTTCTTTCCACCCACAGACCACTTTAAGTAATCCCGATGCTATCGGAGCTCCGTGATTAGTAAGGGATTGCTTAAGATGGTCTGCGAGTGGGAAGGGAAGGTTGAGAATCACTGCTCAAGACCCAATTGTTACTGAAATCTTTTGCTTGAGAAAAATTGTCATTGGCCCATTTCTTTTGGAGTTCTGAAACCCTGCACATAAAGAGTCAATTAGGTACAATTAAAACAGTGGTTTTCAAACCTTTTTCTTTCCACCCACATCCCACCTTATAACCATATCTAACAATTACAGCACGAAAACAGGGCAATTGGCCCTTCTAGTCCGCACTGATCCAAGTACCCTCCTCTAATCCCACACCAGCACTCTGCCCATATCCCTCCATCCCCCTCCCATCCATATACTTATCCAACTCTTTCTTAAATGACAACATTGACCCTGCCTCCACCACCTTTCCCGGAAGCCCATTCCACACAGTAACCACTCACTGAGTAAGGAAGTTCCCCTCATGTTATTCCTAAACCTTTGCCCGTCAACTCTCAACCCATGACCTCTTGTATCCATCTCTCCTACTCTCAATGGGAAAAGCCTTTCCACATCAACTCTATCTATCCCTCTCATTATCTTAAACACCTCGATCAAATCCCCTCTCAGTCTTCTACCTTCCAAGGAATAAAGACCTAATTTGTTCAATCTCTCCTTGTATTCCAGATGCTGAAACCCAGACAACATTTTTGTAAATCTTCTCTGCACTCTCTCTATCTTGTTAATATCCTTCCTATAAATCGGTGACCAGAACTGCACACAGTACTCTAAATCTGGCCTCACCAATGCCTTGTACAGTTTCATCATTACTTCCCAACTCCTATATTCTATGCACTGATTTATATAGGCAAGCAGACTAAAGGCCTTCTTCACCACCCTATCCACATGTGCTCCTACCTTCAGGCAACAATGCACCATTATTCCTAGATCTTTCTGCTCCACTGTATCCTTCAATGCCCTCCCATTTACCACATATGTTTTGCTTTGATTATTCTTTCCAAAATGAAGCACCTCACACTTATCAGCATTAAACTTCATCTGCCACCTTTCTGCCCACTTCTCTAAGCAGTTTAAATCCTTCTGCAATCTTTGAAAACCCTCTCCATCATCCACAATTCCCCCTATTTTAGTATCATCTGCATATTTACTAATCTAATTTACCGCCCCATCCTCCAGATCATTAATATATATGACAAACAGCAATGGTCCCAATACCGAACCGCTTGACACCGGCCTCCATCCTGACAAACAATTATCTACTACTTCTCTCTGGCACCTTCCTTCTAGCCACTGTTGAATCCATTTGACTATCTCCAAATGAATACCCAAGGACTTAGCCTTCCTAAATAACCTCCCATGCGGAACCTTATCGAAGGCCTTACTGAAGTCCATATAGACAACATCCACTGCTCTACCCTCATCAACATTCCTAGTCACCTCTTCAAAAAATTCAACAAGATTGATCAAACACGACCTTCCATGCACAAATCCGTGTTGAGTACTGTCCTTCCATATACTCTATCTCTAAGAACACTTTCCATCAATTTACCTACCACAGACGTCAAACTTACAGGCCGATAATTGCTAGGTTTGCTCCTCGAACCCTTTTTAAACAAAGGAACCACATGCGCAACACGCCAATCCTCCGGCGCGATACCCGTCTCTAATGATATTTGTAAAATCTCTGCTAGAGCCTCCGCTATTTCCTCACTAACTTCTCTCAAGGTCCTGGGGAAAATCCTGTCAGGTCCTGGAGACTTATCCACCTTTATATGTTTCAAAAGCTCCAGTGCTACCTCTTTCTTAAACACTATAGTCTCTATATTTACTCCCTTTGCTTCCTTATGCAATCCCTTACTAATCACAGAACACCGATGGCTTAGGGAATACTTAAGGTGGAATGTGAATTTAGGGGGAAGTTTGAAAACCACATAGTATTCTGTCTTCTTTGGCTTGGCTTCGCGGACGAAGATTTATGGAGGGGTAAATGTCCACGTCAGCTGCAGGCTCGTTTGTGGCTGACAAGACCGATGCGGGTCAGGCAGACACGGTTGCAGCGGTTGCAGGTGGGTTGGGGTTGGGTGTTGGGTTTTTCCTCCTTTGTCTTTTGTCAGTGAGGTGGGCTCTGCGGTCTTCTTCAAAGGAGGTTGCTGCCCGCCGAACTGTGAGGCGCCAAGATGCACGGTTTGAGGCGATATCAGCCCACTGGCGGTTGTCAATGTGGCAGGCACCAAGAGATTTCTTTCGGCAGTCCTTGTACTGAGCTACTATAGACGTCGGTGTACCCGTTGTGGAATCGTTGTACACGTTGTCGAGTTGATGTACACGCGGGGAAGTCGATGTACACACTGTGGAGTCTAGTGCAAGGCTGACACCTCCATGCTTGCATGCTGGGCTTATAGACATCACTACTCCTGTCACATGGACAGGAAGTGATGTCATCAGTGATGCTATCAGCTCAAACAAAAACCTGTGTTGTATGCAGGTCAATTTCCCACATTTGCCACAGCACGTCCGCCATTTTGGGAGCCGCTTCGCTTGCTGGTAAGTGGATCGCCATGATAGATCATTGCAACACAGTACAGATCCTTTGGTCCATGATGTTGTGCCAACCTATAAAAACTTTAAAAAACTAAACGTTGAACTTGAAGTAAAACATGAAATTCTACAGACACTGGTCGAAGTGCAAACACGATGCTGGAGAAACTCAGCAGGGCAAACAGTATAGCAAAGATAAAGATACATAAACCAGCGTTTCAGGCCTGAGCCCTTCATCAAGGTAGGAAATTGAACTGGTTTTCTCTGGATGGTGAAGTTTGCAAGGAGATTTAATTGACGGCTGTAGGATTGTGACAGGGTTCAGTCGAGTGGATGGAAAGCAACTGTTTCCCCCGAGCTCAGAAAAGCAGCAGATGTCAAGATTTGGTCACTGGCAGCGGGATTTGAGCGGAATTGCGGAGAGTTCTGAGTGGACGAGGGAAAGAGGAATGCTCACAGCATCTCGGACGTAACTACTCGTACACAGTGACCCCACAGCTGGGAATGTGGGAGTATCACAAACATGGCTCTTTACGCGTCGGCCCGGAGGGTGTGATTTGCTTCTGTAAACTGATCTGATTCTGTGGTTGAGATGAGTCAATGGCTGATGGTTTGATGATGGGGTTTCCTAGTTCCTGAACAGCATTCCTGTAAAAGTTACAGTCAGCGTGCGTCATAGCAGAAGATGCATTGTTATTGAGATTAGGCCATATAACATATAACACCATATAACAATTACAGTACGGAAACAGGCCACATCGGCCCTTCTAGTCCGTACCAATTTTAGTGAACTTCACTAGTTCCACCTACCCGCTCCCTGCCCATAACCCTCCAATCCCCTTCACATCCATGTACTCATCCAACCTCCTCTTAAATGACAAAATTGACCCTGCTACAACCACCTCTTCCGGAAGGTCATTCCATCCAGCCACCACTCTGAGTGAAGAAGCTCCCTCTTATGTTACTTCTAAAGTTTAGCCCCCCTAACCCTTAACTTATGACCCCTCGTTCCAATCTCACCTTCCCTCAAGGGGAAGAACCTATTCACATCTACCCTATCAATCCCCCTCATAATTTTAACCACCTCCATCAAATCCCCTCTCCACCTTCTACGCTCCAATGAATGAAGACCCAGTCTACTCAATCTTTCTTTTGTATTCTAGATACTGCATTTCAGGCAACATATTAGTAAATCTTCTCTGCACCCTCTCTACCTTATTGATATCCTTCCTATAAGGCCATTTTAAGGTTTAATGTGCAGGTCAGTTATCTCAGCGCTAAATGCAAGTTCCCTCTACGTTCTTCTCCAAGTTCAGCTTGAGTGACAGGTTGTTTTGTTTGCCTGTCCCTGAATGACTCAGGGATTATTTTGGATTATTTCAAACTTTTTCTTTCCACTCACATCCCACTTTAAGTAATCTCTAACCCTATCGGTGCTCTATGATTAGTAAGGGATTGCTTAAGGTGGGATGGGGGTGGGAAAGGAAGGTTGAGAGTCACTGCACTAGACCCAATTGTGACTCAAATATTTTGCGTGAGAAAAATTGTCATCAGGCCATTTCCTTTGGTATTTGGAAACCATACACATAATGAGTCAATTAGGGATGATTAAAAAAGTGGTTTTCAAACTTTTACTTTCCACCCACATCCCACCTTAAGCAATCCTTTACTAATCACAGAGTACTTTTGGCATGGGGATACTTAAAGTGGGATGTGAGTGGAAAGAAAAAGGTTGAGAACCACTGGAAACTAGATGAGTCGGCAGGTGAGGTGAACCAAATAACTTTACTGTACAACACTGAATGAGAGAGGGAGAGAGAGAGAGCCCGTAGCATGGCATCTGCTCCCTGCTAGCACTCAATTCAACCAATGCACCCTCATGGAGCTCGCATCTGTGTGGTGCGCTGTTGGAAGTCCAGTGGCTTCCATGAGATTGCAGTGGGTGCAGAGCGGCTGATGTCAGCGGCTGCCTGCCCCACCCAATGATTTGGCCTCCACAGGAACACCACCCTTGGGCTGAAGGAACCTCTCATCTCTGTTCGAAAGGCCTGCCTGAAATGTTGGTGACCTTTCACTTCCTTTAGAAGCCGCGTGACCTGCTGGGTTTCTCCAGCACTTTCGTGTCTGGCACTAGACCTCCTGCGCCTGCAGGCATTCCTGTTTAACTCTGTTTCAAAGGGAAGACCTTTTATTCTGAGGCTGTGCCCCCCACCTCACCCAGGTCCAAGCTGGTCTCAGGACAGATGAATATTCACAGTGGCAGCTCATGCAAAGTTAAATGATGTTGCTATTGTGAAGGAAGGCCTTTGGTGGCCCTGGAGTAGTTTTTGGTTCGGAGAGTAAAGAAAATCTCATGAAATTAGTTGAAAAAAGAATAGGTCTGGAACCTTTCGCAGCTGGAGTATTAGGGTTTCTGTTCCTTCTTCACAAAGAGAGCACATATTCTCACTTCAATTTTCTGCAGAATTATCTTTTATTGGGAGATGTTGCTGTAATTTATAAACTTTGTTTCCTCTGCTCTTCAGCTGGATTATTTTCTGAGTTGTTAATGCTGGAGAAACTCAGCTGGTCAAACAGTGTCCTTTATATAGATTAAGATCCATAACCATCATTTCGGGCTTGAGCCCTTCATCAAGGATTGGAGAAATATTGGCAGGCATCCGAACTAAAAGATAAGGGGAGGGAGGGATGGGTGGGGTGGGGGGGGGGGGGAAGGAGCATGGTCCCACTCCCATGCTCACGTCTGTCCATGGCCTTATGAACCACCCCACCAAGACCAGCCGCAAATTGGACCAGCCACATGTTGCGTCTGGGCGCTCTCCAGCCGGATGGCATTGACGTCGACTTCCCCGGGTTCTGCTAACCTATCCTCCCTTACCTTTCCCCCCCGATATCCACCCCCTTCCCTCTCCATTCACAGAGCCATCCCCCCTGCCCCTTGCTTGCTAATGTGCCCTCCCTCCCTTCTCCACCTATTGCCTCCTGCTTCTCCCCCCCCCCTCTCCTCCCCCACTTTACTGTTTTGTTCTGGCGCCTGCTGACATTTATCCAAACCGTGATGCCCGAAACATTGGTTATGTATCCTTATTTTAACTATATATCAGGGACACTGATTAACCAGCTGAGTTTCTGTAGCATTGCGTTTTTACTTCAGTCACATGTCTGCGGACTTGTGTGTTTTACTTTATTTTCTGAGTAGAATTGGCCGGTCATTAGTTTTGTTTCCTCTGCTTTTCAACTAGATTTTACGAGAAGAATTGGGCATTTGCAGTACAAAAGATATGCCCAGAGCTCGGGGACTGACAGAGTCACTCAGGGATTTATACATGCAGGACTGTTTCAGCAGATTTTGCAAGTAACAGCGTGCTCAGCACTGAAGTAGGATGCAATTGCTGTGAATTCCAAGACGATCCTCAAAGCTTAAATAATGTCACCTCAAAATCAGGGTTGTCTTATACGCTGGGGCTAAAATCCGCACCTTGGCAGTGAAGTCTGAATCCTGTCGCCATCTTCTCACCGGCTCTGATGCAATCATGCGCGTTTCCGGTCAGTTGTCAACAAAGCCTCATCGCTTCGCTGCGTGGTCCATTCGCCCAGTCCAACTGCCATCGGTCTGTTCAGGCTTTAAACAGCCTGTTACAGCAGGCGACAGTGGGTTATTTTAAAATAGGCTGATAACATTAAAACCTTTCCAGGATAACTTGGTATTAACATATGGTGATTTGCTTGTACCAGGTTGAATCTCTATAATCTGGAGACTCCTGTGGTCTGGCATATTTTGAATCTGCCACCATTAGTACAAGCTCCTCACAGACAGCGCGGGATTCAAACTCTGGTCCCGTTCGCTGGCGCTGTAAAGACGTTGGGCTAACCGCCAAGCTAACCGAGATTTGATTAGTGATATATTTGATCCTTTTAGCTCGGAAAGTGGGTCTGATCGCGGCACCGACCGCACCTTCGACAGCTATTTTCTGTGCATTTTCTACTTTCTGACATTTTCTGTGGTCCGGCAATGGCCAGGTCCCAACGTCGACAGATTAAAGAGGTTCACCCTGTAACAGCATCCACTGGTCAGCAGTAAGTGCTAGATTTGGGGTCGTCTTACATAAGGGAAGAAAACCTACATTTTTGTTGGTAATTCCAAGGGCTGTCCTCTACACGAGTCGTCCTATACGCCTGCATATACGGTGATCATATACTATCTGAACGATTGCAAATCACTTCTTGTGCACAAGGACAACTGTGAATATTTAGTGTCTTGATTTACTTACTGTCTCTTTTAATTCAATTAGTTGGCTCTTCTAGTTTGTCTTTACCTCCTTGGATGCAGCAAGCTAGAATTTTGGTGCAGATGCACATCGTTCAGTGTGCAGCAATAAACTCATTACCATCCTCTCCTTGTTCAACCCTGTTCAAGAAACTCATCTTGAACTTTAGAAGCCTGAAGACCAGATCGTCTAGTTTCACGATCAGTTTCTTTCCAACAGCTTTCAGGCTCTTGAACTTCCCCATTACTCTAATCAGGGACTGGTCCGACACCAGAAAAGGACCGTCTGAACACTTGCAAAGTCTTTTTTTTCCCACTAGGATCATTGAGAATGCGTATCATCTATTTTTTTTTTGTTTTTATTGACTCTTTTTTATTTATTTGTGTAATTGTTGTGTATGAGCAACTTTTGTAGTATTTTATTAATTAGGATTTCAGTGCATATGTACGTTGTATAATGTGTATGACAATAATTATCATTAAAACTTCATGCTGGAGGGATTTTTTTGGATGGCATGGTTAGTACAATGCTCTTACAGTGCCGGTGACCTGTGTTCGAATCCAGCGCTGTTTGTAAGGAGTTGGTACGTTCTCCCCATGTCTCTAGGGGCTCCGGTACCTTACATAAGAACATAGGAAGTAAGAACAGGAGTAGGCCAAAAATGGCCCATCGAGCCTGCTCCGCCATTCAATACGATCATGGCTGATCTCATTTATGACCTAACTCCACCTACCTGCCTTCTCCCCATATCCCCTAATTCCTCTATCACCTCATTCGGCCCATCGAGCCTGCTCCGCCATTCAATACGATCATGGCTGATCTCATTTATGACCTAACTCCACCTACCTGCCTTCTCCCCATATCCCCTAATTCCTCTATCACCTCATTCGGCCCATCGAGCCTGCTCCGCCATTCAATACGATCATGGCTGATCTCATTTATGACCTAACTCCACCTACCTGCCTTCTCCCCATATCCCCTAATTCCTCTATCATGTAAAACTTTATCGAACCAAATTTTAAATATGTTTAATGAGGCAGCCTCAACCACTTCCCTGGTTAGAGAATTCCAAACATTCACGACTCTCTGGGAAAAATTATTTTCCCTCATCTCGGTCCTAAATCTACTCCCCCGAATCTTGAGACGGTGTCCTCTCGTTTTAGTTTCCCCGGCCAGCTCAAAAAACCTTCCTCCATCTATCCTATCCATACCCTTCATAATCCTCTATGTTTCTATAAGATCTCCTCTCATTCTTCTGAACTCGAGCGAATACAATTCTAGATGATTTAATCTTTCATCATAAGTCAACCCCTTCATCTCAGGGATCAACCTAGTAAACCTCCTCTGGACCGTCTCCAAAGCCAGTATATCCTTCCTCAAATATGGAGACCAGAACTGGACTCAGTACTCCGGGTGCGGTCTCACCAGTACCTTGTACAGTTGCAACATTACCTCCCTACTCCTGAATACAATTCCTCTAGCGATGAAGGCCAACGTTCCATTTGCCTTCTTAATAACCTGCTGCACCTGCAACCTAACTCTTTGCGATTCATGCACAAGCCCTCCCAAGTCCCTCTGCACAACATCGTGCTGTAGTTTTTCACCTTTTAAATAATATTCAGCTCTTTTATTTTTCTTGCCAAAGTGGATAACCTCACACTCACTAACATTGTACTCCAACTGCCAGACCTTTGCCCACTCATCCAGCTTAACTCTATCCCTCTGCAGACTCTCCACATCCTCATTACAATTTGCTCTTCCACTCAATTTGGTGTCATCCGCAAACTTAGCGACACCACATTTTGTCCCCTCCTCCAAGTCATCAATGTAAATGATGAACAGTTGTGGGCCTAACACCGACCCCTGCGACATCCCACTTACCACTCTCTGCCAACCTGAAAAACTCCCACTTATCCCGACTCTCTGCCTCCTGTCAGACAACCAATTTTAAATCCAGGCCAATAGACTTCCCCGGACTCCACTTTCCTGTAACTTACTGAGAAGTCTCTTGTGCGGCACCTTATCCAACGCTTTCTGGAAATCCAAATAGACAACATCAACCTGTTCCCCTCTATCCACCGCACCCATTATATCCTCAAAGAATCCTAACAAGTTTGTCAAACAAGATCTTCCCTTTCTAAAACCATGCTGCATCTGCTTGATTGAACCCTTACGTTCCAAAAGTTTCACTATTTCATCTTTAATGACGGCTTCAAGCATTTTTCCAACCGTAGACGTCAAGCTAATTGGCCGATAATTTCCAGTCTTCTGCCTCCATCTCTTCTTAAAAAGTGGCGTGACATTTGCTGTCTTCCAGTCTGCTGGGACCTGCCCAGAATCTAAGGAATTTTGGTCTATGACCACCAATGCATCAACTATAACTTCTGCCATTTCCATATAACCATATAACCACTTACAGCACAGAACAGGCCAGTTCGGCCCTACTAGTCCATGCCGTAACAAATCCCCACCCTCCTAGTCCCACTGACCAGCACCCGGCCCATACCCCTCTAGTCCTCTCCTCTCCATGTAACGATCCAGTCTTTCCTTAAATGTAACCAATGATCTCGCCTCGACCACACCTGCCGGAAGCTCATTCCACATCCCTACCACCCTTTGCGTAAAGAAATTTCCCCTCATGTTCCCCTTATAATTTTCCCCCTTCAATCTTAAACCATGCCCTGTAGTTTGAATCTCCGCCACTCTTAATTGAAAAAGCCCATCCACATATACTCTGTCTGTCCCTTTTAAAATCTTAAACACCTCTATCAAGTCCCCTCTCAATCTTCTACGCTCCAGAGAAAAAAACCCTAGTCTGCACAACCTTTCCCTGTAACTCAGACCCTGACATCCTGTCAACATTCTCGTGAACCTTCTCTGCACTCTCTCTATTTTGTTTATATCTTTCCTATAATTTGGTGACCTAAACTGTACACAGTACTCCAAATTTGGCCTCACCAATGCCTTGTACAATTTCATCATAAACTCCCTACTCTTAAATTCAATACTCCGATTTATGAAGGCCAACATTCCAAATGCATTCTTCACCACACCATCTACCTGAGTATCAGCCTTGAGGGTACTATTTACCACAACTCCTAAATCCCTTTGTTGCTCTGCACTCCTCAATAGCCTACCATTTAATGCATATGACCTATTTAGATTTGCCTTTCCAAAATGTAACACCTCACACTTATCTGTATTAAATTCCTTCAGCCATTTCTCAGCCCACACCTCCAGCCTTCCTAAATCACCTTTTAATCTACAGTAAACTTCCTCACTGTCCACAACACCACCAATCTTTGTATCATCCGCAAACTTGTTATCCAATTCTCCACCCCTACTTCCAGATCGTTAATATATATAACAAACAATAGTGGACCCAGGACCGATCCCTGAGGAACTCCACTAGTCACCGGCCTCCAATTGGACAAACAATTTTCTACCACTACTCTCTAATACCTCCCATCCAACCATTTCTGAATCCATTTCACTACCTCCTTATTTATACCTATTGCCTCCACCTTTTTTCCTAACCTCTTGTGGGGAACTTTGTCAAAAGCTTTACCAAAGTCTAGACAACATCCACAGCTTTCCCTTCATCAACCTTTTTTGCAACCCCCTCGAAAAACTCAATCAGGTTTGTCAAGCATGATCTACCCCTGACAAAACCATGCTAATTACTCCCTATCAATCCCTGTACCTCCAAATATTTGTAAATACCAACCCTCAGAACACTTTCCATCAACTTACCCATCACAGATGTCAGACTCACGGGCCTATAATTCCCAGGTTTACATTTGGACCCCTTCTTAAACAGTGGAACCACATGCGCCACCCTCCAATCCTTTGGCACCACCCCCGTGGCCAGAGACTTCCTAAATAACTCTGTTAATGGCCCCACTATCTGTCCACAAGCCTCCCTGAGTGTCCTTGGGAATATTTTGTCCGGTCCGGGAGATTTATCCACCTTTATCTTTTTTAACACAGCCATCACTACCTCCTCAGTTATCCTTATATGCTTCATGACCTCCCCACTATTTTTCTTTACTTCAACTGGTTCAATATTTTTTTCCCTAGTGAATACTGAGGCAAAGAAATCATTCAAAATTTCCCCCATTTCCTCTGACTTCTCACTCAGCCTACCCTCGCTATCTACAAGGGCTCCAATTTTATCCCTCACTAATCTTTTACTTTTAATGTACCTATAGAAACCCTTTGGATTTATTTTTACTTTGTCAGCCAAAGCCTCTTTGTGCCTTTTTTTGGCCTTTCTAATTTCTTTCTTAAGATTCCTTCTACACTCCTTGTAGTCCTCCTTCAAATTCTCAGCTCCCTGCTCTTTATACCTCTTGTACACCTCCCTTTTCCTCTTAACCAAATTTCCAATATTCCTCGAAAACCAAGCTTCCCTATGACTTCCAGCCTTTCCTTTGATCCTCACTGGGACATATCTGCTCTGTACCCTCAAAATTTCTTTTATGAATATCCTCCATTTGTCATTTACATCTTTACCTGAAAATATCCTGTCGCACTCAATACTCCCCAAATCCCTTCTTATTCCTTCGAAATTTGCTCTTCTCCAATCCAGAACCTCAACTTTAGGGCCCTCTTTGCTCTTCCCTAAAACTAACCGAAAACTAACAGAGTTATGATCACTAGACCCAAGTTGTTCTCCAACATTAATGTCCCATAACACCCACCATTAATGTCCCTAGCTTGTTCCCTAACAGGAGATCCAGTATTATACCGTTCCGAGTCGGTTCTTCTACTAATTGATTTAGAAAACAATCTTGAACACATTTAACGAACTCTAGCCCATCCAGCCCTCTAACTGTGTGGGTATCCCAATCAATATTCCTTCAGAACCCTTGGATGCATATCATCAGGACCAGGTGATTTGTCTGGCTTTAGTCCCATTAGTTTCTCCATCACTACTTCCTTTGTAACAACTATTTTATCAAGGCCCTCCCCAACATTCGTATCCTTAACTCCCCACTTAGGGCTGGATGTGTCTTCCACCGTGAAGACTGACACAAAATACTTGTTCAATGCCTCGGCCATTTCCTCATTTTTTGCTACCAGTTTTCCTTTCTCATCCTCCAAGGGTCCTATGTTAACTCTGGCCACCCTCTTCCGTTTTATATCTTTATAAAATTTTTTGCTTTCTGTTTTTATATTTTGTGCCAATTTACTTTCATAATCCTTTTTCCCATTTCTTATTACCCACTTTGTAACCCCTTGTTGTCTCTTAAAGTTATCCAATCTTCCAGTTTCCCACTGCTCTTTGCAGCTTTGTACACCTGCGCCTTCAATTTTATACTCTCCTTTATTTCCTTTGTTAACTACGGTTGATTTTTCCCTCCCTTGCTGCCCTTTTTCCTGACCGGAATCTATTTCTGTTGAGCATTACAAAATATTTCTTTGAAAATCTTCCACTGTTCCTCAACTGTTTCATCAATGAGCCTGTGCTCCCAGTCCACTCTGCCCAATTCCTCCCTCATCCTATCGTAGTCATCCCTGTTGAAGAATAATATATTAGTTTTAGATCTAACTATTTCCCCTTCCATCTGAATGAGAAATTCAATCATACTATGATCGCTATTTCCCAGATGCTCTCTGACTATTACATCATTTACTCCACCTATCTCATTGCACAACACGAGATCCAGGAGAGCATTTTCTCTTGTGAGTTCCTTAACATGCTGCTCAAGAAAGTTATCGCGGATGCATTCTATGAAGTCCTCTTCCAGACTCCCACGATCAACTTCATTTTCCCAATCTATGTGGAAGTTAAAGTCCCCCATGACGACTGTCGTATCTTTATTACATGCCTCACTTATCTCTCTATTTATTTCCTGTGCCACTAAACTATTGTTATATGGTGGGCGATAGATAACACCCACCAATATTTTTTTTCCCTTTGTTATTCTCTACCCAAATGGACTCAACATTATGCTCCTTAGATCTTTCTCATTCCTCACTGCTGCCTGGAGCTCATCTTTGATTAATCTTTGATTAAGAGTGCAACTCCACCTCACTTACCATCCTGTCTATCCCGTCCCCGCCTTCTCTCCGTAACCCCTAATTCCCTTATACTGAAGAAATATATCTAATTCCCTCTTAAATATATTCAATGAACCTGCCTCTATTGCTCTCTGTGGCAATGAATTCCACAGATTCACCACCTTCTGGGTAAAGAAATTCCTCCTCATCTCGATTCTAAATGGTTTACCTATTATCCTCGAACCATGGCCCCAGGTTCTGGACTCCCCCACCATTGGAAACATCCCTTCCGCATCACTTGAGTTAGTGCAACGCTGTTAAAGCACCAGCAATCGGGACCAGGGTTCAAATCCCACGCTGTCTGTAAGGAGATTGAACATTCTCCCCGCGTCTGCGTGGGTTTCCTCCTAGGGCTCTGATTTCTTCCCACCGTTTGAAACTTACGGGGTTGTAGGTCAATTGGGTGTAATTGGGGCCATGGGCCGGAAAGGGCCTGTTACTATTCTGTATGTCTAAATTTAAATTTAAAAATAAATGTAAAATTTAAATGCAAACTGCTTCTATGAGGACCCCCCCCCCCCCACCACCGCCACCCACTCCTCATTCTGCTGAACTCCGAGTACACTCCAAGGGCTGTCAAATGTTTCCCAAAGTCAATGGAGTGGCTGTGTATAATAAAGAACTACATTTCCCAGAAGGCAAAGCATGCGGTTGGCACGGAAACAAAAGAAAGTAGACCACGGCAGAAATCGAGTGCGTTGTTGGTTCATGCAGCCCGAAAAGTAAAGTAGTTCAAGCGTTAAAACCACGCAAGGTTGTTCTTCTTCAAGGAACAAACATAACTGTCAACTCTCTGGAGAAGACTGATCAATCAATGAGAAAGTGACACAGACATTCAGAATGTTCGGAACAATGTTGGATTAAGCAAGGAGACCTACAGATGCTGGGGCGGAGTGCAGCACACAAAAGCCCTGAAGAAAGTCAACATCCATGGGAAGTAAAAGACCCTCCGGGACTCCCTTGTCTGCTCATCTCTTCCTATCAGTTGTTCCCTTGCTACCTTCCCTATGACCACTAAAAGAGCTGCACTTGCCAACGTTAGGGTAATGATAATGGGAGAAGACTGAAGCGGGCAAGGCTATTGACCTCCATTATGTCAACCTTCTACAAGAACTGTGCAGAAAGTGTCTGGCCGGTTGTATCACAGTGCGGTATGGTTGTGGTGGAGAAACGAATCGAAGGTCGATCCACAGGGCTATATGAGTGGCAGAGAGGATCACTGGGGTCTCCCTCTCCCTGCATCGATATGATCTACCGGGATCGCTGTCTGAAAAGAGCACGCAAAATCATTAAGGACCCCTTCCACCCCACACACACCATCTTCCAGCTGCTCCCATAGGGGAAGAGACACAGGAGGACCAGAGCCAGAACCACCAGCCTAAGGAACAGCTTCTTCCCTCAGGCAGTGAGAATGCTGAACGACCAAAGGAACCGCTCACACTGACCCTCCGAGACTCTCATATTCACGAAAACAACATTAATTTACCTGCATATATGAATACTTGTCCTGCGTATTGTTTGTCTGCATGTGTGCCTGCGTGTTTTGCCCCGAGGATGGAGAACGCTGTTTAGTCAGGTTGTACCTGTACAATCAGATGACTATAAACTTGACGTGCACCCACACCTCCTCCCTCGCCACTATTTGAGGCCCCAAACGCAATAATCAGGACCAATAAGTAAAGAGAAGACCAAGCTTACAATCATAATAACGAGTTTATTGTCATATACAGTGTACACTGTACAGATGTACTGAAATTCATAACCTGCTGCAGTTGAACAGATACCTTGTGTAAAACTAAAACCTCTCAAAAATGAAAAATTAACTACAATAGTGAAAACTCAATTGAAATAAAAATATCCAATAAATATATAAAATGATAGGTCAGAAATATTCACAATTATCCTAAAGCACGAATAAAAGTTTTAATTTTTTTCATTTTTTAGACATACAGCACGGTAACAGGCCAATTTGGCCCATGAGCCCATACTGCCCAGTTGACCTACAACCCCCAGGTACGTTTCAAATGGTGGGAGGAAACCACAGTTTATAGTAAAAACCCACGCAGACAGTGGAGAATGTACAAACTCCTTACAGACAGCGCGGGATTCGAACCCAGACCCAGATCACAGGCGCTGTAACCGTGCTACCCAGTGGTGATGATACAATGGCGCAGAACAGCCCATTTGTGATGTGATGTCGGACTAGTGCCTGATTAGTGTAATGAGAGAAGGTTCAAGAGCCTGATAGGTTTGGGAAATAAATTGATCTTGAACCTAGAGGGGCCAGGTCTTCAGGCTCCTGTACTTTATGCCCAAAGGCAGCAATGAGAAGTTGTGACCAGGGTGACACGGATCCTTTACACTGATGAGGGAGATGTCTGCAATGGATGGGAGGTGGAAGGCTTTCGTGGACGTGGGTGGATTTGCTGCCTTCTGGAACCTTCTGCATTCCTGTGTAGTCGAATTCTCAAACCAGGCTGTGACGCAACCAATTGAACCACATTAAGTCCCACCCTATCAATATGAGATAATGATGACAGGAGTTTAATGTCATAAATATAAGTACAGGTGCACAGAAATTCTTGCTTTCTGCAGCCATATACGGACAAAAAATAAATAGAAAAGAACCCACTACCAGAGAGCGAAAAGTTAGTAAATGCGAAAAAGGTAGATAAATATTCACATTTCCAGTTCATGCCAAAAAGAGAGGAACATGCTGGGATTATAGCTGACCAGAAATTCCGAGAGGCCAGTGTTATGGCCTCAGAGGACCCTAAAACCCAGCAGCAATAGAAATTCACCAAGACAAATGGTTATTTAAACAAAAGTTACTTTTAATTATCTTTAAACATGAAAACAGGATCAAACTTTAACGTATTACTATTAACTTAACCCCCTTTTAATTCTAAGCGCACATGTATGTAATGTGTGTATAAGTTCAGAAAAGTTCTTTGATTCACAGTCCAATCTCATTTCTCTCTCCTCCAAGTTCACTGGTTGCAGGCAATTCTTATACTGTGCACAGAATTTAACATTTATGAAGTTCACCAGGCTTTGGTGCTTGAAAGGTAAATGGTTACCACTCAGGAAGGTTCTTGTCGGTTTCCAGAGAGAGATTTGTTCCTTGTTAGATCCACACAAACTGATGCCTTCCAATCAGCCATCTCAGTGTCTTGGCGAAGAAATTTGCCCCATCAGGGCTTTCCAGATAACGACCTCTTTCTTTCAGGTCACTACAGAGTTCCTTTTTGTTTCACTTATTTCAAGTGAAGTATTATGCAGCCAGCCATCTCCTCATGTATGGAACACAAGGGTTTTGACCAGGCTGAACTAAGAACTCACAACCCAAAATGGTTTTTTTCCACAAGTTTGCCACCTTGTCCTGTTCTAGTTCCAGCTGTTGCTGAGCTGTAGAACGAATTCTCTCTCTCTCTCTCTCATTCTCATTCAGAGAAAACCACATGACCCTCTTAGAACAGCCAACTGCACTCAGACAGATTGGGGCACTGGACCCAATCCTCTGAGCCCGTTCATCTGTTGCTTTCAAAACAGTAATCCATTACTCCACAGCAGGTCCAATTAATGTCCTTATAGCCCTTCTTCAAAGTTTTTGCAAAAGGCACCCAGAGCCTGAACATTCTGATTTGAGCCAAGCTCTTGCATTTTAATGAGATCTGTTTTGAAGTGTTTGTTTTTGACCAACAGTAAAAAAAACTGCCACAATTTATCTCCTTTAAAACATATCTATATACAATATAAAATATAATATAATCTGTCATACCAGCTACATGAAGCACATGGCTGCAGGGGCGGGTGAGAGGAAACTGGCCCTTTGGCCCTTCCAGTCTGTGCCAAACAATTTTTCTGCCTAGTTCCACTGACCTGCACCCAGTCCATATCCCTCCATCCATGCACTTTTATTTATGAAGGCCAGTATGCCAAAAGCTCTCTTTACGACCCAATTTACCTGTCCAAACTATCACTGGTGAGAGCACGTGCATAAGGTGGATGAAGTTGTGAGGGAGATGTGTGGGGAAAGATTTTTACACAGAGAGTGGTGGGTCCCCAGAATGGGGTCGCTTCAAAAGGACATGATGGATTACAGAACAGGTCATTCAGGCCACAATTGTGTCAACCGATATAAGCCGACCCCATGATCAATCTCACCCTTTCATCCATCACCATCCGAGATAGACTCATGAATGTGCAGGGAATAGAAGGATATGGACCATATGCAAACAGCAGTTTTAGTTCAAATATATGTATAGCACAGATGCCTGGGTCAAAGGGCCTGCTCCTGTGCTATACTGTTCTCTGTTCTAAGTCCATCAGTGTACTGAGCCCACACTGACCATCAGAATTTGGAGATACTCTCCCCTACGTCACTGTAGGAGGTTTGTAGTGGTTGAAGAAGGCAGCTCACCACCACCTCATGGGGAGGTAGGACGGGGAATAGGTACCAGATTTCCCTAATCCTGGAGGGGTAG
Source organism: Narcine bancroftii (assembly GCF_036971445.1). NCBI lineage: Eukaryota > Metazoa > Chordata > Chondrichthyes > Torpediniformes > Narcinidae > Narcine > Narcine bancroftii. Next base: position 7,303,034 of record NC_091472.1, read on the forward strand.
GTAGTGAGGAGGAAGCAGACAGGCTGTGGAGAGGCTTAGTTGGATTAGAAAAATGGCCAAAATAGTGAAAAATGAGGTACAGTGTTGGGACGTGTACACTCACACATTTTGGTGGAAGGAATAAAAGGGCAGACTATTATTTGGATGGGGAGATCATTCAAAATCCAGGGGTGCAAAGGAGCTTGGCTGATTTTGTGTAGGATACCCTAATGAAGTGGTTCTCAGCCTTTTTTCTTTCCACTCACATCCCACTTTAGGTAATCCCTCTGCCGTCGGTGCTGTGTGATATTAGTGAGGGTTTGCTTCAGGTGGGATGTGGGTGGAAAGAAAAAGTTTGAAAACCACTGTTTTAATCGTCCCTTATTGACTCGTTATGTGCACGGTTTCTCAACTCCAAAGGAAACGGGCCAATGACAATTTTTCTCAAGCAAAAGATTTCAGTAACAATTGGGTCAAGATCAGTGGTTCTCAACCTTCCCTTCCCACTCACATCCCATCTTAAGCAATCCCTTATTAATCACAGAGCACCGATGGCATAGGGATTACTTCAAGTGGCATGTGAGTGGAAAGAAAACGGTTGAGAGCCACTGCTCTAAAGGTTGACCCCAGGTTGAGTCGGTGGTGAAGAAGGCGAATGAAGTGTTGGCATTAATATCTAGAGGAATAGGATATAAGAGCAGGGATGTGATGTCGAGGCTTCATAAGGCACTGGTGAGGCCTCACTTGGAGAATGGGGTACCATTCTGAGCTCTTTATTGAAGGAAGGAGGTACTCGCATTGGAGAGGGTTCAGAGAAGATTTACCAGAACTATTCCTGGAATGAAGGGATTAGCGTATGAGGAACGTTTGACGGCTCTTGGACTGTACTCCTTGGAGTTCAGAAGAGTGAGGGGGGACCTCATAGAAGCATTTTGAATGTTGAAAGGCCTGGACAGAGGAAATGTGGCAAAGTAGCTTCCCATGGGGAGTCAAGAACAAGAGGGCTCAACTTCAAGTTTGAATGGTCCCCATTTAAAACAAAGAAGTGAAGGAATTTCTTTATCCACTCACTTGTCACCTGCGCGTAGAGACTACAGTCTAAGCCACCTACAAAATGCTCTGCAGTTACTCACTTAGACAGGTTAGAATCCACCAGCAAGGTGGACAAGAAAAGAAGGTCTTTTGGGTGGCTGCAGAGGCCAGGCCATTGGGAACATTGAAGGCAGAGATTGATAGGTGTGTGAATAGTCAGGGTATCCACGGTTATTGGGCTGAGTGGGAGAATGGATCAGCTCATGATAGAGTGGTGGAGCCGACCTGACAGGCCAAAGTGCCTACTTCTGCTCCTATATCTTATAAAGAGTGGCAATAACCAAAGGTTGCTGGGTATGCAGGCTCAAACCACTGAAAGATAAACCTGAAGAAAATTACCCTGTGATTAATGCAACTTCAGCCTTTGCAGGAGGATGTGGATATTGAAGGAATCTTTGGCTATTAATAGCACTTCTAATCTTAGAGTACTGTCTCAAAAAGAAGTAGCAATTTGTAAAGTGATGCCTTGTGGCCTCATTTTAGTGAGGAAACAAAGGAATTGAGTGAGCCAACATATTAAAAGACTCATCTCACTCCTCACACACACTCTTCACCCCCTGTCGCCAGGAAGAAGAGTCACGAGTGTGCGATCACCCACCAGCAGATTTAAGGGCAGCATCTTTCCTTCTGTCATCAGACTCCTGAATGAACCCCAAAGCAGTATAATTGTGTCGCCTTTGCTCCCTCCCAAACTCTCTCTATAATTCTGAACTTCTGCCCTGCGACTTACTTGTGCTGAGTATGAGATGTCCACTGGAGTGCTCGCAAAGCAACCTCTTTGGTACGTGTGACAATGAACTTGAATTGATGGAATAAGTGCTTGCTTGGACCGAAAAGATGTCATCGTTGATGGGAAAATAAATGTCAAGAAGGAGGAGGGTGCCGTGTATACTTAAGTTTTGAGATGTTTGTGGGTAACACTATCCTTGCTGGTAAGTTCTTTGCTTATCCTGAGACTGAGTTTCAGAATTTATTGTCATACACACAAGTACAATGTACCGATTCGCTGAAATTCTATCTTGCTGCAGCCACACAGGTATGGAAGATTCAAGGTTCAAGTGTCATTGTAATAAAAGTCTCATATTAGATGAAATTACTTTTTCCTGCTGTTGGGCAGACAGATTTGCCATTGGCAGAAATTGCCTGAAGTGCCTCTTACAGTCAGAGAAAGAGAGAAGCAAAAGAGAGTCCCCTCAGAGTCACCGAGTGTCCGTAGATTCGCTTCTAGCGCTCCAGCAGCCTCCACAGCCGCCCAGAGTCCAGTCCAAACCGTTGGCAACCTGAACTCCAGATCCGAACCTCTGACACGGTCTGGAACCCCTCAGCGCCTTCGGCACCTCCTCACATCCCGGTTCTGATCCGCAGTCTCCCTTCAGCCAGTTGAGAGCCAGTCTCCAGCAGTCCGCAGCCCTGCGCGAGTCCCCCGACAGCAGTTTCCAGCAGACCACAGCCTCTGTGTGTTCCTCACCTCCACTCGCCAGCAGCCCCGCTGCATGAGTGGGTCCTTCAGCCACAGAACCTCCCTCACCGGTCCACCGTCGTGGTCACCGCCCCGTGGGTCGTCTCCTCTGCTTCTCCTACTCAGCCGGGGGGGGAAAGAGGCCCCTGTTTTCTGGTGCCCTCCCCAAGTCCTCCGCTCTCCCGGAGTCTGCAACCTCTCGTGGCTGGCTGCCAATCAAAGGTGCCGCCATCTTGGGCGCAGCCCCTGTGGTCGCGGAATTTTAACTATAACTACTGTCGGCTCCTTTAACAGGCCGTTCAAAGCCTGTGTGGAGCTGACGGCGGTTGGACCCCGCGGGTGCACTGTATCTCCGCTCCTCGCTCCCCGCAGGCCTGCACCAGCGGCAGTGCTGTCGTAACAGCAACTCCGGCAGCGCCACCATTTTTGCCCTTTCTACAGATTAAATTACCACAATATGCCAAGAAAGAAAAAGAAATGAAATGAGAGAACATGTAAATATTTACAGATAAAACCATTGAACACAGAAACAGGCCTTTTGGCCCTTCTAGTTTGAACCAAACTGCCTCGTCCCACTGACCTGCACCCAGTCCATACCCCTCCCATCCATGTACCTGTCCAAATTCTTCTTAAAAGTTCAAATTGAGCCTGCATTCACCATTTCATCTGGCAGCCCCCACCACTCTCTGCGTGAAAAGTTTCCCCCTAAAAAATTGTCCCCTTTCACCCTCTGATTTGTTTTTGTCTCTCCGTGGGAAAAGCCGCCTTGCATCTTCTCTATCGTACCCCTCATAATTTTCTTGCAGTGCAAGAGAAAAGTGATGTATTGATAGTGCGGACAGTGAAACACAAAAGTCTGCAGACCCTGTGACTGTAGTGAAAACACAGAAATGCTGGAGGGACTCAGCAGGTCTCGCAGCGTCCACAGGAGGGAAAGATGTATTACTGACGTTTCGGGCCTGATCCCTTCTTTGAGGTTTGAGTGAAAAGCAGACAGGCACCTGAATTAAACAAAAGCATAGGGAGAGGAGCACAGACCGACAGACAAAAAGTGTGAATTGAATATGGAGAGGAGGACAGGAGAGGAAAGGTGAGAATTGATTGAGGGGAAGGGGCGGTTTTGGCTCTGTGAATGGAGAGCTGGGCGACAGAGGGAAAAGGAAAGCGAGAGACCAGGGTCGTATCTATGGAAAATAGTGCCTATGGCAGGAGTGGCCAACCTTTTACATTTCCATGCATCAAAATGAATGGTGACAAGGAGGTCTCGCGAGAGCGGGCTTTGTTGGCCACCATGTTGTGTGTGGGTTCGACCTTTTAATACATTGAGAGTGAACAGGAGGACGAGAAAGGGTGGGCGGAGCGGAGAAGAAGGAGATGTGTGATCTTTGTATGGAGATAGGTGGCAGTGGGGGTGAGGTTGGTGCTGGGGGAGGAGAAATCGGACTCCGTCTAGGTGAATCGGGCCTCCGATAACACTAATCGTACCTCCTTCCCTGCGCCACTTATACTCATCGGGGGAGGTGCGGGGACCACTGGCGGCCTGGGGCGAAGGAGACCACCTGACTGAGGAAAATTATTTTTTTCACTCTCCGAGCATGGCTTCTCTGACTTTGGTCCTCGATCCTCCAAAATATTCGGTATGGAATTTAAACTGGAGTTGGGGGAGGGTGTGATTAAGGAGGAGATTTTTGAAGACGAGCTGTCTTAAATTTAATTGGGTCTGGTTGTGTGAATGTGGTGGGTTGAAGACTAGTCTGTGCTTTAATTGTACGGGGGAAGAATTAATTACTGTACACATCTGTCCTGGAAGATGGCACTGCAAATTGGGTTGCTTACCCTCGTCTGCTCCTAGCAGGCTTGGGTTCGGTGTATATCGAGCTGTCAGTTTAGCATTTGGTAAAAACAGGTCAGCCAGTGTGGTTCACGTCTGTCTTGGAGAGGGGTCAACTTTAATGAATCCAAGAGCTCGCTTCTCTTCCATCTGTATTTGTGACAAATCGGGCTGTCTCTGGACTCGTTCGATGGGAGTCGTGTTTTTGTTTGTGTCTGGGTCCAATGCAGCTACTCCGATTTGCACACGGAGGTATGACTTCCCCTCGACTGAAGTTGAACAATGATGGAAGTTGCGTCTCAGAAAGTTTTGGACTCCTTTTGCCTTCACCATTGATCATTCCAATGCAGGTTGTCCTGGATTTTGATGCCAAGGTCTGTTTGATTTCATAGAAACTGTTCAGTGCCCCCCCCCCCCCACCCACAAGTGGCGCCCAGGGCACGTGCCATACCTTAGATACACCACTAAGAGAGACAGATTTAGAGGAAAGGATCCATGGGTGAGTGGTTGCAAACAGAAACCGGAGAAGTTGATGTAAATGCCATCTAGTTTGTGGGGGAATGGGGGGTTGTGATGGAATATGAGGCGTTGTCCTTCAAATTTTGGGTGGTCTCAGTCTGGCAGTGCTTGACACCATGGCCAGACATGTCGGAAGGGGAACGGGGAATTGAAATGAGTGGCCTCTGGGAGATCCACACCATTGCGGCCTACAGAACCAAGGTGCTCAACGAAGCGAGGTCCCAGTCTGCGACCATTTGTTTTGTGGTGGGAATGGTAGAGGATGATATATTGGATACGGAGGGATAGGGCAAGGTCCTTCTTGCGTGCGGGGCTGGAGGGGGCCAGGGCAGACATGCAGATAATGGAGGATATGTGGGTTGAGGACTGAGTTGACGTTGGTAGAAATGGAAGGCATCTTTGATAATCTGGCATTGAAGACCTCGTCCTGGGAGCAGATTTTTTTTTCTCTTATTGTTGGTCCCAGTTTATGGCCAAGGTATGGGTAGGACAGGGATGTTCAAGAGCCTGATGGCTGTTGGTGAAACAAAATGTTCTTGAGCCCAGTAGTGCTAGTCTTCAGGCTTCTGAAGGAAGCAGTGAGAAGGCGTTGTGACCCAGATAGTGGGGGTCTTTTATGATGTTGGCTGCCTTCTTGAGGCAGTGCCTCATGTAGATGTCTGCAATGGACGGCAGGTCAGTCCCAGTGATGGATCCATAGCAGGGAGGAAGCACTTGAACCACGCATGCTTGCAGCTGAATTGTCAATCATTCTTTCTCTCCCTTGGACACTGCTCAACCCTCTGAGTTCCTCCAGCAGATTGTGTGTTGCTCCAGATTCCAGCGTCTGCAATCTCTCATGTGCCTCCCGTGTGGAGTCTGGGATTGGTCCAAATCATTGGTCTGCAAGTAAAGAACAGAACTTCCTCTGTGATTCCACATCCTGTCAAGGGAGAGTGGAACTGTGTACCAATGAAGCTCTCATGTCTTCCCCATCACCTTGGGGCAGAGGGTAGATCCATTCTCTCTGTAAATGCCTTCTGCCATTGGGTGAGGGGAAGGATCTGCTCCCTGGGTCTAGGTTGGTGGCTCAGTATGCGTGAGACGCCTTATGGCTTGTCAGGGAAAGAGGGGAGGTCGTTTCCACTGGCAGGCCAGACGTGAGCTGGAGGTCTGAAGATTCGGGTGGGGGGGGGGAATAGATTTAGGACAAAGATTAGGTGGACCTGCTTTTCCCAGAGAGCAGTGAATCTGTGGACTTCTCTGTCCAAGAAAGCAGTGGAGGCTGCGTCACTATATGTGTTTCAGACAGATTGAGATCGATATTTGCATTGTGGGGGAATGAAAGGTTATGGGGTGCAGCCGGGTAAGTGGGGCTGAGTCCGCGGCCAGATCAGCCATGATCTTATTAAATGGCGGAGCAGGCTCGATGGGCCGGATGGCCGACTCCCACTGCTGTTTCTTATATTCTTAAGTCAATCCCTTTTGTGATTGGACGTCAGCAGAAATTCAGTGAAAGGGGAACAGGTCAAGTTTATTATCTTGACTAAACATATACAAGCCGATGAAACAGCGTTTCTCTGGACCATGGAACGTAAAAAATACACATTAAGTACATTTCTCACACAGCACATAATAATCACTGACAAACATATTATTATAATATAAAATAAATACATATAATTATGCTGGAATAATTTACAAGGTCCCACATGGGAGGTTAGTCAGAAAGGTCAGACGCTAGGTATTCATGGTGAAGTAGTGAACTGGACTTCTCAGACTGGAGGCCTGTACTGGTGGGCCTCAGGGATCATTGCTGGGACCTTTGTTGTTTGCGGTCTATATCAATGATCTGGATGATAATGTGGTAAATTGGATCAGCAAGTTTGCAGATGACACTGAGTTTGGAGGTGTTGTGGGCAGCGAGGAAGGTTTTCAAAACTTGCAGAGGGATCTGGACTAGCTGAAAAATGGCAGATGGAATTTAATGCAGACAAGTGTGAGGTGTTGCATTTTGGAAGGGCAAACCAAGAAAGGACGTACACGGTGAATGGTCGGGCACTGAGGAATGTGGTAGGACAGAGGGATCTGGGAATTCCCTGAAGTTGGCATCACAGGATTGTAAAGAGAGCTTTTTGGCATCTTGGCGTTGATGAAATAAAGTACTGAGTGTAGGAGTTGGGATGTTATGGTAAAGTTGTATAAGTCATTGGAGAGGCCAAACTTGGAGAATTGTGAGCAGTTTTGGTCACCTAACGACAGAAAAGATATCAATAGGATAGAAAGAGTGCAACGAAGATTTACTAGGATGTTGCTGGGACTTCAGGAACTGAGTTACAGGGAAAGGTTAAACAGGATGGACTTTTTTTTTACCTGGAGTGTAGAAGAATGAGGGGAGATTTGATCAAGGTATTTAAAATTAAGAGGGGGATGGACAGAGTAAATGTAGATAGACTTTTGCCACTGAGGGCAGATGAGATACAAACCTGGGGATATAGGTTAAGGGTGAAATGGGAAAAGTTTAGGGGGAGCAGAAAGGGAAACTTCTTCACACAGAGAGTGGTGGGAGTGTGAAACAAGCTGCCAGCTGAATTGGTGAATGCAAGCTCATTTTTAACATTTAAGAGGAATTTGGGCAGGTACATGGATGGGAGTGGAATGGAGGGATATGGACTGGGTTCAGGGCAGTGAGACTAGGAAAAAATGGTTCGGCACAGATTCAAAGGGGCCTGTTTCTGCACTGTGGTGTTCTATGGTTCTATTTTATTTGTAAGAGACCCGAGGTTACAGAATGTCATTGCCTCATTGCCCCTGCACTTTCATGCAAACCAATGGGAAATCCCTCCTTATTAATCCCATCTTCCAGCTCTTATACCCCTCCATCCCTGGACGATTCAAGCGCTCATCCATTCACTTTGTCAATGCTGTCAGTGACCCAGCTCCCTTTCTCAGTCTAGTCCAGGTACCCACCTCTCTCTCTCTCTGGAGAGGAAAAGGGACACCCGTCACGTCACCTCTGAATTTCTGCCTCTTACCCGGAAGCTCTGTCCTCTATGTGCAACACACAAACGTGCTGGAGAAACTCAGCAGGTCAGGCACCATCTGCAGGAAGTAAAGGGTAACCGACGTTTCGGGCCTGACTCCCTTCACTTCTGCGTGACCTGCAGAGTTTCTCCAGCACGCTTGTGTGTTGCACTTAATGACCCTGGTGTCTGCAGATTCTCTTTTTTAACTACAGTGGAATTGAATTAAAGAATATTACAAAACATAGATGGATAATATTCACAATTAACCTTGTGTCATTAACCTGAACTGTTAAATCTGCTTCTCTCTCTTCACAAATGCCGATTTGTGAAATCCTGGAATCTTTCCAGTATTTCCTCTCAACAAGAATTTTAAAATTGAGGTGTTTCTTAATAATAGGCTAAACTCAGCAGGTCGCACAGCACCCAAACGGTTTAAGGTAACGTGACGAAGGGACAGGCCTAAAACATTGGTCTCCCTTCCTTCCTGCGGATGGTGCGCGACCTGCTGAGTTTCTCCAGAACTTTTGTGTGTTGTGAGACTCCAGGGTTGTTCCAGCTTTTTTCATTGCGATTATCATTGATCTCATTTCTATTCCAATCGTACTCGACCCCACCATCTGCAGACTTATTCAGACTTATTCAGCTAAGTCCTCGCGCTATATCTAGATCTGAAACAGGGGAACATTTCCTGCAGTTCACACAGGACGCGGTGCGTCATGTTAGGTCTGCTTTGTTCATGAATGAGTGAGACAAACACCAGGCTGAGTCGAAATCAGGGTTCTTTGTTCTTTATTACCGGATTGTAACACTTGCGACTAACAAAGTTAGTCGGAGAATGCATTCTGCCGTTATCAGCAAAATGGTGATTTTTTATACCCTTGGATACATGCTTAGAACATCATCATATCATTACTTGTCCAATGACTAAAACTGTTGCTATCCTTTCCCTGCTAGCTTCCTGCCTCTCAATCCATCAATGTCTCTCTTATCTTGTAAGTACAAGGATGCATTTACATCTTGTTACAGCCCTGTACATTCCCATCTCATGATGTTTTACCTAACAGGAGTACAAGGACACCTCCCCTTCTTGTTACTGCCCTGTACAGGGTAACTCCCTACACATTCCCATCTCATGATGTTTTACCTTACAGTCAGGACCAGCATCTCTCTTGGCATCTGAGCGTTTTGGCGCTGAGGGGTCTGCAGGAGTAGGCAGGAACAGCAATGAGGGGCAGTCTCCAAAATCAAAGCACAACAGTGGGTCAGGTGAAACTGGAGCAACAGTTGGCGTAGGTGTTAGCGCAAATCAATTAGAGCGCCAGACATAGTCTGTCCATGGTGTCACGGTCTCATGTACAGCGAGAGCTGAGACCACCTGCAAACTGGAGGAACAACACCTCATATTCCAAATACCCCCCCGTCTACCCCCATCTCTCCCCTCCCCAATTCCTATATCCCCTTTCCTCTAGCTCCCTCTCCTTCTGTCTGTCTCTCTCTCTCTCTCTCTTAAAGATAAAGGAGGCAACATGTGCCTGGAAGCAGAGGAGGTAGGGGAAGTGCTACATGAAGGCTTTGCTTCATTGTTCACCAGAGAGAGTGACATTGGTCAAGGAGAGGTTATAATGGAACAAGCATATGTACCAGAGCATGTTGAGGTTAAGAAAGAGGAGGTGGTGGATCTTCTTAAAAACATTTGATTGATAAGTCCCTGGCACCGGACGAGATATACCCTAAGTTACTACAGAGAGTGAGGGAAACAATTGCTGGGACGTTGGCAATGATCTTTGCGTCCTATTTGGCCCCAGGGGAGGTACCGAAGGATTGGAGAATTGCCAATGTGGTCCCCATGTGTAAAAAAAGGTCATAGGAGAATCTTGGAAATTATAGACCAACGAGTCTTACGTCAGTCGTGGGAAAACTCTTGGAAAGGGTTCCTGGGGACAGGATTGACAAGCATTTAGAGACAGTCAGCATGGCTTTGTGAAGAGAAGTTCATGCCTCATGAGCCTAATTAAGATTTTTGGGGAAATGCAAATAATTAATTGATAAAGGTAGGGTGGTAGATGAGGTCCATATAGATTTTTGTAAGGCATTTAACACCTTCATCCCCTCAAAACTGATCTACAAATCCAAGATCTGAGAGTTAACATCCCACTGTGTAATTGGATCCTGGATTTCCTCACCTCCAGATCATAATCAGTGAAGATTAGTAAGAACATTTCCTCCACAATCTTCGTCAGTACCGGAGCACCACAGGGCTGCATTCTTAACCCCAGTTCAATACAACAATAACACCATCTACAAATTTGCTGACGATACCACAGTAGTGGGTTGTATAAAGGAAAGGGATGAGTCAACAGACAGGATGGAGATTGAAAACTTGGCTGAATGATGCACCAACAACAACTTTGCACTCATTGTCACCAAAGCAAAGGAGCTGATTGTTGACTTCAGGAAGGGAAAGCCAGAGCTTTACAATCCAGTGATTATTGGGGGATCAGGGGTGGAGAGGGTGAGCAAATTTAAGTTCTTGGCAGTCACTATCTTGGAGGATTTTTCCTGGACCCAACACACCAATGGTATAGTGAAGAAAGCTCGTCAGCGCCTCAACTTCCTCAGGAGTTTGTGGAGGTTTGGTATGACACCAGAAACACTGGCAAATTTCTACAGAGGTGTGGTGGAAAGTGTGCTGACTGGCTGAATCACTGTCCAGTATGGAGGACACCAATACCCCTGAGTGTAAAGCCCTCCAAATGGAAGTGGACACAGCCCAGCACACCACAGGCAAGACCCTCCCCACCATCGAGAACATCTACAGGGAGCACTGCCGTCGGAGAGCAGTAGCGATCATTAAGGATCCACACCACCCAGCACACACTCTGTTCTCGCTGCTGCCATCGGGAAAGGTATCGGTGCCTCAAGATTCACACCACCAGGTTCAGGAACAGCTGCTACTCCTCCACCATCAGACTCCTCAATGACAAACTCAATCAGAGATTCATTTAGAACAGTGCAGTGCAGGCCCTTCAGCCCACAATGTTGTGCTGACTTTTGGACCCTGCCTCCCACATAATACACTTTATGTTTGTCCATGTGCTTGTCCGGTCGTCTCTTGAATTCCACCAATATACCTGCTTCCACCATTGACCCAGGTTGTGAATTCCACACACCAACCACTCTCTGGGTAAAAAAAAACCTTCCTCTAACATCTCCCTTGAACTTCTCACCAATACCTTAAATCCATGCCCTCTTGTATTGAGCAGTGGTGACTTGGGAAGGAGGCGCTGGCCTTCCACTCTGTCAATTCTTCTTCATATCCTGTACACCTCTATCATGTCTCCTCTCATCCCCCCCCCCTCCAAAGAGAAAAGTCCTATTTCCCTCAATCTCTGCTCATAATGCATAGTCTCCAAACCAGGTAGCATCCTGGTAAATCTCCTCTGTCCCTTTCCAATGCTTCCTTTAATGAGGCGAACAGAATTGGACACATTACTCCAAGTGTGGTCTAACCAGAGTTTTGTAGAGCTGCATCATTACCTCACGCCTCATAATCTCATTCTCTCGACTGATTAAAGCTAACACCCCAAAAGCTTTCTGAACCACCCTGTCTACCTGTGAGGCAACTTTTCAGGGATCTGTGGACATGGATTCCAGATCCTTCTGCTCTTCTACACGACCAAGAATCCTGCCATTAACTTGTTACTTTGTCTTGGAGTTTGCACCATCTCACACTTCTCTGGATTGAACTCCATCTTCCACTTCTCAGCCCAGCTCAATGACCCTTTGCAATCTTCGACAATCCATTACACTATCCACAACATCACCAACCTTTTTGTTGTCTGCAAATTTGCCAACCCACCCTTCTACCCCTCTCATCCAAATTGTTAATAAAAATCACAAAAAACAGAGGTCCCAGAACAGATCCTTGTGGGACTCCACTAGACACAGCCCTCCAATCCAAACGTTCTCCCTCCACCACAACCCTCTGCACTCTACAGGCAAACCAATTCTAATCCACATGGCCAACCTTCCCTGGGTCCCACGCCTTCAGACTTTCTTCAGAAATCTACCTTGTGGAACCTTGTCAAATGCCTTACTAAAATCCATGTAGACCACATCCACCACACTACCTTCATCAAATTGTCTGGTCACCTCCTCAGAGAACTCTATCAAGCTTGTAAGACATGATCTTCCATTCACAAAGCCATACTGACTGTCCTTGATCAGGCCATGATTCTCTAAATGCCCATAGATCCTATCTCTAAGAATCCTTTCCAACGGCTTGCCCAGCACTGACGCAAGGCTCACTGATCTATAATTACTTAGGCTTTCCTGACTACCATTTTTGAACAAGATAAAGACATTTGCCATTCTCCAATTCTCCTGTACCATTCCCGTGGATAATGAGGGCACAAAGCTCTTAGCTAGAGGCTCAGCAATCTCCTCTCTTGCCTAGCGGAGCAGTCTGGGGAATATTTCGACAGGCCTCTCCATGTCCAGATTCTTCGCTGCTACACTAGCGGGGCCTCACTGAGTCCGGACACCTCACCGTGTCCAGAGCCTTCACTGCTGCTCCCGCTGGGCCTTGCTGTGTCCGGGCCCCTCGCCGCTTGCTGGAACTCTTACTTGTTTAAGGACTCTTGTGCATTTTATTGATTTTTATTGTCTGCTTGTGGCACAGTTTGTTTACATTCATTATTGGTTTACATTTCTCTATTTGTTTACATGTTAACACCATGTGGAGTTTATGCTTGCACTATCAATAAGTGGTAATTCTCCTGCGCCCGCAGGAAAAAGAATCTCAGGCTTGTATGTGGTGACATTTATGTACTCTGACAATAAATCTGAAATGTAAATCTGAAGGCTGAGGGTACAATGGCCTTCATTAGCCGGAGGATTGAGAGCAAGAGTCATGAGATAATGTTGCAACTTTACAAAACACTGATTAGTCCACTCTTGGAATATTGTGTTCAGTTCTGGTTGCCTCATTACAAGAAGAATGTGGAAGCTCTGGAGAAGGTGCAAAGGAGATTTTCCAGGATGTTGCCTGGTTTGGAGAATGTGTCTTATGAAGCAAAGGTTACAGAACTGGAGCTCTTTGGAGCGTAGAAGGGCGAAAGGTGACTTAATAGAGGGGTACAAGATAATGAGGGACATAGGGTAGCCAGCCAGTGCCTTTTTCCTTGTAACCTACTCTCATAACAGTAGCAAAAAACAGACGTGTACAAAGTGAGGGGAGGAAAGTTTAGGGGAGACAACAAGGGTACGTTTTTTGACACAGAGAATAATGGTTACCTAGAATGCATTGCAAGCAGAGGTGGTGGAGGCTGGTACAATATGGGCACTTATGAGTCTCTAGATCAGGCACATGGATGGAAGAAAAATAGAGGGTTATGGGTCTGAGGAGGGGAAGGTTTAGATTGGGTAGATTTATACTGTATAGGTCAGCACAACATTGTGGGCCAAAGGGCCTGTACTGTGCTGTAATGTTCTATTTCTGTGAAATATGTCCACGCCTCCTCTCTATAATTGGGCTTTCAGCTTTGAGGAAACTAACAATCAGACACAGCTGGAAGACTAAGTGCAGAAGAGTCAAATAACGTCGTCCACATGGACTGAAAGGGGAAATGTTTAAAGGGAACACGAGGGGAACTTCTTCAATCAGAGAGTGGAGGGAGTGTGGAACAAGCTGCCAGCTGAAGTGATGAATGCCAACTGGATTTTGGCATTTAAGATAAATTTGGACAAGTACATGGATGGGAGAAGTATGGAGGGATTAGGGTATGGATGCAGTCAAGTCAAGGTAAGTCAAGTTCATTGTCTTCTGATTGTACAAGTCCAAACCGAGGAATCAGTGTTCTCCGGTCCTTGGTGCAAAACATGCAGACCCACAACCAGACATACCACACATGCAGGATAAGTATTTCATCTCTACAAATAAATAAATATTCTTTTGTACATATGAGAGTCTCGGATGGTCAGTGTGAGCTGTTCCTTTGGTCGTTCAGTATTCACACTACCCATGGGAAGAAGCTGTTCCGGGTGGAGGGAGACACCTGTGATCCTCTTTGCCACTCTTATGGTCCTGTAGGTTGACCTCCTCATCCCAGTGACCTCACGTCAATATCCAGGGTTTGGTTTGGCTTGGTCCCCATTTGGGGACCAAAGTCCAGGGGTGGCAACCTTTTACCATGTGTGGGCCAGATGATGTGTCAGTGGTTGAACAGCAGGCTGATGCTACCAATTTGCGCATGCACATCATGTTACCTCACAAATAAAACTTGTTGTAAACCAATTTATTTAGCAATATGAAAGGGTAAAATCGCATCTCACCTGGAACAACATTAATCCTGTTCAGTTGTCGGGTTCTGGCTTTGCAGTTTTATTGTTCTGCGTCTCATTTTCATGATCTACGTACATCTGAAAATATTGGACCATTTGCTCTCCTCCAGGTCACTGGTGCGGGGGATTATGGGATTTGTAGTTCCAAGAGGCGAATGATTTTAGAACGACACAGCATTAAAACGACTGCATAAAGTCATGTAGTTTCTAGTTGACCCTGGACTAAACACAGTCAAGGGTCGCTTTTACAGTGATCAGGAGGTCAAAGTGCTTTAAATGGATAGGAAGGTGTGACAGGTAGGAACTGTTCTTTGCTTCCATTCAGCTGAGAACAGCAGGAGATCGACAGATGGACACATTTTAATGCATTTATGATCTGTTCCGACTTGGATACAAATTCAACTTAAGGAAAGGCAGCGGAACGGAACTTGATCGTAACCCAGGATGGGTTTTGTATTGGCGGACCGGGTGCACATGGTACTTTTGCACTGGGTTGCGGGCTGGATAAATTTGGGTCACGGGCTGTAGGTTGCCCAACCCCTGCCATGGGCCTTACCAGAGAAATGAAGACTTTTCTCTGATTGATATCCATTGACAGCCCTCCCCACCTATGAGAGAATCAAATACTGAGGGCAGGTCATTGCCTTTGAGCCCAGAGGTCATGCTCTCCTCACTCCCGAGAATCAAGTTCCAACACCAGGGGAGGCGCCGCCCCGCCAGCAGAGGTGGTACCTTGAAAGATAGTAGAGGAAAAGGCCATTCAGCCCCTTATCCCTGCACCAGGTCAGTCATCCATATGTCCCATTTTAAAAAAAAATTTTTTTCAATTTGTCTTAAAAATGAAGACATACTGCACACTAACAGTCCCTTCCAGCCCAAGTGCCTGGCCATGCAATTAACCTACAACCCCTGTACATTTTCAAGAGTATTAGGAAACTGGAACCCCCCTGGAGGAAACCCATGCAGACACGAGGATAAAGTACAGACTCTTTACAGACAGCATGGGATTTGAACCCAGATCGCTGCCACTGTAACAGCGTTGCGCGATCCATTACGGTAACGATGCATTAACATTGTAAATATTTGCCTGCATTCTAAATATTTCCTATTCACGTACCTGTCTCAATATCTTTTAGAAGTTACAATTATACCCGCCTTTACCACTTCCTCTTGCAGCTCATTCCTCTGCGTGTATAGAATATAGAAATCTACAGCATGGCACAAGCCCTCTGCCCAGGGTGTTGGATGAACCTTGTAACCTACTCTCAAAACTGCCTCCAATTTCTCTACTGCAATATATATAGAGGCTTATGAGTGATGAGTGTGAGGTAGTTTAGCACAACATTGTGGGCCGAAAGGCCTGTACTACGTTGTAATTTCCTATGTTCTGAGGAACGTGTCCATGGCACAACACTATTACAGCACCAGCCACCTGGGTTCGAATCCAGTTGCGAGAGTAGGTTGCGAGGTTCGTCCACCACCCTGGGCAGCAGGACTTGTGCTGTGCTGTAGATTTCTACGTTCTACGCACACAGAAGAAGGTGGATGTTCGGAATGAGCTGTAAGGAGTTTGTATGTGGGTTTCCTCCTAGGGCTCCGGTTTCCTCCCACCCTTCAAAATGTTCAGGAGTTGTAGATTTATTGGTGTATTTGGGCGGCACGCACTCGTGGGCTGGGAAGTCTAAATTTTTTTTTTAAATTTCAATTCCATGCACCTATTCGAAAGAAATGGCCTCTCAGGTCACTTTTAAATCTATCCCCTCTTCCCTAGGTCCATGCACTCTACTCTGAGAATAAGATGATGTCTATTTACCCCTCTCCTTTCAACTCCCATGCTCCAGGCAGGAAAGTCCCAGCCGGTCCTGGCGTCCACCAGTCTCTGGGACAGTCCTTGGTGTTATGAGTCTGCCAGTGGTGCAGCAGGCACAGAACTTAGAGCTGCACCCTTCGATGGCAGCACAGTGAAAAACCCTGGGCTGCTGAGAGCTTGGCGGGCAAATCTCCAGATTAGGGGTGCAAGGATCTCCGGGGGTTGCTGGATGAAAAAGGACTGGGTGATGGACGCTCTTGGAAACGAGAGGAAGGAACTTGGCCGTTGCTGGAGGATGGGGGGTTGGTCGTAAATTCTGCTCCAGAGGCAGCTCGCAGGAACAGGTTGCACTGATTCACAGAGGCCGCAGATCTTTCATCATCGAGTGGCTGTACTGATGTCACAGGGTGAAAGAGGTTCGCAGCACAGCAACAGGCCCTTCAGCCCACGTCATGGTGACCAAACACGTCCCGTTTTGCAGGCATTCAGCCCATATCCCTCTCAATCGCTCCTAGCCAGGTACCTGCCTTTTAAACGTTACACTTGTACCGACCTCGCTCATGTCGTCTGGCAGCTCGTTCCACACCCTCTGTGGGAAGAAAATGCCCCTCAGGTCCATTTTCAGTTTTTCTCCTCCCATTTTAAACGAAGGCCCTTGTTTTCAATACCTCTTCTCTTGGAAAATTGCCATGACCATTTAGCTTCATTGTGTCCTTCGTGACTTATTAAACCTTCCTGGGATCCCTTCCGTTTGCCTCAACACTCCAGTCCCAGCCTATCCAGCCTCTCCTTGTAATTTACTCCCAGGAACATCTTAGAACATAGTACAGTACAGTACAGGCCCTTCAGCCCTCAATGTTGTGCCTACCTATATATTCCTAACTCAAAAAAAAGTTCTAAACCTACCCTATCCCGTAACCTTCTATCTTTCATCCATGTGTCTGTCACAGAGTCTCTTCAACGCTGCCAGTGTTTCAACTTCCAGCACCATCCCCAACAAGGCATTCTAGGCACCCACAACTCTCTGTGTAAAAAAAAAATCTACCCTTGGTGTCTTCGCTAAACTTTCCTCCTTTCGCTTTGTACATATGTCCTATATAACAAATACAGCACGGAAACTTGGCTCTTCTAGTCCGTGCCGAAACTCTTACACTCTCCTAGTCCTCCCGACCTGCACTCTGCCCATAACCCTCCATACCCTTTCCATCCACATACCTCTCCAAATTTTTCTTAATATTGTACCTACCTCCACTGGAAGCTCGTTCCACACAGACCCCACTCTCTGAGAAAAGAAGCTTCCCCTTGTGTTGCACCTAAACTTTTGCCCCCTAACTCTCAGCTCATGTCCTCTAGTTTGAATCTGCCTGCTCCTCAATGGAAAAAGTCTCTCCACATCTACTCTATTTATCCCCCTCAAAATTAAAAAAACCCTCTATCAAATCCCCCCCTCAGCCTTCTACGCTCCAAGACTTAACTTGTTTAACCTTTCTCTCTAGCTTAGGTGCTGAAACCTAGGTCTCATTCTGGTGAATCTTCTCTATTTGGTTCACATCCTTCCTGGTGACCAGAACGGAACACAAGATTCCAAATTTGGCCTTGTACAATTTCAACATGACCTCCCAACTCTTCTACTCTCTGCTCTGATTTATAAAGGCCAGAATTCCAAAGGCCTTCTTCTCTACCCTATCCACCTGAGATTCTACCTCTGGTGTTTGCTAATCCTGCTCTGGGAAACATGTTCAATGCTTTGATTAATTTGCAGAATGTATAACACATACACACTTTGAAATAGAGTCCTCCATCGATACACTAGGTATCCCAGGACATGGTGCAGACAAGATCAGTTGACACCAAGTGCTGTATTCAAACAGAAGATAAACAGAAATACTTTGAGGGGAACCTGAAAAGAGAAAGGGAGGTGTAGAGTTCACAGGAGGTAAACGTGCCGATGATGGGGTCGAGTGCAGTACTCCAAAGTGCTGGAGAAGGTTAGCAGAGCTGGGGCATTTCTCTTTGGAGCAAAGTAGGATGGGAGATGACTTAATGGGGGGCTACAAGGTTCTGAGAGACATGGATAAGGTGGACAGCCAGCACCTTTTTCCCCAGAGAAGGATTAGTGATCACCAGGGGACATCTGTACAAACTGGAGGGAGGGGAGTTTAAGGGAGACATCAGGGGTAAGTTTTTTACACAGAGAGTGAGTTGTGGGTGCCTAGAATGCTTTGCCAGTGGAGGCTGAAATGTTAGGGGCATTTCTTAGACAGACACATGGATGGAAGAAAAATGGAGGGTTACGAGGTATGAGTTAGGGAAGGTTCAGATTGTTAGGGTTTATATACACTGACACAACATTGTAGGCCAATGGGACTGTACTGTGCTATCGTGTTCTAGGTTCATTTCATCAACTTCACCACATCTATATCAATGTTATCTCTCCTACCACTCCTGCAACTGACCCAAAGATAGCTCTTTCCTTGTTAGCTATGCGAGATAGGAAGGCTTCCTTTTTTCCCTGTTAGGAATATACGGCATAGGTCAGCACTACATTGAGGGCCGAAGGGCCTGAACTGTGCTGTAGTGTTCTATGTTCTAAACTCAGCAGGTCACGCAGCATCCACGGGGGCAACACGGTTGGCGTAGCGGTTAGTGAAACGCCTTTACAGCACCAGCGATCAGGCCTGGGGTTTGAATCCGGAGCTGTCTGTGAGGAGCTTGCACATTCTCCCCATGTCTGTGTGGGGTTTACTCAGGGGCTCTGGTTTCCTCCCACTGTTTGAAACGTACCGCGGGTGTAGGTTAATGGGGTGTAAATTGGGCGGCATGGGCTTGTGGGCCGAAATGCCTGTTACCGTGCTGTACGTCTAAGTTTAATTTTACGTTTAAAAGTCAACCTACATTTTGGGCCTTCGTCAGGAGCATTGAAAACCAGGCAGAAGCACGAATAAAAATTTGAGGGGGATGGGGGAGGAGCAGAGGCTAATAGGTGGGTGGGTAGAAGAGACAGAGGCGCAGAAGGATAGGTCTCCAATAGGAGAACGAAGAGGAAGGGGTGGGGGGAGCTGCAGGAAGGGAGACAGAGGGGTAGGGAAAGAGAGAGAGTGCACAGAAGATGTGCTCATAGTTCAGGAAATTGCAATTCCAACATCCTTCATAAGAACATGGTGGGTTTAATGGTGTAAGTGCAAAGAAGATCTAGGTCTCCCCAGTAGCCTGGAGGTCCAGGTACACAGTTCCATGATACAGGAGGATGAAGGTGGTGATGATGTCCTTCATTGGCCAGGCTATTGGAACCCCATGATCAGATTAGATTTTATTTATTGTCATGTAATAAAACAGAATTACATGAAATTACCTTTAATTTACCATATGGCAGACAAAGATTCGCCATTCGCATTAGCATTGCCCGGCGCCCCCTTACAGTCAAAGAAAGAGGGCCTCCCCAGAGCCATCGAGTGTCCGTGGATTCACCTCCAGCGCTCCCACAGCCTCTGCAGCCACACAAGACTGGGGTTTAGTTTAAACCATCAACAACCTGAACCCCGGATCCAAACCTCCGACATGATAAGGAACCCTTCAGCACTCAGGGCCTTTCCGGAGCCCTGTTGACCTCAGCACCCGATCGATTTCCCGGTTCCGATACCTGGTTCTCATGAGCCAGTTGACAACAGCCCGTGGCCTGGTAGTGACCTCAAGTCGCCAACAGCATGCCGCCTGTGTGTCTCTATCAGCCACTGAGTCCCTCGCTGGTCCACCTCCAGGGTGGTTGACCTTTAGATTGTCTCCTCTTCTCCTTAACGGGGTGGGGGGGGGGGGAGAGGGAGTGGTGATCTCCCCTTTATTGGTGCCCTGCACCAGTTTGCTCCTTCCCCCTGGAGTCTGCAACCACTGAAGGTCACTGCCAAACCCAGGTGCCACCAGCTTGGGCACAGGGTCCAATCGATCTGTGGGTTTCTTGAGTAAAAGCTATGCACACTGAGAGAATGATCTGAAATGTTCAACCTGAAAGTATACTCGATAAGGGTTATATTTATTTGTCATGGTGCAGAGAGAAGGGGTCTCCATGCACAGACTAATGGGCAATCTCTGACATTCATTTAGCCATGTGAAGACCACCATTTATAGTGTAGGATTACAAGCTCTGAGCAAGGGGCAACACTATTGTGGGGTTCATTCAAGAAACTGTCTTTGAGCCTTTTGGTGTGTACTTTCACCCTCTTGAACCTTCTCCCCGATGGGAGGAAGGGAGGAGAGTGTAGAACATAGAACAATATAGCACAGTACTGGCCCTTTGGCTCTCAATGTTGTGCCGATCCATATATCCCTTCCTATATAAAGAAAGGGGATGCGGATAGAGACCACGGAGGGGAGGGAAGTTTGCATGATGTTCTGAGCTGCGTTTGCTCTGTGGGTTTGTGCGCGGTTTCTTTCAGGGGGTGGAGGGGGGGAGAAATTAGGTAAATATTTGAAGGTCCCTTTTCCCAGGGCCTGGGGCGATGAGACCGATTGGAACGGTGCACAAAAGCACCAGGGTAGGAACCAGCTGAGAGTTAATGACCTCAGTCTGCAACCTCTCTGTGATTTCAGCTGATCATGGAGTGTTTGGATCAGTGCAAGCCTCAGCTCTCTGTGATTCACTGCAACAATGCATCCTGTCTTATTATTGCATTACCTGGAGCACTTAACTGAAGAAATAGGAGCAGGATCAGCCATCTGGTCCAGCAACAAACTTGCTTATCGCTTCAATACTATCATGGCTTCTTCTGTCTGTGGACTCAGCTACACCCCCCACCTGTTTCTCATAACTCTTAACACACCAATGGCATCGTGAAGAAAGCATGTCAGTGCCTCTACTTCCTCGGGAGTTGGAACCACCAATTCCCCTGAGTGTAAAGCCCTCCAAAAGGTAGTGGACACAGCGCAGGACATCACAGGCAAAACCTCCCCCACTATCGAGAACATCTACAGGGAAACCCACCTTCGGAGAGCAGCAGTGATCATCAAAGACCCACACCACCCAGAACACGCTCTGGAGGGATTGATAGGTTCTTGATTAGCTCGGGCATCAAAGGGTATATGGAGAAGGCCAGGGAGTGGGGCTGAGTGGGAATATGGATCAGCTTGTGATCGAATGGATGAGCAGACTCGATGGGCTGAATGGCCTACTTCTGCACTTCTATCTCATGGTCCTATAGTCTAAATCTACTCCTTAGAATCTGGAAGTGATAGCTCCTCGTTCTCACGTGAATTGTTTTAAAAGAGATCGTCTGCAGATGCTGGGGTTGCGCTGGAGAAACTCAACAGTTCACACAGCAACCCCAGGAAGTCAACATTTTGGTCCTGGGCATCTTGCCAGTGGGTGTGTTGCAGGTTGATTGACTTGCCTGGATAGCGCACAATTTAAAAAATCGCGGCACCTCAGCACACTTGACAGTAAACAAGCCGTTTAAATTTTATTCAATCACGAACACAGCTGCTCCATTGAGTTAATTATCTTATTACATTTATTGTTGAAAGCCGGACCTGTTTTTGGAAAACTATCAGCTATAAAGTCAACAGCCAAAAATGTTTTACAACCTCTAAATGCATTGACACTGTCACCTCAGCTAAGGTGAGAAAGGCAACCTCTCAACAACAGTACTCAACAGCAAAATGCTGCAGATGGTATCTGCCAAATTCAAGCTGGAAATGTTGGAGATAGTCATCAGGTCAGACCAGGGTCAGTGCCAGAACAAATGGTAGAGGGGGCATTAATGTGTTAAAAGGGGACTCATTTCGGGTGGGGGGTGCAAGCCGGGACTTACCTGTACATGGGGGTTGAGGGGGTGTGACTGATTGTCAGGCAGAGGCCGTGGAGAGAGAGAAGCAGGAGTTCATGTTTCAGGTCAGTGGCTTGTGGCTTGTAAAGGTCAAGCAGGCTTTGGGGTGTCAGGAGGTGAGTCCCTAGGGCACACAGGTCTCATAGCCACAGGGAGGCGAAGGTCAGTGGACAGTGGAAGGTGCCTCTGTGGGGGGGGGGGGGGGGAGTGGAGGGAGACTTCGGTCACCAGAACAGGAGATTAGGAGAAACATTACTGGAGATGTCAGATGCAAAGTTGGAACAAGTTTTCAAAGTTCAGATTTATTGACCGAGTCCATACATGAGATTATATACAACCCTGAGATTCTTTTTCCTGTGGGCGTGGCAGAATTACTACTTATCGGTGGTGCAAAATAATGACTCAAGAAAAAAGATAAAATACCCCAGATACCACAGTTGAAGTCAAAACACGATGCTGGAAAAACTCATCAGGTTAAACAGTGTCCTTTACAGAGCAACGATGAAGATTCATCACCGATGTTTCGGGCTTGAGCCTTTCATTAAGGTATGAAAAGTGTGTCGGCAGGCACCCGAACAAAATGGTAGAGTGGGAGGAGGAGCACAGGCTTCCAGGCAGGAGGTAATAGGTGGAGAAGGGAGGGAGGGCCTGGCAGCAAGCAGGG
The DNA here is from genome assembly GCF_036971445.1 of Narcine bancroftii. Lineage (NCBI taxonomy): Eukaryota > Metazoa > Chordata > Chondrichthyes > Torpediniformes > Narcinidae > Narcine > Narcine bancroftii. The sequence continues at coordinate 7,325,551 of NC_091472.1, forward strand.
AGAGGAGGGATGGCTCTGAATGGAGAGGATAGGGGATGGAGAGCTGGAGGAAAGGAGGGAAAAAGGAAGGGAGGCTAGCAGAAACTGGAGAAGTCGACGTTATGCCTTCCAGTGGGAGGGTGACCAGACGAAAAATCTACTGTTGCTATGGATTCGACTACATGAGGGCACGGACAGACATGTCAGCATGGGACTGGGGCACAGCACTGATGTGGTTGGCCACTGGGAGATCCCTGTCACTGATTGGAGAAAGAGTCTCTGTTTAATTACCTGAGGAATGACTTCACTAAAGGAAGCTAGAATGGGAAGTCCGGCATTGAATTGACTTGTTTATGGTGACGTGTAGTTATGAGCCCAGAGGACCCCAAAACCCAGCAGCAATAGATATTCACCAAGACAAATGGTTACTTAAACAAAAGTTACTTTTAATTATTTTTAAACATGAAAACAGAATCACACTTTAACTTATCACTGTTGACTTAACTAACCTAACTTAACCCCTTTCTAATTCTAAGTGCACGTGTCTGTAACGTGTGTGTAAGTTCAGAAAAGTTATTTGATTCACAGTCCAATTTCACCTCATTCCTCCAAGTTCACTGGTTGCAGGCAATTCTTAGACTGTGCACAGAATTTAACATGTATAAAGGTAAATGGTTTCCTTTCAGGAAGGTTCTTCAGCCAGTCCTTTCCTCTTGCATGAACCACAAGGGCTTTGACCCCAAATGGGGTTTTCCACAAGCTTGTCAGCTTGTCCTGTTCCAGTCCCATCTGCTGCTGCAGACTGTAGAAGTGATTTCTCTGTGTTTTTCTCTCTCTCTCTGAGAGAAAACGTGTTTTCCTCTCCCTACTCGCAAAACCACATGATCCTCTTAGAACAGCAAGGTCCCCTTCAGACTGTCTGCCACTCCAACAAGCTCTCTCACCTGTTGCCTTTTGTAAACAACAATCCATTAGTGAAGTCTCTTGGGCACTCTCCAAAACTTTTGCAAAGGCTCTGAGGCCCTGACATGTCTAGCAATGAGCAGAGCTCCAGTATTTTAAATAAGATCTGTTTTAAAGTGTTTGCATGTGATCTACTCTAAACTTTCCCAATTCATCTCCCAAAAACATATCTATATACTCTGTCACAGTACCAAGCGTTTTGTGTGCTATCCAGGAAAGTCAACCAATATTTAAGATCAGGAAAAAGAGCAATTATAACATTCAAGTGCAGGATACAGTGTTAAAGACACAGTACAGAGAAATGAAGAGTTAGTAAAAAGAATTAGATTTAGATTTCAGATTTCAGATTTATTGTCAGAGTACATACCATGACATCACATACAACCCTGAGATTCCTTTATCTGCGGGTGAGGCAGAATTACCGCTTATTGGTAATGCAAAAAAAAATCACAATATATACATGTAATGAAATGTTTAAAAAATAGAAGCAACTGACTATGCAATACAGAGGGAAAAAAAAACCCAATAAAGTCCCTGATTGAGTTTGTCGTTGAGGAATCTGATGGTGGAGGGGGAGCAACTGTTCCTGAACCTGGTGGGTGCGAGTCTTGTGGCACCTACACCTCTTTCCCGGTGGCAGCAGCGAGAACAGAGCGTGTGCTGGGTGGTGTGGGTCCTTGATGATTGCTGCTGCCCTCCGACGGCAGCGTTGGGGAGAGATTTTCCTGTGATGTCCTGGGCTGCGTTCACCACCTTTTGCAGGGCTCTCCGCTGAGCGGTATTGGTGTCTCAATACCAGACTGTGCTGCAGCTGGTCCGCACACTTTCTTCCAAACAGCGATAAAAATTTGCCAAGGTTTCCAAAACCTCTGCAAAGCCCTGAATAAGTAGAGGCTGACGTGCTTTCTTCACGATGACATTAGTGTGTTGGGTCCAATAAAGATCCTCTGAGATAGTGATTCCCAAGAAGTTAAATTTACTCACCCTCTCCACCCCTTATCCCCCAATTATCACTGGATCATACACATTTGGTTTTCCCTTCCTGAAGTCAATAAAAGTACAGTTAAATAGAACAGGGCATAAGATTGTACCAATAAGAAGTCCATTTAAGAGTTTATAACAGCAGGAAACTCTCCTTACATCTGAATTCCCCGAGGAAACCTTTGTGGTCAAATGGAGATGGTTACAAACATCACACAGACACAGTGGAGGTCAGGATTGACCTTGGATGCTGGGAGTTATGAGGCGACGGTGTGACTGTGGCACTGTGAAAGCAGAGGCTTGGAGTCGTGGAGATCTGCCAGCTGCCACTATAATGTATCGGCCAGCGAGGGCTGGTGTAGCTTGACGATCTCTGGTATGGCCTGATGATCTCCAGCAAAACTGCAACAAAGTGAGCACCACGCCAAGCTAAGGGCAGTGCCAACCACCTGCATCTCATACTGCCTGGTGGATATTTTTAAAATTTAATTTCAGACATGCAGCACGGTAACAGGCCCTTCTGGGCCACTTGTCTGTACCGCCCAAATACCCCAATCGACCTACAAACCCTGTCTGTTTTTGAAGGCTGGGTTAGGTAATCCTGGAGGAAACCCACATGGGCACAGGGATGATGTGCAAACTCCTTACAGAGAGCGCGGGATTCAAATCCAGGTCACTGGCGCTGCAATAGCATTGCGCTAACTGCCTTGCTTACCATGTCATCCTGCTCCACCAACCGTGTCCCCCATCTGACTTTATCTCTGAGATTCCAAAGGCAGGGACTGCAGGAAAAGTCCTGAACGAGAAGGGAATGAGCTGAAAAAAAGTCCCACATACTTTCCCTGCTTGCAGGGTGAAGCAAGATAAGACTGCGTTTTAATGAACGTATTATCGTTTATGTCCAAAAGTAGGCTATTCGGCCCATTGAGTCTACTCTGCCATTCCATCATGAACTGATCCATTCTCCCATGTAGCCCTACTCAAAATTGAAGATCGATTTAATTTATTGTCATGTAATAAACAGTGTTATATAACACAAATTCGCCTTTGTCTGCAGTGAAGCAGACAGATTCACCATCAGCATCTATCCTCTGAAGCGTCTCTTACATGCAGAGAGAGAGAAGCAAAAGGGAGTTCCCTCAGAGTCACTGAGTGTCCGTGGATTCGCCTCCAGAGCTCCTGCAGTCTCCGCAGCCGCGTAGAGTCCAATCCAAACCATCGGCCACCCGAGCTCCAGATCTGGATCTTTGACACGATTAGGATCCCAAGCACCCTCTAGCATCCCGGTTCCAATACCTGGCACCCCTTCAGCCAGTCTCGAGCACTCCGCAGCCTGGAGAGAGCCCCTTGACTGCAGTCTCTAGTAGTCTCCGTGGGTTCCTCTCCTCGAGTCACCAACAGCCCGCCGCCTTTGAGGGTCCTCAGCCGCAGAGCCCCCTCACTGGTCCGCTTGATGTGGTCTCTGGCCCTTGGGTCACCTCCACTGCTTCTTCTTTTCAGACTGGGTGGGGCTGGTGGGTGGGCCTCTCATTTTCTGGTGCCCTGTGCCAGTCCTCTACTTCCCCAGAGTTTGCAGCCCCTTGTGGCTGTTGCCGATCACAGGCACCGCCATCTTGGGTGCAAGCCCCCTGGTCGCAAGATTTTAAATGAAACCATTGTCGGTTCCTTTAACGGGTAGTTTAAAGCCTGCACAGAGCTGACAGCAGTTGGACTGCATGGTGGACCCTGCCTTCTCCCCATAATCTGACTATTCAAATACCTATCAATCTCTGCCTAATGACCTGGCCTCCACAGCTGCCCATGGTAGCAAATTCCAGAGGTTCGCCACTCTCTGGTAGCAGGCTGTTTGGGCCCACAGGTCTGTGATGCCCTATTTATACCCAATTAACCTACACCCCAGGTGGGAGGAAACCGGAGCCCCGGGAAAAGCCCACACAGACATGGGGAAATGTACAAACTCCTTACAGACAGAGCAGGATTCAAAACTCGGTCCCGATCGCCGGCGCTGTAATGGTGACATGCTAACCAGTACATAAACCGTGCCGCCTAAATTCCTCCACATCTCTCTTAAATGGGTGGTCTTCAATCCTGAAGTTGTACCCTCTTGTCCTGGACTCCCCCACCATGGGAAACAACTTTGCCGCATCGACTGCGCCCTTGTGCTTCCAGGCCCTTGTTTTGGAATCGTTTTCAGCAAACTCCTGACACAGCCTCCTCTCTGCAGAAGACATGGTGCGTTTTTCTCTGGCACCAACGTAAAAGGAAAACATTCAGTCATTCCGAATAGTTTTCTGATCCCAAAGGGCTGTGGCAGGGTTGTGTTTGAACCGTACACACAACACAGTCACCATAGCAACATTACACATGCAGATGTGTGGACACCAAATGTTGCTGAGATTTGCTCTCCTCCATTCCCAGTAGTTGCATTATCCATGCTGGGCGAGGGTCCACGACGTCCTGGAGACACACAGGGGACTGCAGACGCTGGAATCTGAAGCCAAGCGCAGTCTGCTGGAGGAGATCGACGGGACGAGCCGGGCCGGTGGGAGAGAAAGAGTGGTCGACGGACCCCTTGTGGGGAACGGCAGTGGGCGCCAGACAAAGAACTTGGAGATGAGGGGAACGGAGCTGCAGGAAAAAAAAGTACTTCAGCCATTGTTCAAGTGCAATGCACAAGCATGCTGGAGATACTCAGCAGGTCTTGCAGCATCTATAGGAAGCAGAGGGGAGCCAACATTTCGGGCCTGGGCCCTTCATCAGCACCTGCTTAGTTTCTGCAGCATATTTATGCCTTGCTCTCGACCCCAGCGTTGCTCTCGACTTCCTTACTTAACTCCATTCAGTCACGATTGAAATGACAGAGCACACTTGATGGACCAGATGGCCGAATTCTGCTCCTACGTCTTTTAAATTAAGTTTTTAAGTTTAATGATATAGCAAGGTAGAAACCGATTCCCACCAATGAAACCTGTGCCGTCCAGGTTAACCCAATTAACCTACAAACCCCAAATGATTTTGGAGGGGGGGGGTGAAACCAGAGCACCCGGGGAAATCCTCGGAGGTCATGGGGAGAACGTACAAATTCCTTACAGACGGCGAGCCGGGATTAAATGGTATTGTGCTAACATTGTGGGCTATCTTATGGTGGCCTCCATTCCTTAATGACTCAGGTTCTGCGCAGACACTTAATGCTGTGAGAATTTCTGCCTCCACCACCCCATCAAGCCAAACAATCTCTGGGTGAAAGACGTTCTTCCTCAGGTATGTTCTTAGCTTCTCACACGAGCCCCAGACCTTCTCATGCCAGGGAGAAAAAATTTCTTGCTCTTTTAAAATTTTTTCAGATATACAGCGCACTAACAGGCCATTTTGGCCCATGAGCCCGTGCCGCCCAATTTACGCCCAATTAACCTACATCCCCAGTACATTTTGAATGGTGGGAAAAAACCAGAGCACCCGGAGGAAGCCCATGCAGATATGAGAAAAACGTACAAACTCCTTACAGACAGTGCAGGATTTGAATCCTGGTCCCAATCACTGGTGCCACAAGAGCATTGCCCTTCACAACTCTATACACAGTCAAACTCGCCTCCTCGGCCTACTTCACTCCAAGGATCACAAACCGAGCTCCTCACACAGAAACACTCCACCCCCGCCATACTCTGCTCCCTGTCCAACACAATCCTGTCTCATGGTGACCCGAAAAACACACAAGCTGCGGCCAAAGCCTCGCCTGGTCTACCCGCTCACCCTGTCGCTGCAGACTCTCGTGCCTTCTTATTCTGTCTCCCTCGAACGACTCCACAACTCCCTGGGCAGAAGGCCAAAATGATGGAAAAGTTCACCTCATCCCCTTCCTAAATAGCCAGCCCCTGAGACCGCATCTGCTCAGCATCTATCCTCTGAAGCATCTCTTACATGCAGAGAGAGAGAAGCAAAAGGGAGTTCCCTCAGAGTCACTGAGTGTCCGTAGGTTCGCCTCCAGAGCTCCTGCAGTCTCTGCAGCCACATGGAGTCCAATCCAAACCATCGGCCACCCGAGCTCCAGATCTGGATCTTTGACACGATTAGGATCCCAAGCACCCTCTGGCATCCCGGTTCCAATACCTGGTACCCCTTCAGCCAGTCTCGAGCACTCCGCAGCCTGGTGAGAGCCCCTTGACCGCAGTCTCTGTGGGTTCCTCTCCTCGAGTCACCAGCAGCCCGCCGCCTTTGAGGGTCCTCAGCCGCAGAGCCCCCTCACTCGTCCACTTGATGTGGTCCTTGGGTCACCTCCACTGCTTCTTCTTTTCAGACGGGGTGGGGCTGGTGGGTGGACCTCTCCTTTTCTGGTGCCCTGTGTGAAGAAGGTGCCCCTCAGGTCCCTTTTAAATCTTCTCACCCCATCTTAAACCAGAGTTCTCTAGTTTTAGACTCCCCTACTCTACCTTGTGACTATTTAGCTTGTCTATATTCATATGTAAATACATATTACATATTAGAACCACAGAACATTACAGCACAGAAACAGTCCCTTCAGCCCTTCTAATCTGTGGCAAACTATTATTCTGCCTAGTCCCACTGCACTCCGACCATAGGCCCCCATACCCCTCACATCCATCTACCTGTCCAAATTCAGTGTTAACATTCACCATTTCAGCTGGGACCTCGTTCCATACTCACCCCACTCTCTGAGTGAAGACTTTCTCCCTCATGTTGCCCCAGACTCTTCCCCTTTCAACTAAAACCCTCTGATTTGTATCTCACTTATCCTCCTCATCATTTTGGACGCCTCTTATCAAATCTCCACTCATTCTCCTATGCTCCAGGGAATAAAGTTCCAACCTGTTTAACCTTGCCCTGTGACTCAGTTCCTGAAGTCCAGTGATTCTTCATCTACTCTTTTGTGAAGACTCACCCCCCAAAATATAGGAAGAGTACTTCCAAAGTGAGTTCCTTGAGCCCCTTCTTCAATTTTAAAACTTTGCATTCTTTTCATATTCCTCCATTGAGCCACCTCTCATCTCTTTCCTGTGTCCTTTATCACCACTTGCCATCCACAGCCTATGCTCTGAAGCCCTCTGCCCGAACTTTTCTATATCCTTCTCTCTTTAAGATGCATCTTAAAACCTCGTTGGGTTTCTTGTTGGGTAATGATGCTGGGAAGTGATTTGGGGACATTTTTCCTGCTTTAACAGTAGTTGAGGCTAGGATGATTTACCAGAGCTCACTCGAGATGCAATTCCAATCGATTCCCCCTCCCCAACCCACACACCCCCACGCCACCAGATTTGATGACTCTACTCCAGACAGTTAGCCCAACGCGATAATACCGCCAGTGACTGGGGTTAGAACCCCGCGCTGTCTCTAAGGAGTTTGTACGTTCTCTTCGTGTCCGAGTGGGTTTCCTCTGGGTGCTCCGGTTTCCACCCACTCTCCAAAATGTACCAGGGGGTTAATTGAGGGGGATGGGTTTGTGGGCCGGAAGGGCCTGTTACTGTGGTGTGTCTCTAAATTTAAACTGGGTGGCTATTTACAGTGACCGATTAAACTGCCAAGTGAGACATGGAAGGAGGTGGTAGCATCCAGGGGAAACTGACCCAGCCGCAGGGAGACTGTGCAAACTCCACAGGCCGGGATTAAACGGGATTTCAGGAGCTGTGAGGACAGGAGAACTGAGCCACTGGACTGTACTCTTTGGTGTTCTGTGAGGGTGTGGGGGGGAGGGGGGAGGGCTCAAAGAAGCATTTTGAATGTTGGAAGCCCTGGACGTGGCAAAGTTGTTTCCTATTGTTATAATGTGAATTATTTTGTAACTGCGTAAGAATACACCCTTCCCACTGTAGTAACGGTAGTGCACCACTGTGGAGCGTATATATAAATATATATATATATTTTTTTAATATCTTTGGCTTGGCTTCGCAGACGAAGATTTATGGAGGGGTAAATGTCCACGTCAGCTGCAGGCTCATTTGTGGCTGACAAGTCCGATGCGGGACAGGCAGACACGGTTGCAGCGGTTGCAGGGGAAAATTGGTGGGTTGGGGTTGGGTGTTGGGTTTTTCCTCCTTTGTCTTTTGTCAGTGAAGTGGGTTCTGCGGTCTTCTTCAAAGGAGGTTGCTGCCCGCCGAACTGTGAGGCGCCAAGATGCACGGTTGGAGGCGAGATCAGCCCACTGGCGGTGGTCAATGTGGCAGGCACCAAGAGATTTCTTTAGGCAGTCCTTGTACCTCTTCTTTGGTGCACCTCTGTCACGGTGGCCAGTGGAGAGCTCGCCATATAACACGATCTTGGGGAGGCGATGGTCCTCCGTTCTGGAGACGTAACCTACCCAGCGCAGTTGGATCTTCAACAGCATGGATTCGATGCTGTCGGCCTCTGCCATCTTGAGTACTTCGATGTTAGGGATGAAGTCGCTCCAATGAATGTTGAGGATGGAGCGGAGACAATCCTTGCATCCGATGAAATGGTGCAGCCGAGATAGGTAAACTGGTTGACCGTTTTGAGTTTTGTGTGTCCGATGGAGATGTGGGGGGGCTGGTAGTCATGGTGGGGAGCTGGCTGATGGAGGACCTCAGTTTTCTTCAGGCTGACTTCCAGGCCAAACATTTTGGCAGTTTCCGCAAAACAGGACGTCAAGCGCTGAAGAGCTGGCTCTGAATGGGCAACTAAAGCGGCATCGTCTGAGAGTAGTTCACGGACAAGTTTCTCTTGTGTCTTTGTGTGAGCTTGCAGGCGCCTCAGATTGAAGAGACTGTCATCCGTGCGGTACCGGATGTAAACAGCGTCTTCATTGTTGAGGCCTTTCATGGCTTGGTTCAGCATCATGCTGAAGAAGATTGAAAAGAGGGTTGTTGCGAGAACACAGCCTTGCTTCACGCCATTGTTAATGGAGAAGGGTTCAGAGAGCTCATTGCTGTATCTGACCTGACCTTGTTGGTTTTCGTGCAGTTGGATATATATGTATAAAAATATATTTATATTTGATATATGAGTGTGGGTGAACATTTCCTGAGATGGTGGAAGGCATCAGTAAGTAAAGTCTCTTCTGTTATTTGAATCTTACATCCCTATGTTACTTAAGAAGCCTCCCAAGTGACACAGAAACATAACACCCATGGTCAAGAGGGCAAGAAGGCCCAGCTTCAGGATTGAAAGGTGCCCATTTAAAACAGATGTGAAGAAATTTCTTCAGCCCGAGAGTGGTGAAACTCTGGAATTCGCTACCACGGGCAGCAGATTCAGATTTCAGATTTCTTGTCAGAGTACATACATGACATCGCATGCAACCCTGAGATTCTTTTCTTGCGGGCCAGACAGAATTACAATTTACCGATAGTGCAAAAAAAACTCTACTATTATGTACACATGTAAACAGGTAATGAAATGTAAACAAACTGATCGTGCAATACAAAGAGAAAAAAAAACAATTAAGTGGAAAAGTAAGAGCCCTTAAATGAGTCCCTTATTGAGTTTGTCGTTGAGGAGTCTGATGGTGGAGAGGTAGCAGCTGTTCCTGAACCTGGGGGTGTGAGATCTGTGGTACCTACACCTCTTTCCTGATGGCAGCAGCGAGAACAGGGCCTGTGCTGGGTGGTGAGGGTCTTTGATGGTTGCTGCTGCCCTCTGACGGCAGCATTCCCTGTAGATGTACCCAATAGTGATGACCTGGGCTGTGTCCACCACCTTTTGCAGGGGTCTCCACTCAGGGGTTGTAGGTGTCGGTGATGCAGCCGGTCAACATGTTTACCCCCCCACCAACACAGCTGCAGAACTTTTTACAGATTTTACGGTGTCATTCCAAACCTCCGCAAAGACCTGAGGAAGTAGAGGCGCTGACGTGCTTTCTTCACGATGCCATTATTCTGTTGGGTCCAGGAGACAGGGACTACCAAGAAGTTAAATTTGATCACCCTCTCCACCTCTGGTTCCCTCCAATATTCACTGTATTGTACATCTCTGGCTTTTTCCCTGGTTATGGGGAGAAGGCAGGGGAGTGAGGCTGAGTGGGAGAATTAATCAGCTCATGATGGAATGGTGGAGCAGACTTGAGGGGGGGTGAATGGCCTACTTGTCTCCTACATCTATTGTTTTAATGACCCCTCTGCCACTTAGCCTCAGCAAGGCGGGTGGAACTGCACGTGGTAACCCGGGAGAGGTCTATTCCAGCATCCCAGTGCCTGCCCCCATTTTTAAATCACAACCTCTCAATCTTAAAGTGAGGCACAACTCACAGATGTGATCAGTGGCCCAGCAATGATGCCTCATCATCACCCGTGCCACGTGTAAGGGCCGTTTCTTCTGATCTGTGCCGTCACATTTAAAACAAACGCCAGCTTTCTAAGCTGGAGGTCATTGTGAACGGGCGTCATCTACCCATTAAAAAAAAACCAATGTGAATTTAAGAAGACACACAGGAATCTGGAGCCGAACACAACCTGCTGGAGAAACTCCGTGGGCCAAACAGAATGGGTGGGAGGGAAAGTATGGTTATTGTTTCAAGCCGGAACCCTTTATAGAGACTGGGGAAATGTAGAGAAGAAGCCAATCTCAAGAGGACAGCATAGGACAGAGGGGCAGAGACTCAATGTGTGATTAGTGAACCATAGAACACTATAGCACAGAAACAGGTCCTTTGGCCCTTCTAGTCTGTTCTTATCTGCCTAGTCCCACTGATCTGCACTCAATCCAAGGCCCTCCATACCCCTCCCACCCATGCACCTGTCCAAATTCATCTTAAATGTCAAAATTGAGCCCGCATTCACTTCAGCCAGAAGCTCGTTCCACACACACCTCCACCACTCTCTGTGTGAAGAAGTTCCCCCTTTAAACTTTTCCCCTTTCACCTTTAGCCCATGCCCTCTAGTATTTATCTCACCTACTCTCAGTGGAGAAAGCAGGGACCGGTGAAATGTGAGGGACAGAGACAGGGGATCGGCAGATGCTGGACAAAGGGAGAGGCGGCCAAGAGAAACCAAGGGAGCAGAGAGGGGAGTGGGGGATTAGAGGGAGGAGTGGGGGATTATAAGGGGTAGTGGGGATTAGAGGGAGGAGTGGGGGATTAGAAAGGGTAGTGGGGGATTAGAAGGGGTAGTGGGGGATTAGAGGGAGGAGTGGGGGATAAAAAGGGGTAGTGGGGGATTAGAAGGGGTAGTGGGGGATTAGAGGGAGGAGTGGGGGATAAGAAGGGGTAGTGGGGGATTAGAAGGGGTAGTGGGGGATTAGAAGGGGTAGTGGGGGATTAGAGGGAGGAGTGGGGGATTAGAGGGAGGAGTGGGGGATAAGAAGGGGTAGTGGGGGATTAGAGGAGTTAGTGGGGGATTAGAGTGGGGGTGTGGGGGATTAGAGGAACGAGGCTGACAGTGCTAGGATCTGCAGACTTTGGAGAGGGTTCAGAGGAGGTTCACAAGGATGATTCTGGGAATGAAAGGGTTAACATAAGAGGAGCGTTTGACAGCTCTTGGACTGTACTCACTAGATTTTAGAAGAATGAGGGTGGATCGCATTGAACTATTTCAAATGTTGAAAGGCGTTGGCAGAGTCGATGTAGAAAGGTTGTTTCCTGTGGTAGGAGTCTAGGGCACGAGGAATTGAAGGATGCAGAGAAAGTTCTTCAACCAGAGGTGGTAAATCTGTGGAATTTGTGGCTTCAGGTGGTTGTTGGGGCCAGGTCATTGGGTGTATTTATGAAAGAGATTGATAGGTTCTTGATGAGCCAGGACATCAAAGGTTATGCGGAGAAGGCTGGACAGTCGGGCTGAGTCTGACAATGAATGATTTGGCACAGACTAGAAGGGCCGATGTGGTCTGTTTCTGTGCTGTGAATGTTCTATGGAATGAGCTCATGAATGAATGGCTGGGGAGACTCAATGGGCTGAATAGCCTATATCTGGTCCTATGTCTTTCGGTCTTGTGGATGAGAATGGTAGTGGAAAGAGATCAGATCCTAGGATGTTGTCAAGAGGCAGGTTTTCTCCCTTCAATTCATACTCAGGCCTTTCCTGTCGCTGCAGAACTGAATTCTCTGAACTATCTTCTTTTCTTCTTCTTTGGCTTGGCTTCGCGGACGAAGATTTATGGAGGGGGTAAAAAAAAGTCCACGTCAGCTGCAGGCTCGTTTGTGGCTGACCAGTCCGATGCGGGACAGGCAGACACGATTGCAGCGGTTGCAAGGGAAAATTGGTTGGTTGGGGTTGGGTGTTGGGTTTTTCCTCCTTTGCCTTTTGTCAGTGAGGTGGGCTCTGCGGTCTTCTTCAAAGGAGGCTGCTGCCCGCCAAACTGTGAGGCGCCAAGATGTACGGTTTGAGGCGTTATCAGCCCACTGGCGGTGGTCAATGTGGCAGGCACCAAGAGATTTCTTTAGGCAGTCCTTGTACCTTTTCTTTGGTGCACCTCTGTCACGGTGGCCAGTGGAGAGCTCGCCATATAATACGATCTTGGGAAGGCGATGGTCCTCCATTCTGGAGACGTGACCCATCCAGCGCAGCTGGATCTTCAGCAGCGTGGACTCGATGCTGTCGACCTCTGCCATCTCGAGTACCTCGACGTTAGGGGTGTGAGCGCTCCAATGGATGTTGAGGATGGAGCGGAGACAACGCTGGTGGAAGCGTTCTAGGAGCCGTAGGTGGTGCCGGTAGAGGACCCATGATTCGGAGCCGAACAGGAGTGTGGGTATGACAACGGCTCTGTATACGCTTATCTTTGTGAGGTTTTTCAGTTGGTTGTTTTTCCAGACTCTTTTGTGTAGTCAGTAATTCCCCTGCAGTCACTGTTATATAACTTGGCCTCTCAGAATATCAGTTCTGTCAAAGTCTGTCAGCGTAACCAAGCGGAAACAGTGTTGTGTTTCATGCAGAGACTGTGCCCCCTGGGATACACACATTCCTTCGTCATGAGGAGAAGACATGTCATGGCCTGGATGGGGAGAGATTGACGAGTGTATTTTCAAATGTGTGCCCCTTCGCACCCACCCCCTCCCCCCACCCCGGGGGAAGATCCTGAAGTGGTAGGCTGAGGCACGGGGTTGTGGAGGAGCACAGTGACAGAAGCAGACCCATTGGCCCCTTCTAGATCGCTACGTCATTCATCAAGCTGGGAGAACTCAGCGACTGTGAGAGCATCCACGGTCAGTCAACGTTTCAGCTTGGGACCTCTTGTGGTCCCCCAGTTCAGTCTGAATTAAAGTTGATGCTTTCCCATAAAAATCTGTCTGCTGCAACAGCAAGGACCTCCCAGTGGTCACCCCATTCCCACATTGACATGTCTGTCCATGGCCTCATGCCCCCCCCCCCCCAAACCAAGGCCACTCGCAAATTAGGGGTACACCAATGGCTCTCCAACTGAATGGCATGAAGGTCGACTTCTTTGGTTTCCATTAACCCCGAGTCTCTCCCTTTCCCCATCCCTCTGTCTCCTTTCCTCCATCTCCCCATCTCCTTCCCTCTCCATTCACAGATTTACCGCCTCCCCCTGGAACCTCAGCTTTTTTTTTCTCTTCTGCCCTCCCTCCTGGATCCACCTATGACCTCTCAGCCAGTGCTCTCCCCCCTGCCCCTTCATCACTCCTCCTCTCTCCTCCTCCCACCTTATTATTCTGGCACCTGCCTTTTATTCCTGATACCTTGACAAAGGCCCCAGGTCCGAAACGTTGGTCATCTAGATTTATTTCCTATCGATGCCGTGTGCCCTGCTGAGTTCCTCCAGCATCTTGGCGTATTGGATCCAACCCCAGTTTCAAAACCTCTTGCATTCCAGGAGGAACAAGTTCTCGAGCTCCCCTTCTCAATGACCTGGTTGGCGTTTCAAGCTTCTTTCTCCTTTTATGAATCCATCGCTGTGTACCTGCACCACCCCCCTCCCCCCCCCCCCAGGCCTCTCTGTTTTCCGTCACTCCCCTAACTTTGGGTGCTTCCAGACAGAAGGAGCGGCCTCTGTCAACTCCTGTCAGTGTCTAAGCACAGCCTCTTGTTCGCTAGGGATATTAGTGCAATGGTCCGGACCATTGTAACGTGCTGGCCCCTGACGTTCGCCCTGGTGTATCGGGAAGCAATCCTGCCCCATCCAATGACACCGGGGAACTGTTGCTAAGCACCCTGCTCTTTGCGGAGCTAATCAAATTATAGCAAATGCTGATGACCTCATTTATTTTGCTTAAAAGTCAAAGTCTGAAAAAAAACTGACAGTTATTAAAGGTCAAACGAATTGCGTCTCATTTACAACCAGCAGACGAAAGAGCTCAGTGCCTTTTTTTCCGCTCTCTCGCTACCAGCGGAGGCAAATTAAGGGCATTGTTTACTCACGATGAAGTGTTGGGAGCCTTTCTCCGGCCATCAGTATTGTCAAACAATTGGATGAGATGCCAAAGTTATCAAGGGTAATTAAAGTCAGGCATCATATTATTTCATGAAAGCACACAGATTAAATAAAAACCATTAAACTCCAAACAGACCGGTTACAAGGCTGGCGTTCAATTACAAAAGATAAGGTGTTATATGTGGATGTGCTTGGAAAAGAGAATCAGAATCAGTTTTATGGTCATGAACGTGTCATGAAATCGGTCGCTTTGCGGCTGCAGTTTTGCACAAAACAGGGGGTAAAAATGACTAGAAGTTACAATTTTGCAAATACAAGATTTTTTAAAAAAACCAAGTAATTAGTGCATAAAAAAAGAAACAGTGCACAGGTTCATCGTCCGTTCAGAAATCAGGTGGGCAGAAGAGAAGAAACTGTTTTGGGGACACAGAAAGCAAAGCATTTGGTAATGGTGTCTACCTCGGGAAAGAGAAAGGTCTGACTCCCTGATGGAGGTTTAAAGGAGACAGTCTGCAGATGCTGGGGCCGACTGTCCTCTGTTTACGTCGCATCGGCACCCAGGACGAGGACTTCCATGGCGGATCGCCAGGGGTGTCCACCTTCTTCAAACAACGTGGCTTTCCCTCCACGACCGTCAACTCGGCCCTAACCTCCATTACCCGCACATCTGCCCTGGCCCCCTCCGCCTCCATGCGCAACAAAGATAAAGATTCCTCTTGTCTTCCCCTACCACCCCGGCTGGCCTCCGCATCCAACACATCCTCCCCCGCCATTTCTGCCACCTATGACGTGATCCCACCGCTAGGCCCATTCTCCCCTCGCCGCCTTCCGCAGGGACTGCTTCCTCCGTGACCCCCTTATCCACTCCTCCCTCCCCACCAATTGTCCATTTGGGACCTACCCCTGTGACCGCAGGAGATGCTCCGCCTGCCCACACGTCCTCCCTCACCACCATTCGGGGCCCCAAACAGTCCTTCCAAGTGAAGCAACATTTCACTAGTGAATTGACAGGGGTTGTCTACTGCATCCGGTGCTCCTGTTGTGGTCTTCTCTACATCGGAGAGACTGGGAGATCGCTTCATTGAGCACCTCAGCTCTGTCCACCGCAATAGCGTGGATCTCCCAGTCGCCACCCATTTCAATTCTCCATCCCATTCCCTTGCTGACATATCTGTCCATGGTCTCATGCACTGCCAGGCTGAGACCACAAATTAGAGGAATAACATCCCTTCATTCCAATGGGCGCCTTCCAACTGGATAGCATTAACATTGACTTCTCTGGCTTTCAGTAAAACCCCATCCCCACTGCCTTCCCCCAGCTCTGTCTCTCCCTTCCATCTCCTTTCGCACAAGTATGATAAATTCTCACCTCTCCCCTTATCATATCCAATGAACACCTTGTGTTGGTCCAGATTCCTCCCCCAGCCAGCACTGTCTGAATTCTGAGATTTCCTGCGTCTGGCTCATTCAGCTTATTCCATGAAGAAGGGCTCAGGCCCGAAACATCAGCAACATATCTTTGTCTCCTATGGATGGTGAAAAGACCGGCTGAGTTCCTCCAGCAATCCATGTTTTCACAGCATTTGCAGACTCTTGTGTTTCACATGAAGCACAGACCTGCTGGGGAAATGTGGATGATCCTTTGATTCTGACGGAAGCAGGGGTGACCTGCTGAGATTCTTCTGCTCGTTTGTGCATGGCATTCCCTGATTGCGAAATGCTTGGCCCTGAGTAGGTCATTCAGCCCTTTTTACTTCTGCCAGCTCCTCAGAGAGAATCCAATTACTCCCCACCTCACTCATACATTAAACAACCTGTTCCGCTCCTGTCATCCTCTCTTACCCTCCCTCCCGTCAGGTAGAAGATACAGGAGCTTGAAAACACAGACCTCCAAATTCAAGTACAATTTCTTTCCTGCAGTTATCAGGCTCTTAAATGTCCCTCTATGTGGTAAAAGATTATGTCCTTGCACATTTTAACTGCACT
The DNA here is from genome assembly GCF_036971445.1 of Narcine bancroftii. Taxonomy (NCBI): domain Eukaryota; kingdom Metazoa; phylum Chordata; class Chondrichthyes; order Torpediniformes; family Narcinidae; genus Narcine; species Narcine bancroftii. Next base: position 7,341,751 of record NC_091472.1, read on the forward strand.
TAGAACATTATAAGTGGACAGAGTTTTAAAGAGAGCTTTTGGCACATTGGCCTTCATAAATCAAAGTATTGAGTACAGGAGTTGTGATGTTATGTAAAGTTGTATAAGATAAGGCCAAATTTGGAGAATTGTTTGCAGGCTTGGTCACCAAACTACAGGAAAGATATCAATAAGATAGAAAGAATGCATGGAAGATTTACTAGGATGTTGCCTGGACTTCAGGAACTGTGTTACTCAACAATCTAACCATATCCAACCTCACATCCATAACCCTCTATTTTTCTTTCATCTGTTTGCTGTCTAAGAGTCTTTAAATGCCCCTATTACAACAGTCTCCATTACCACCCTTGCTATTGCATTCTAGGCACCCAGTACTCACTGTGTAGTAAACTTACCCCTGACATCTCCCTCAAACCTTCCTCCCCTCAGCTCACACTGATGTCCTCTGGTGTTTGCTGAACTTTTCTTTGTACCCTGCGCTCTTTGTAGAGTAGAGTAATGCCACGCTCTACACAGTTGCTTGTTTGTCAGGGCTGTGGTAGCTGCTGTATGGGTTAAGTAGCCTGGATAGCACACAAAATAAAATTTCTCACTTTGTCTCAGTACATCTCTCGATATAATTCAATTCAATTTATTGGCCATCAGGTGTTTCCTCTTCCAGCAAACTGGAAGGCTGGTTAGCGTGTCAAATGCAACACTGGCGTTCATTTCAAGAGGAATAGAATATAAGAGCAGGGAGGTGATGTTGAGGCTTTATAAACCCCTGGTGAGACCTCACAAGGAGCATTGTGAACAGTTTTGGGCTCCCTATTTGAGAAAGGATGAACTGACGTTGGAGAGGGTTCAGAAAGGTTCACAAGAGTGATTCTGGGAAAGAATGGGTTATCATATGAGGAGCCTGCCTTCGTTGGAATTTAGGAGAATGAGGGGGGAATCTCACTGAAACATTTTGAATGTTGAAGGATACGGACAGTGTAGATGTAGAAAGGTTGTTTCTCCATGCTGGAAGAGTCGACGACAAGAGGGCACGACTTCAGGGCGTCCAATTAGGATGTGGATGAGGAAGAATTCCTTTAGCCAGAGGGCGGTGAATCTGTGGAATTTGTTGCCATAGGCAGTGGTGGAGGTCATGTCATTAGGTGCATTTGAAGGAGAGATTGATGGGTTCTTGATTGCCCAGGGCATCAAAGGTTATGGGGAGAAGTTCAGATTTATTTTCAGAGTACATAAATGGCATCACATACAACCCTGAGATTCCTTGCGGGCGCTGGCAGAATTACCACTTATTGATTGTGCAAAAAAAATGCACTCCATGTACACATGTGAACAAATAAAGAAATGTAAACAAACTGAATTGTACAGAGAGAAAATAAATCACGGAAGTACAAATGTGTGAGTCCTTAAATGAGTCCAGCAGCTGTTCCTGAACCTGGTGGTGCGAGTCTTGTGGCACCCATACAGAATTCCTGATGGCGGCAGCGAGAACAGAGCGTGTGCTGGGTGGTGTGGGTCCTTGATGATTGCTGCTGCTCTCCGATGGCAGCGCTCCCTGCAGATGTTCTTGATGGTGGGTTGGGATTTGCCTGTGGTGTCCCGGGCTGTGTCCAGCACCTTTTGTAGGGCTTTAGGCTCAGGGGTATTGGTGTCCCCATCCCAGACCTTGATGCAGCTGGTCAGCACACTTTCCACTACATCTCTTTATTCATTTGCCAGGGTGTCCGATGTCATACCAAACCTTCGCAAGCCCCTGGGGAAGAAGAGGTGCTGACGTGCCATGTTGGGTCCAGAAAAGATCCTCCGAGAGAGTGACGCCCATGAACTTAAATTTGTGGGATAGGCTGGTCAGTGGGGCTGAGTGGGAAAATGGATCAACTCATAATTGAATGATGGGGAAGATCGATGGGCTGAATAGCCTACTCCTATTGTTGATCTTAAGGAGTTTTCCATCAGTCTGCTCTCTTGTTCCAACACAGATTTGTCTGGGCTCTAAGCTCTTTAGCTCCCTCCTTCAATCTCCCGACTCTCTATCCTCCTTTAAGACACTTTTCTTACCTCCGAGACCAGATCAGGTGTCCAAAGGGTTAAAGTAGCTCATTAGGTACATCTGTCCTGCATCTAACTTGTCCATAAGAAGCAAGGTTCAAGGTGACATGTAATAATATATTAAAGCGTAATATATACATGATAGAATTTCACTTTCTTTTGCTGAAAGGCAAAGAGTCGCCATGAGTATTGCCCAGCTCTCCTGACAATAAGAGAAAGAGAACTAAACAAGAAACAAGAGTCCCTTCAGCGACACTGAGTGCCCGTGGATTTGCCTCCAGCGCTGCCGCCGCCAATGCAGTCGCACTGACTCCTGTTCAAACCTGCGCTCCTGGTCCCAAACCTCCGACGTGATCAGGAAGCCCTTCAGTGCCCGAGGCCTCTCAGGAGCCCTTCTTGCCCTCAGCGCCCTCTCGAATCACGGGGCACTGGTACCTGGTTCCCATCCGCCATTCTCACAGCAGCCCGTGCGGACCCTCTATCTGCAAGTTGCCCGCAGCCTGTGTGGGTCTTTCAGCCGCTGAGCCCCATGCTGGTCCACTGGCATGGTCATAGAGCAGTGGTTCTCAACCTTTCTCTTTCCACTTACATCCCATGTTAAATGTTCCCTATGGCTCTGTGATTAGAAAAGTTTTGCTGAAGGTGGGATGTGAGTGGGAAGAAAAAGGTTGAGAACCACTGTCCTAGAGGTCCTTCTCAGCTTCTCCTCTACGCGGCGGTGGGGGGGGGGGGGGGGGCGAGGTGTTCTCCCCATTGCTTGTGCCCCATGCCGGTCCACTGCTCCTCGGAGCCTGCAACCCCTCATGGGGCACCCCCATCTTGGGAACAGAACCTGTGGTCGGTGGGTTTTATTTACAAACAACGACGGCTCCTCTAACAGGCCGTTTAGAGCCGTTCTGGTTTAATCCTTCGGACCAGTGCAGTGTCTCCACTCCCCACTCTCCCAGGTGTCCGCCTCAGCAGCTGCGCTGCCATCTTTTAAATCCTAATGAGTTTTATTGTATTCACGTTGTGCACTGAAATTGTTACTTGCTGCAGGCGAACAGGGACTTCTGTTGACAAAAAGCAACTCCCATCCCTTCATGCAGATTATTAATGTACGCTATTAGCTGGGGGTCCCAGCACTGAGTAACTGGTAGCCGCTGTGTCCGCACTGCTTCTGTATGCAGGCAGCAGGGCTCTTCCCCCCTTGCCTTGTGGACCCCGTCACATCCTCTGAATCAGCATTTTCCCCAGGTGGTGGCAATCTCGAGGTCTGCAGAGTTTGGATCCGGTGGAAACTATGACGGATTTTCCACCACGTGCCTTCCTCGGTGCCCGCATGCCTTGAGTCGCAGCTGTCGAGGAAGTGGTAAGCCCGCGCTCAGGAAAGCACAAGCAAGATCTCTGATTCGGGTGGCTCTTCCTCCACACGTCCCAGTCTCCTGGGTGGGGGGGGGGGGGGGGGGGGGGTGTAGTCACAAGCTGATGAAGCAAGTCTGCGCGCAGCGACACAATTAGGTCAGACACAGATTCACGAGGCAGCAGGCGGACACAATCGTGCTAGAGAAACTCAGTAGGTCACAGGGCAAACACAGGAGGTAACGGATAATCAATGTTTCAGGTCTGAGCCCTTCTTTAGGTGTAGGCTAAGCTTGAATAAGATAGTGGGGAAGGGGTAAGAGGACAGGAGGGAGGAAGGAGGAGGAATGCAGACTAACAGGCGAAACGTCATAGTGGGTACAGGTGGGAGGGAGGAAGAGAAGAAATTCGGCCACAAAGGAGTAAAACCACTCCTCTATGACCCCCTTGTCCACTCATCCTTTCCAACTACTCACCCCCTAGCCACCAATGCCCCCCGGCCCCTGCGTCAGCAGGAAGTGTCGCACTTGCACCCACACCTCCTCCCTCACCAGCCCTCGGGGCCCCAAACAGTCCTTCCCAGTGACACACCGTTTCCCTTGTGAATATGCAGGTGTTCCTGCTGCTGTTTCCTCTACAATGGAGAGATTGGGCATGGACTGGGAGACCGTTTCATTGAGCACCTTCTTTTTGTCCGTTGCCACAGTGAGGACCCCCCCCCCAGGGGCCAACCACTTCAGTTCCACACCCCATTGTCTGACCATGGCCTAAACGAGACCACCTGATTGGAGAAACAAGTGACGTTCCAACTAGGCAGCGTTAGCCTCGACTGCTCCGACTTCCACTAGACCTCGCCTCCCCCAAGTCTCTCTGTTTCCTTTCCTTCAACTCCCCAACACCCCTATCACGCTACCTGCTCCCCATTACACCAGCTTTTTTTCTCTTCTACCCTTCCACCTGCATCCACCTTTAACCTCTTACTTGTTAGCTTGTCCTCCTCCCCCTGACCCTTCCTCCCTCCTCTCCTCCCCACTCCCCCACTCTTCTATTCGGGTGCCTGTCTGTTTTTTAATTTAGACATAGAGCGCAGTAACAGGCCCTTTTGACCCACGAGTCCATGTTGCCTAATTACACTCAATTAACCTACACCCTTGCTACGTTTCGAATGGGAGTAAACTATAGCCCTGGGAAAATCCCTCGCAGACATGGGGAGAAGGTACCAACTCCTTCGGAATTCAAACCGAAGTCCCGATCACTGGTGGCAACTGTGCCGCATCAGTTCATACCTTGATGAAGAGCTGACCCAAAACATTGGTTCCCCTTTACTTCCTATGGATGCTGCGTGGCCTGCTGAGTTTCTCCAGCACGTTTGTGTCCTGCAGGAACAGGCCGCTCAGCCCTTCAGGCCTGGCCTGCCCCTCAATACAATCGGAGGACGAGTTTGGAGTTTAATCCGGCCAAGTGTAATGTTTGCACAGTTCAAGTTTACCATCACGTGTACTGAGATGCAGTGATGGAGGCAGTTTTACAAGCAGACCATTTTCATATCTCGTACACACAAGTAAGGCACTTGCTGTACAACAGTGCAGTTACTGTTGGGGTGGAGCATCGTTTTACTATTTTGGGACCATGCCATTTTGTTTTTCCACACCTTGATGAAGGGCTCAAGCCCAAAACGTTGTTTATATACCCTTACTTTCGCCATATAACGTACACTGTGTTTCTCTAGCATTGTTTTTCACTATTTTGAGGATCACTCAGGAGTTGGTAAAGCCGGGGAAGAAACTGCTCTTGTATCTGGTGGTGCGCGATCTCCCTCCTGTGAATCTGGGAGGTCAAATGTTAAAGGGCAACGTACGTAGATAATGGTAAGAATCTGAATAGTGTTGATGTGCAGACGGATCTGGGGGTTCAGATTCAGAACTCTTTTAAAGTGGTGTCTGAAAAATGCAGCCTCAATCCTCAAAGACCCCCAACCACCCAGGCCGTGCCCTCTTCACTCTGCTACCATCGGGAAAAAGGTACAGGAGCCGAAAGACAAGCACCCAGTGGCAGCTTCCCCGCTGCCATCAGATTCCTGAATAATCAATGACCCAAAGACACAGCCTTGCTTTTTTGTGCAGTTATTTTTAATGTTTATAGTCATGTTGTAAGTTGATTATAATATGAATGTTTGCTCTATGATATACTGCCACAAAACACCAAATTTTGTGACTCGTTCATGACAATAAATTCTTATTCTGATTCTAAGGTTGTCACAAAGGCATACAGCATGGTCAGGGTATTGAGTATAGGATAAGGAGGTCACTTTGCAGTGATAGAAAGCTTTGGTTGAACTGCACTTGAAGTATTGTGCGCACTTCTGGTCGCCCCACTACAGGTAGGATGTGGAGGCATTAAAAAGCTTACTGAAGTGATTTACCAGGATGTTGCCTGGATTTGAGGATGTGACTTATGGGAAGAGATTGGCCCAACTGTATTGCATAAAACAAAATAAAAAGAATTTTAAATTTAAATTTAAAATTTTTTAAATTTAGTGATACAGCATGGTAACAGGCCTCTTTGGCCCATGAGCCCTTGTCGACCAATTGCACCCAATTAACCTACATTTTGAACAGTGGAAGGAAACCGAAGCACCCGGAGGAAATCCACGCAAGCACAGGGAGAACATGCAAACTCCTTACAGACAATGCGGGATTCTAACCCATGCCCTGATCACTGGCGCTGTAACAGCGTTGTACTAACCGCTGCGTTAACCGTGCTGAATCCTGAAAGGAATGATCAATCTTCATGTGAATATTTATTTATATGTCCTTTTATATTTATATCCTATTTTTCTGTGTTTGTTTTTTTGGAAATGTAATTTACATTATAGTAGAGTGTCGTAATCTGGTTTCAGATTCCCCTCCCCATCAGCCTCACTGGACCATGCCAACCAACAATGCCGACACTTCTTCCAAGGAAGGTAACCTCACGCTTCTGAAGATTGATGTCCACCCTCAAAAGTTTTAATGCTTGAACTGGGTGCACAGAGAAACCATGGGAAGGTTAGAGCAGTGGTTCTCAACCTTTTCCTTTCCACTCACATCTCGCTTTAAGTAATCCCTATGCCATCGGTGCTCTGTGATGAGTAAGGGATTGCTTAAGGTGGGATGTGGGTGGGAAGGGAAGGTTGAGTCACTGCTCTAGACCCAATTGTTACTGAAATATTTTGCTTGAGAAAAATGGTCATTGGCCTATTTCCTTTGGAAATCAGAAACCGTGCACATAACGAGTCAATTAGAGACGATTAAAACAGTGGTTTTCAAACTTTTCCTTTCCACCCGCATCCCACCTTAAGCAATCCCTTACTAATCACAGAGCTCCGAAGGCATAGTGAATACTTAACGTGGGATGTGAGTGGAAAGAAAAAGTTTGAAATCCACTGGTTTAATCCCAGGAGGAGTAAAAGTGCAGATACAATGAGAGAATTCTCGGCGGTGTATGTTGAACAACATAGAAAACAAATGTTTCTGACGAGGAGAAATTGGTTGAAAGACAAACCAGGAATGTTTCATATGTGGTTACTACTGTATCTGCTTCCACCGCTGCTCCTTACAGCCCGTTCCAGGCACCCATCATTCTTATGTAAATTTCTTGCCCCTCCTTAAAAGCGTGTCCTCGAGTGTGTGGTACTTTTATCATGGAAAAAACATTCTGGCAGTCTATCCTTCTCATACATCCCTTTTCAGGTTGTTTTATTAAACCCTATACCATTAGACCGTTTTGAGCAACCGTGTCTGCCTGACCCGCATCGGACTTGTCAGCCACAAACGAGCCTGCAGCTGGCGTGGACTTCTACCCCCTCCATAAATCTTCGTCCGCGAAGCCAAGCCAAAGAAAAAAAAATACCATTAGAACTTACCCTTGAGCAGCAACCTTTCACAGAGCCTCTTAGTAAATGCACTGCACCCACTGGTTCTCTTGAAACTTCTTCAAAGTTCTGAACTTGGTTGAAGGAATAAAAGGGTGGACTATTATTTGGATGGGGAGAAAATTCAATAATCAGTTAAGGGACTTGGGAGTCCTCGTGCAGGATACGCTAAAGGTTAACCTCCAGGTCGAGCCGGTGGTGAAGAAGGCGAATGCAATGTTGCCATTCATATGTAGAGAGATAGGATATCAGAGCAGGGATGTGATGTTGAGACTCCATAGGGCACTGGTGAGGCCTCACTTGGAGTACGGGCTACAGTTTTGGGCTCCTTATTGAAGCAAGGATGCGCTGGCACTGGGGAGGTTTCAGAGATGATTCATGCAAATGATTCTTGGAATTAAGGGATTAGCATATGAGGAACATTTGACGGCTCTTGGTCTGTACTCCTAGAACTTCAGGAGAATGAGGGGGGACCTCATAGAAGCATTTTGAATATTGAAAGTCCTGGACAGAGGAGATGTGGCATAGCTGTTTCCCATGATAGGGGAGCCCAGGGCAAGAATTGAAGGGTGTCCATTTAAAACAGAGGAATTTTGTTTGCCAGAGAGTGGTGAACCTCTGGAAGTTACCACCACGAGCAGCTATGGAGGCTGGGTTGTTGGCAAAGATATAAGGCAGAGATCAATAGGTATCTGAATAGTCAGGGTATCAGTTGGGAGTGGAGGAGTGCGGCTGAGGGCGAGAATGGATCAGCTCAAGATGGAATGGTGGAGCAAATTTGAGGGCCAAATGGCCTACTTCTTCTCCTATATCTAATGGTCTAACTTCATCATAAACCATAGTGTCCTCTCCTCAAGCACACCCTCCCCCAACCTCCAGTTTAAATTCACATACAGAATATTTTGGAGGATCAAGGACCAAGAAACTATTTCCCTTCCATGGAACAAAGAACAGTGCAACAAAGGAACAGGCCCTTCACTCCATGGGTCTGTGCTAGCCATACCGCCCATGTGTCAAGGATTCCAGCGTTTTCCCAAAATGTCGTGACTGGCCATCTTGGAGCTTTATTCTTCTTGCCACTCTCCTCTCTGAAATAAGGAAGTCACATCGACAATTTACTGAAGTTCTAGGACCATTTCAGTCTAAAGATGGCAAGGATAGGACCATTAAACATAGAATATTGTAATGTCAGATGTTTCAGATTAATTGTTTTTAAGCTTTCAAATCTGAGTCCTTCAATATTTTTTTTAATTGTCGCATAATAAAACAGATCTAACATTACACAAGATTGCATTTAGTCTGCTGTAAGGCAGACAAAGATATGTCATCAACAGAAATTGCCCGTCGCCCCTTACAATCGGAGAAAGAGAAGCAAATCAGAGTCCCCTCAGAGTCCGTGGATTCGCCTCCAGCTTCTGCAGTCGCACAGACTTCAGTCCAAACCATCGGCGACCCGAGCTCCAGATCCAAACTTCTTACGCAATCAGGGAGCCTTTGGCGCCGGAGGCCCCTCGGGAGCCCTTCCTGCCTTTGGCACCCTTTCGCCTCCCGATTCCAATGCCTGGCACCCCTTCTGCAAGTCTCGAATCAGGCTCCAGCAGTCCACAGCATGGTGCGAGTCCTTTGACTGCAAGTTGCATGCAGCCCACAGCCCCGCATGGGCTCCTCGCCTCTAGTCGCCAACCACCCGCCGCCAGCATGTTCTTTAGCCGCAGAGCCCCTCACTGGCCCGCCGTCATGGAATCTGTCCTACAGGGTCCTTCCTCTGCTTCTCCATCTTAAACAGAAGATGGTCTCGCCAAATCCTAAACTCCATACTGTAGAAACTTTTGAATTCCTTTGTGTTTGATTCCTCCTGAAAACATGACCAGTCTACAAGGTTTTTACCTTGTGCTGATAGCTATCAATCACATTCGCAAATTATTTTTAGGTGTGAAATGGGGAAATGGTCATGAAGATATTTGAATGCAGAGGATAGTTGTGGCTTGACTGGGAACAGGTGTTTGTCCATGGGGGCAGAATGTGACTATTTCTGATCTTTATTTCCATCTGTTGTCAGTTTTATGAATGTGCCAGTGAAAAAAAATCATCTCTGGCAGGTTTGCAGACACAACACCCTCATCTTATCTTTTATTTTCTTTGGCTTGGCTTCGCAGACGAAGATTTATGGAGGGGTATATCCACGTCTGCTGCAGGCTCGTTGGTGACTGACAAGTCCGATGCGGGACAGGCAGACACGGTTGCAGCGGTTGCAAGGGAAAATTGGTGGGTTGGGGTTGGGTGTTGGGTTTTTCCTCCTTTGTCTTTTGTCAGTGAGGTGGGCTCTGCGGTCTTCTTCAAAGGAGGTTGCTGCCCGCCGAACTGTGAGGCACCAAGATGCACAGTTTGAGGCGATATCAGCCCACTGGTGGTGGTCAATGTGGCAGGCACCAAGAGATTTCTTTAAGTAGTCCTTGTACCTCTTCTTTGGTGCACCTCTGTCTCGGTGGCCAGTGAAAAGCTCGCCATAGAACATGATCTTGGGAAGGCGATGGCCCTCCATTCTGTAGACATGACCCACCCAACGCAGTTGACTGTTCAGCAGCGTGGATTCGATGCTTGCGGACTCTGCCAGCTCGAGTACTTCGATGTTGGTGATGAAGTCATTCCAATGAATGTTGAGGATGGAGCAGAGAAAGCGCTGATGGAAGCGTTCTAGGAGCTGGGCAACTAAAGCGGCATCATCTGCAAAGAGTAGTTCACGGACGAGTTGCTCTTGTGTCTTGGTGTGAGCTTGCAGGCACCTCAGATTGAAGAGACTGCCATCCGTGCGGTACCGGATGTAAACAGCGTCTTCATTGTTGAGGTCTTTATTGGCTTGTTTCAGCATCATGCTGAAGAAGATAGTAAAGAGGGTTGGTGCGAGGACGCAGCCTTGCTTCACGCCGTTGTCAATGGAGAAGGGTTCGGAGAGCACATTGCTCTATCTGACCCGACCTTGTTGGTTTTCGTGCAGTTGGATAACCACGTTGAGGAACTTGGGGGGGGCATCCGAGGTCCTCTAGTATTTGCCAAAGCCCTTTCCTGCTCATGATGTCAAAGGCTTTGGATGCATCCCCGATCCAAACACTGGCACCTCCTGGACTACGTTCTGGTGCGAGGAAGAGACAAACGAGATGTGCTCCACACCAGGGTCATGCCCAGCGCGGAATGCCACACTGACCACCGGCTTGTTCGCTGCAAGCTCAACCTTCACCTCAAGCCAAAGTCCAAGAACAGTGGTGCCCCCAGAAAGAGGTTCAATGTTGGAAACTTGCAGTCAGACGTAGTGAGAGGAAACTTCCAGGCAAACCTCATCTTATACCTTGCTCATAAATGGAGAGTAATTTTTCTGTCTGTTGTACACTGTTCAAATTTATTATCATTTAACTGTATATATATTTTTTTTCTTTGGCTTGGCTTCACGGACGAAGATTTATGGAGGGGGTAAAAAGTCCACGTCAGCTGCAGGCTCGTTTGTGGCTGACAAGTCCGATGCGGGACAGGCAGACACGGTTGCAGCGGTTGCAGGGGAAAATTGGTTGGTTGGGGTTGGGTGTTGGGTTTTTCCTCCTTTGCCTTTTGTCAGTGAGGTGGGCTCTGCGGTCTTCTTCAAAGGAGGTTGCTGCCCGCCAAACTGTGAGGCGCCAAGATGCACGGTTTGAGGCGTTATCAGCCCACTGGCGGTGGTCAATGTGGCAGGCACCAAGAGATTTCTTTAGGCAGTCCTTGTACCTTTTCTTTGGTGCACCTCTGTCACGGTGGCCAGTGGAGAGCTCGCCATATAACACGATCTTGGGAAGGCGATGGTCCTCCATTCTGGAGACGTGACCCATCCAGCGCAGCTGGATCTTCAGCAGCGTGGACTCGATGCTGTCGACCTCTGCCATCTCGAGTACTTCGACGTTAGGGATGAAAGCGCTCCAATGGATGTTGAGGATGGAGCCGAGACAACGCTGGTGGAAGCATTCTAGGAGCCGTAGGTGGTGCCGGTAGAGGACCCATGATTCGGAGCCGAACAGGAGTGTGGGTATGACAACGGCTCTGTATACGCTTATCTTTGTGAGGTTTTTCAGTTGGTTGTTTTTCCAGACTCTTTTGTGTAGTCTTCCAAAGGCGCTATTTGCCTTGGCGAGTCTGTTGTCTATCTCATTGTCGATCCTTGCATCTGATGAAATGGTGCAGCCGAGATAGGTAAACTGGTTGACCGTTTTGAGTTTTGTGATGCCGCTTTAGTTGCCCATTCAGAGCCAGCTCTTCAGCGCTTGACGTCCTGCTTTGCGGAAACTGCCAAAATGTTTGGCCTGGAAGTCAGCCTGAAGAAAACTGAGGTCCTCCATCAGCCAGCTCCCCACCATGACTACCAGCCCCCCCCACATCTCCATCGGGCACACAAAACTGTATATATACAACCAGATGAAACAACATTTCTCCCCACAATAATCGCACGTACACAGTTCAGTGCCCTCCATAAAGTTGAGGACAAGGACACTTTTTTCCCTTTATTTTCCCCTGTGCTCCACAGTTTTAAATTTCCAATCAAACAATAATTCACGTGATTAAAGTGAACATTCCAGACTTCATTCATGGTTATTTCTGTACATTTTGGTTTGACCATGTAGAAATTACAACTCTTCTTATACAGTGTTTTCCATCCCTACCCCCCCCCCCCCACCATTTCAGGGCACCATAATATTTGGGATGTTTGGCTTCAAGAGTGTTTGTGAGTACTCGGATAATGTTTAATTGCTTCAATGGTGCAGGTATGAGAGAGCTGGGCTTGCTTCTAAGCTTTCAATCACCTTTGGAGTCTATTTTTCGACGTGAGGACCAGAGTTGGGTCGATGAAAGTCAAAGAAGCCATTATGAGGCTGAAAAACAAGGATAAAACATCAACCAAACTTTAGGATTATCCAAATCAACAATTTGGAGCATCATTAAGAAGAAGGAGCCTTCTGGTGAGCTCAGCAATCTCAAAGGGATGGGTAGGCCAAGGAAGACCTCCACTCCTGATGACAGAAGAATTCTCATCATAATGAAGAAAAATCCCCAAACGTGTGTCCGACACATCAGAAACACTCGTCAGGAGGCAGGTGTGGCTGTGTCAATGACCTTCTGCCCACAGAAGTCCTCAGTGGATCCTGTGATGAGAAATGCAGCTATTCCTCTGACATACCGCTGAGTTCTGTTCTGACTGTCCGGTTGTACTGTGATTGGTTGTAAGTCAGAATCACGTTTGCCTGCCATGTTGAAGTCGTAAATTAAATCATTTTCAATTCCAAATCGAGCCATTTCCTCAGCTTCTTGCCAGATCTCGCGACGGGGTGGATTTTACCTCTTGAACCATAGAACATTACAGCAGAGAACAAGAGGCTATTCGACCCTTCTGGTCTGTGGTGACCAAAAAAAACAGCTAGTCCCGCTGACCTGATCTCATTCCATAACCCTCCAGTCCTCTCCTATCCATGTATTGATCCAATTTATTTTTAAAACTTAAGATTGAATCTGCATTCACTACATCAGATGGCAGCTTATTCCACACTCCCACCACTCTCTGAGTGAAACATTTTCCCCTAATGTTCCCTTTACACCTCTCCCCTTTCAGCCTAAAGCTGTGACCTCTTGTATTTATCTCCCTCAATCTAAGTGGAAACATCCTACTCACATCTACTCTGTCTATACCCCTCATAATCTTATAAACCTTTCTCCAGTCTGCCCTCTTTCTTCATCATTCCAAGAGTCCTAGCCTGTTTAATCTTTCCCATTAACTCAACTCCTGAAGACCCGGCAACATCTTGCTCGCCATCTTCCTTGACGAGCTTGTCGCGCTTACTGAATGTCACTATCGCACGCACGCGGCCGTCGAATGTACGGGTGGTCCTAATACAGGGAGAGGCAGTAGTTGATACTTTATTGAGGATGGTTTGTGAGTGGAATCCTCTTTGAAGTCCCTCCCGAGTTAGAACAAATATCAGGTGCAAGAAACGTGGAATGTTTTGCGCTGTTTGAGGCGCTCTACAAATTCAGTTTTTTTTGAGTATGTTATCTGATCTCGCACATTGGGCTTCCTTGTGTCAAGAAACAATGACAAAAATCACAGCGGGTGGGAACAGGCTATTTTGCCCAATGTACGTGCCAATCCCATCAGTGCCTCTGTACACTGACCCCAATCCATCAGGGGTGATAAATTAATTATCACACCAAATTCTGGTGTTCGATGGTCAAGTAAAGTCAAGTTTATTGGCATCTGATTGTACAAGTACAACCTGATGAAACAGTGTTCTCTAGTGTTCGTGCAAGAACGTTCAGATACACCACCAGACAAAACACCCATAGAGACTAACAATACATAGGCAGGACCAACATTCATGTAAATAAATAAATAAATAGGGTTTTTTCAGGAATATGAGAGTCTCAGAGGGTGAGTGTGATCAGTTCCTTTGGTCGTTCAGCATTCTCATTACCCGTGTGAAGAAGCTGTTCCTCAGCCTGGTGGGGCTGGCTCTGATCCTCCTGGATCTCTTCCCCGACGGGAGCAGTGGAAAGATGCTGTGTGCTGAAAGGATCCTCAGTGATTTTGTGCTCCCTCTTCGGGCAATGATCCCGGAAGATCACGTTGATGGTGGGGAGGGAGACTCCAGTGATCCTCTCTGCCGCTCTTATGGTCCTGTGGATTGATGTCCAATCCAATGGTCTGCAGCAACTGTACCCACACTATGATGTAGCCAGCCAGGACGCTCTCAATAGAGCTCCCATAGAAGGTTTACCTTATGGAGAGCAGTAGCCTTGCCCACTGCAGTCTTCTCAGGGGGGTGCAGTCACTGTTGCGCCTTCCAGACAAGTGAGGAGATGTTGAATGTCCACGAAAAGTCACCAGTTGAGGGAACTCCAAGGAACTTGGTGCTCTCCACTCCCTCAACTACAGAGTTGTTTATGCTTGTATATAGTTAATGGAGACTGATTGTTATATAGTTAGTGGAGACTGATTGTTCCCGGTCCTCCTGAAGTCCACAATTATCTCCTTTGTTTTGTCCATGTTGAGACTCAGGTTGCTACTCTCACACCACATCACGAGACTTTCCACCCCTTCTCTCTAGTGTGACTCATCATTGCTGCTGACGAGGCCAACGACTGATGTGTCATTTGCAAACCTGATGACACTGTTGGAGCAGGATCTGGTGATGTAGTCGTGGCTCAGTAGCGTTAACAATGGAGTGAAGCATGCTCCCTCAATCCTGTTGGAGGGTTGATGCCTGAAATGTTGATCAGTCTTTTTCTCCCATTGATGCTGCTCGACCTTGAGTGGCTGGTAATGGGACACCTCAAATCATACCTACCAAGGACATTGGACCTGTTCCAGTTTGCTTACCATCCAAACTGGTCCACAAATGATGCTGTAGCCTTGGCTCTCCACTCCATCCTGACCCATGAATGATGCTTCATACACCAGGTTGCTCACAGTCTTCAGCTTGGCCTTCAATCCGGTCATACCTCAAAGGCTGTTGGATAAACAGTCCTTGCAGGGATTCAGTACCCCTCTCTGCCACTGTATTCTGGAGCTGTTTAAGGGAAAGACCACAGACTGTCTAGGTCAGTGATTCTCAGCCTTTTTCTTTCCACTCACATCCCACTTTAAGTATTCCCTCTGCCATCGGAGCTCTATGATAAGTAAGGGATTGCTTAAGGTGGGACATGGGTGGAAAGAAAAAGTTTGAAAACCCCTGTTTTAATCGTCCTTCATTGACTTGTTCTGTGCACGGTTTCAGAGCTCCAAAGGAAATGGGCCAATGACAATTTTTCTCAAGCAAAATATTTCGGCTCCAATTGGGTCCAGAACAGTGATTCTCAACCTTCCCTTCCCACTTTAAGCAATCTTACGTCAACACAGGCAGATTCATTTCCAACAGAATCATAAAGTTGGCAGATGATACAGCAGTGGTTGGCCTCCGACAATAATGGTGAGTTGCATTGACGAGGATGTTGAAAGGCTCACAAAATGGTACGAGGTCTCAGCATGGACCAGAGAAAGGAGATGATCAGAGACTTCAGGAGGACAAAGGTCCACCATTCTCCATTGCAGATCAATGGTCCCGTCGTGGAGAGCACAAAGTCCCTTGGCACGTCCCCTTTCCTGGACCCACCACACCTCCTCATGAGTCAGGAAGGTGCAGCAGCGCCTACACTTCCTAAGGTGGCCAAGGAGGGCAAAGCTACCGGCTGCCCTTGACAATTTTTTTACAAGAGCACAATTTAGAAGTGTCCTGCTGGCTGCATCGTCGTGTGATACGGCAGCTGCAAAGCATCGGACTGGAAAATTCAAAACAGCCGAGAAGTTCACTGGGGTCTCCCTTTCCTCTATTGACAACATTCAACAGGAGCTCTGCTTAGATAGGGCTCAAAGAATTATTGAGGACCATTTCCATCCACTACCATCAGGAGGTACAGGAGTGTCAAAATCAGGACTGCGGAACTCTGCTTAGATAGGGCTCAAAGAATTATTGAGGACCATTTCCATCCACTACCATCAGGAGGTACAGGAGTGTCAAAATCAGGACTGCCAGGCTGGGAAATAGCTTCTGAGATTGATGAATGGTCCTGGAACCGAGTAAATCATCCCAAATATTTATTTTGAATTATATTTTTATGTATATATGTGATTATTAGGTGCTGTGTGTATGTGTGGTCTGCTGTTTCATTGGGTTATGTATGTACAGGCAGATGATAATGAGCCTGAACCTTACCTTGAGGTACAATGGCAGCATTTGAAAAGCTTCCAGCCTGACACCGAATGTTCAGGGAATAGAAGGATATGTTTCATGCACAAGTACCATCAGAATTTCAGTTCAGCCCGGGAATCATGTTCAGCGCAGACATCATGGGCCAAAGGGCCTGTTCTGTCTTGTTCTACCTTCTATCTTCTCAGCTGTGCATGCCAGAATGCCTGCAGGGAGGCTGTGAATTCGAAACTTTCATAACTCAGAGGTGAGAGGGCTTCCCACTGAGTCAAAGCGTAACAAGCTGAATTGATGCATTTCCTAAAACGTGACTCCAATCTCTCGAGCCCTGTGTCATAGCGTTGTGTAAGTTGGAACTTCGGGTTCTGGGCTCCAAGTACATTCCCCACTTCCTGCTAGCTTTCAGATTGGCACAGACAGCGTTCACACTCATAACTTGATGCAGGTAACCTTGATGAAGGGCTCAGGCCCATTATATATCTTTACCTCCTATGGATGCTGCGAGATCTGCTGAGTATTTTTTTAATGTATCAACTGCAATCACAGCATCTGTAGACTTTCCTGTTTCACCAACTTGATGGAGCATGGTTTTGCAGCACAAAAGGAGGCCGTTTGGCCCTTTAGATGCATGCTGACTCCCAATCCTATCAGTCCCATTCCCTCTCTCCTTATTTCCTTGTCTCCTGGCAGCATATTCTCTTCTCACCCAGGCCCATCAACTGACCTTTGAATCGCGTTGCCTTTAACCTTTAATTAAAGTTTGCGGTCATTGTCATGTTAGGCACCGCGGTTGGCGGCAGTGGTTAGCCCAGCAGCTTTACAGTACCAGCGATCAGGACCAGGGTTCAATCCTGCACTGTCTACAAGGAGTTTGTACGTTCTCCCGTGCCTACGTGGGTTTTCCCCCAGGATCTCCAGTTCCCTCCCACCGTTTAAGTTAGGAGATGTACGTTAATTGGGTGTAATTGGGTGGGACGGTCTCATGGGCCGAAATGGCCTGTTACCATGATGTTTGTCTAAATTTTAAAATCAAAAAAAAATCTAAAATAAATACCGGGTTATTTCACAAGCAGACTAGCAAGTCAGTCAAACACAGTAGACATACACAATCCAATGGTCGGGCACTGAGGAGTGCAGTAGAGAGAGGGAACTGAGAATACAGATATATAATTCACTGAAAGTGACATCACAGGTGGATAGGGTTGTAAAGAGAGCTTTTGGCAAATTGGCCTTCATAGATCAAAGTATTGCATATAGGAGTTGGGATGTTATGGTAGAGTTGTACAAGAGGCCAAATTTGGAGTATTGAGTGCAGTTTTGGTCAACTAACTACAGAAAAGATACCAGTGAAATTGAAAGAGTGCAGAGAAGATTGACGAGGATGTTGCCGAGACTTGAGGGACGAGTTACAGGGTTGTAACCCTGTTACAGGGTTAAACAGGTTGTTTGGACTTTATTCCCTGGAGTGTAGAAGAATGAGGGGAGATTTGATAGAGTTATTTAAAATTATGATGGATTCAGATAAAGGCAAGTCAGCTTTTGCCACTGAGGGTAGGTGAGATACAAACCAGAGAACATGGGTAAATGTTTAGGGGGAACATGAGGGGGAACTTCTTCATGCAGAGAGTGGTGGGAGTGTGGAACGAGCTACCAGCTGAAGAAGTGAATGAGGGGTCAATTAACATTTAGTAGAAATTTGGGCAGCTACATGGATAGGAAGGGTATGGACTGGGTGCAGGTCCTTGGGACCAGGCAGAATAATGGTTCGGCATAGACTAGTAGGGCTGAAGGGCTTGTTTCCGTGCTGTAATATTCTATGGTTCAGCCATACAGCGTAGAAAACTATATTGCTGTGGAAAGAAGGATCAATTAGCACCAAGCAAGAGCAGTATGAAGAAGTTGTTGTGCGGCTCATTCAAGAGCCTGATAACAGCTGGGAAGAAACTGGCTTTCAGCCTGTTGGTGCATGATTTCCCAGTCTTGAGCCTTCTCTGCAATGGGAAGAGGAAGAAGAGGCTGATGGGTCCTTCAGTATGTTGCCTGCCTTTCCCAGGCAGTGGGAGGTGTAGATAGAAGTGCTGGGAAAAAGGTGAGGTTCCGAGTTACATCCACCACGTCCTGCAGCATCTCCCAATCTTGAGAGAGACAGCTCCCATCCCACACTGTGATGCATCCCCTCTCCTTGTTTCCCTCTCCCCTCTTTCTTCCCCATCCCTTTCTCTCTTACCCTTCTCTCTTTGCTCTCCTTTGACTCTCTATCTGTTTCTTTCTCTCCCTCTTCTTGTGTCTCTCTTTGGTGGTTTCCTTCCCTCTCCCTTTTCCTTCCTATCCAACTCTTCCTTTCCCCCACTCCTTTACCCTACCATCTTTCTGTTTCACTCTATCTGCCTCTCTTTCCATCTCTCTACCAATCTTTTTCCTTTCTCCCTCTCTCTCTCTCTGCTGTTTTTTTGCTCTTTTTCTCTCCCCTGTCCTTTCTCTATATCCTTCCTCCTCTCGACCCTCCCACTCTCACCTTCCCTCACTTTCTGTCTCACCTTCCCTCTCTCCCTCACGTTTATCCATCTATTCCCTTTCTCTCTCCCCTCTTCTTTATATCTGTTCCTCCATTCTTCTCTCTTCCCCTCTCCCCCTCATCTTTTCTCTATTATCTCTCTTTCTTTATATCTCTCCCTCTCTGTCTCCCTCCTGTTCCTTTCTCTCTCTTTCACCATCTCTCTCCTCTCTCTCACTTTTATATCTCTCTCTTCCCCCCTCTGTGTGTCTCTCTCTGTCTCACGTTCCATTCTCTCTCTCTCTTTCTCTATCTGTCTGACTCTCTTTCTCTTTCTCTCTGCCTTGCGATCCTTCCCTGCCTCAGTCCCACTGCCACCCCTAGAGATGTACCCTCTGGCAGAGCGATGCCTGTGTATCCTGGAGCAGATGTCTCGACATGGCCTCCCGGAAGTGCTGGGATCGGGCACAGGCAACGTGTGGTGAGGAACATCTGCTCATGCTGATCCCTGGCAGTTAACGCAGCCACCGTGCTGACAGTCAGGGTCAGGGGCCAGCACCGCTACCTTTGGCACAGGCTGTCAAGCTTGGATCCCAGTTGATGTTCAAGTACGTTGTGCCTCAGGCGATCTGCTGTCAAAGGATGGTGACTATAAGACATAGAAGCAGAAATAGTCTATTCATCTCATTGAGTCAGCCCCACTATTTAATCATGAGCTGATCCATTCTCCAATTCAGCCCCACTGCCCGTCCTGCTCCCCATAATCTAAGAACTGATCAATCTCTGCCTGAATGGCTTGACTCCACAGCCACCTGTGGCAACAAATTCCCACAGATTTACCACCCACTGGCTGAAAAAGATTCCTCCACATCTCTGTTCTAAGCGGCCGCCCTTCAATCCTGAAGTTGTGCGCTCATGTCTTGGGCTATCCCACCACGAAACACAATCTTTCTACACCCTGATGATTCCAGCCCGTGTCGTGCCCCTGCACGCCCCCGACGACATCCTTCAGTGGACCAAGTCAGGTGTCTTTTAGTCAGTGCGGAGACAGGGGAATACAGAATTTAAACTGTTGAACTTTATTTACAACATGGTAGAAGGCCCACGAGCTCATGCTGCCCAATTGCACTCAATTAACCTCCAATCCTGTGCATTTTGGAGGGTGGGAAGAAACCAGAGCGTCCTGGGCAAACCCACTCAGGAAACGGGGAGAGAGTACAAACTCCTTACAGACAGTGCCAATTGCACTCAATTAACCTCCAATCCTGTGCATTTTGGAGGGTGGGAAGAAACCAGAGTGTCCTGGGCAAACCCACTCAGGAAACGGGGAGAGAGTACAAACTCCTCACAGACAGTGCCGAATTCCAACCTGCTTCACTGGCACTGCTATTGTGTCGTGCTAATGGTGCGACCTCTGCGGTTAACGCTAACTCACCTGTATATCACACAAAACAAAAGCATTTTACTCTGACTCAGACAGCATGACAATACACAATTCAATACAAATTTCCTTTCCACATCTGAGGCCCGTCGGCCCATTAAATCGATGCCAACTCTTCTTCGTTCATTTTCCCTGTGGCCGCACTACTTCCCCATCAGCTCTCCCGCAGGTCGCACCCCTCACCTGTAGGCTAGGAGCGATTTTACAGTGGACTATTACGTTTGGGATGCGGCACGAATCAGGAGCGTCCCGAGGAATCTCACACCGGCAGAGCCGGAGGTCAGGATTGTACCCTGGAACCTGGAGCTGTGAGGTGCCGCCCCTTACCCGCCGCGCCCCTTCTGCAGTCTCGTGCCGAGGTGGAGCGCGAGCAGTGCATGTTGAGCACTTGACGCAGGGGCATCCTTCAGGTGGCGAGGAGATTCTAGGCCTCTGATCATTACACTCCCATGCTCTCCCTCTGCGAGCAGGCACTCCATGACGCCAGCTCTTCAGGCCTCAGGCAGCCAGTGTCTGTTGTGTTGCTGTGGCAACACTGCACGGGAATCTCACCCACCATTCCTTGGCAGCTCATTCCAAGTCTTTGAGGCTGTTCTCGCAACAGGAAATAACAATAGACAAATATTTCAAATGACTTCCTCACGAGGCTTTGTCTTCCTCAGCCACTCAATTCATTCAACACCCCAGGGAATAAAGTCCGAACCTGTTTAGCCTTACCCTGTAACTCTGTTCCTCAAGTCCCCAGCAACATCCAAGTAAATCTTCTCTGCACTCTTTCAAGTTTGTTGATATCCATTTCAAAACCAGGCTGTGAACCAACCTTGTCAACATTCTTTCCACAGTGCACTTGTAGAAGGTCAGTGATGACATACCAGTTACAGGCACATATTGACGGCTCGGTTTGACTCATTTTAGTTGTTTGGGCCTGATGATCTGGATGTTCCCAAAGTTGGCCACGGTCAGCATTCCAGACAGAAGAGGTGAGACCAAGTCAGAAGGGGGGACAGAGTAGATGTGGCAAAGTTGTTTGCCATGGTCGGGGAGTCTCGGACAAGGAGGCACAGCTTCAGGAATGAAGGGCACCCATTTAAAACAGAGATGTGGAAGAATTTCTTCAGCCAGAGAAAGTGGGATTTGCCATCTGTGGTTGTTGGGTGTGTTTACTGCAGTGATTGATAGGTATCTGAACAGTCAGGGTATCAAAAGTTATGGTGAGAAGGCAGGGGAGCGGGACTGAGTGGGAGAATGGATCAGCGCATGATGGAATGGTGGAGAGGACGCGACGGGCCAAATGGCCAACTTCTGCTCCTTTATCTTGTGGTCTCGAGCACCAAGGGCAAATCACAATAACTGCAGAGTCGAGAAATCTAGACTAAAGACATGGGCAGCGCTCAACAGGTTAGAACCAGTCAACAAATTTGGGTGCCCCACACCCCTCCGTTCCTGCCATATACACATGCCTGTCCAGAAGCCTCTATTGTATCTGCTTGCACCTCTATCTCCGGCAGCCCATTCTTGCCAGCCACCACTTCCCGTGTTAAAAAAAAACCTCGCCCCATGCAACTCCTTTAAAAGCTCACCCATCTCAACATAAATGCATGTCCGTGAGAGCGTGACTTTTTTTTACCCTGGGGAAAACATTCTGATTGCCTTCCCTCTCCCAGCTTATAATTTTACCAACTTCTATCAGGTCTCCTCTCTGCCTGCAATGCTCTAGAGAAAACCATATACATTACAATATAGAAAAAGGCCGTCTCGGCCCTTCTAGTCCTCACCGATTTAAGTGAACTCCACTAGTACCACCTACCTGCACCCTGCCCGTAACCCTCCAACCTCCTCACATCCATGCACTCATCCAACCTCCTCTTAGATGACAAAATTGACCCTACTCTAACCACCGCTTCAGGAAGGTTATTCCATTCAGCCACCACTCTCATACGTTACTTCTAAAGTTTTTCCCCCTAACCCTTAACTTATGACCCATCGTACCAATCTCTCCGACCCTCAAGGGGAAGAGCGTATTCACATCTACTCTATCTATTCCCCTCATAATTTTATATACCTCTATCAGATCCCCCCCCTCAACCTTCTATACTCCAACCCAAGGTTGTTAACTCTCATAGCTGAAGTCATTTGATCCAGGCTTAGGACACTACATCACAGAAACAGGCTCTTCAGCCCATCTAGTCTGTACCAAACTATGATTTGGCCTTGTTCCATTGACTTCCACCCAGACCATTGCCTCACACCCATATTTTTAATCAATGTCGAAATGGAACCTGCGTTCACCACTTCAGCTGGCAGCTTGTTCCACACTCCCACCACTTTTGGCATGAAGAAGTTCCCCCTAATATTTCCTTTAAACCAGGCTAGCCAACCTTTTAATTTTTAATTTAGACATACAGCAAGGTAACAGGCCATTTCAACCCATGAGTATGTATCGGGGATGTGGGTTAATTAGACGGCACGGACACGGGGGCCGAAAAGGCCTATTACCACGCTGTGTGTCGAAATTGAAAATTGAAAGGTTGGCCATCGCTGCAAAAACATTTCCCCCGTCACCCTTAACCCATGTCCTCTAGTTCTTGTCTTACCCCCGAATCCTTGTGGGCATTTCTGAGCCTTGATGCTTCAAGTGGCTGAATAGTTACTTTCTAAAGTTCTGAGAGTCTCTTCCTTCTCCCCCAGCTGCATGTATGAAGAATTCAAATACCCTTCCAGGAGAGAGGCCTTCTGCTTGAGAATCCAGAGTGTGAGTGATGGTGCATGCTCTGTGACTTATTAATTTAATCTGTTTCATTTTAAAATCGTGTGTGAAATGTTTGCACCAGACATAAACAGACGTTCTGTTTGACGAGGCCTTTCACATTGACTGTATCACAGCTTCAACCTTGATCTATCTGGCTCACACTGCTGCACCGTTTTATTTTGGGTGGAACATTTGGCATAGCAGTCAGCGCAACGCCTTTACAGCGCCAGCGATCGGGACTGGGTTTGCATCCCGCGCTTTCTATCAGGAGTTTGTACGTTCTCCTCCTGTCTGCGATGGAGACAGAGAGATCAAGAAAGGGGAAAGTATTGCCGGAGATGGACTAAGTCAGGGGTGTCAAACTCAAATTCACGGAGGGCCAAAATTAAAAACTTGGACTAAGTCGAGGGCCGAACTAAATATTTATTGAAATTTTTCAACAACATCTGCATGTTTTCTCTTCTTTCAACATATGTAATGTTAAACTTTAGGATATAACTTTAGGAGGATAATGTTACAGGTCAGGAGTAGGTAGCTCAAGTTCACCCTTTGCTTGACCTGAGGGAAACCTATTTGGTCCCTGTGGAGATGTCGTCAGCATTCACAGGCTGTGTCCATTTTGGCCTGCATCAGGACTCAGCATTTCCTGCTCACTCCTCAGGCTCTAGGCCTCTATTCACCATCACCCCACCATCCCTCTACCTGACCAGTCCTTTACTCAACCTCTACTCACCCCTCACTCCACTCGTTCTGCCTCTACCCACCCCATCCTATACACGCCCCTCTACTGCCTCTCCCCTCAACCTGTTCCTCCCTCTATCCATCTCTCACCCTCTAATCACCCCTCCCCTACTTGCCCTACCCCTGCCCTTTTACCTCTTCCCTATCCACCCCTCCTTCTACTCATCCCTCCCTCTAACTGCCCCTCGCACCACTCTAGAAACATTACTCCCTGCCCATTACTCCTCACCTACACCCTCTGCCCACCCCTGCTTACCCACCCACTCAAGCCCAGCGCGCTGCCAATCAGCCTTTGCCCTCTCTTCACGTGCAGGGCCGAACCAGCCGTCCCTGGGGTCCGCGCGGGTGCAAGCGCTGAAGGCCGTGGCGACCGGGAGAAGTGCGCTCGCGCCGTGGAAGGGCCGTCCGGTGCCCATCATGCGGGGCTCGCGCTGCCCGGGGGCCGTGCGCAGCCTGCCATGCCCGTCACGCAGACAGGAAATCACAGGTGCTCGCCCATCCGCCGCACTGCTCGACAGGTGGGAGAAATGGCCGGTTGTGCCTTCCAACCGGCTTGCCGGCTGATGGCATCGACAGACTTCTCGTGCTACAATTTCTCGTGTTACAATGGGGAAGGATGTGCAATGAAGGAGGAGGATGGTGGGGGTGACATTACCAAAAAACAGCATCGGCTCTCGCTGCAGGGCGGGCCACCTCTAATACATTTTTGAAATGATCTTGCGGGCCAAATATAATTATGCCCGCGGGCCAGAGTTTGACATTTGTGGACTTAAGTGAATTTGAGGTCAGGGTGAAAAGTTAGGAGCAAAGAGAATAAAGTTGACGAGCTCATCACGGGCGCATGAGACTGCCCAGGTGTAGTCTTCAATGCAGCAGAGGAAGAATTGAGGGACCTTGTGTGGGGCAAATGTTTTGGGCAGAGAGCGGGGGAAGCCTGGAACAGGCTGCCGGGAGTTGTGGTAGAGCAGATACAACAGTGTTGAAGAGGCTTCCAGTTGGAAATCTATAATTTCAAGTCAAGTTTATTGTACAAGTATAACTCAACGAATCAGCGTTCTCCAGTCCTCGGTGCAAAACATGCCGACACACAACCAGATGTAACACACATACAGACAAATAATACATATGATAGACAAGTATTTTATCTCTACAAATAAATAAATGTTGTTTGGTACATATGAGAGTCTCAGAGGGTGAGTGTGAGCAGTTCCTTTGATCGTTCCGCATCCTCATTGCCCGTGGGAAGAAGATGTTCCTCAGCCTGGTGGCGCCGGCTCTGATCCTCTTCCCCGGTGGGAGCAGCTGAAAGCTGCGGTGCGCGGGGTGGAAGGGGTCCTCAATGATTTTGCGCGCCCTCTTCAGACAATGATCCTGGTAGATCATGTTGATGGGTAGGAGGGAGACTAGTGATCTTTATGGTCCTGTGGATTGACCCTCAATCTATTTGTATGAAGGGGATGGACGGATATCTATCATGTGAAGGCAGCAGAGTTTTGTTTAACTTGGGCATTATGTTCGGCACAGACTCTCCAATCTTCCATGTTCTTGAGCCCGCATTTGGAGGTTAGAAGGATGGTGGGGGGGGAAGAATCTCGTCAAAACGTATTGAATATTGAAGGGGCTAGATCAGGGGTTCCCAAACTTTTTTAGACCATCAACCCCTTCATGGAATACCTGATCTTATTAACTCCCAGGCATGGAATCCCAGTGGTGGATGGGGAGGGGTGCGGGGCTTTTGCGGTGGTGCTGGACTAGGGTGGTGGCGCTAGTCGAGGGGGTCCTACGAAAGGTACAAAGAACACATGCATCTTTCTTTTATGCTCAGTCCGTTCTCCCACTCGATCTCTACTTATTACAAGGTTGAAGCGAAATACAACATGGCGGCCACCAACGCCCGCTCGTGAGAGGTTGGCCACCCCTGCCATAGGCACTATTTTCCATTGATCTGCCCCTGTTTTCCACCGCAAAAATTTAATTGATCCCTCCCCATCGCGTTAGCGACCCACTAGCATTTATCAACCCCTTGGATAGTTCCATTGACCCCTAGTGATTGATATCGACCACTTTGGAGACCCCTGGGCTAGATAGAATAGACATGGGGAAGATGTTTCTAGTCATGGGAGGGCATGGCCTCAGAATTAAAGTATGTTCCTTTCAGAACAGAGATGAGGAGACAGAAGGTGGTAAATCTGTGGAACTCGTTGCCACAGACAGCCAAGTCTTTGGGTAGATTTAAAACAGAGGTTGATGGGTTCTTGATTAGTAAGGGCGGTAGGGAGAAGGCAGGAGAATGGGGTTGAGAAGAAAAATACATCAGTCATGATTCGAATGGTGGAACAGACTCAATGGGCTGAATGGCCTAATTTTGCTTCTCCATCTTGCAGTCTTATGTCTGCACAGAAAACAATGTCAGACAGGTAATGACTAAACATAGATAGTTCAGCTTCATGACTCAAGATTCAAGATTTTTTTTATTGCCTTGTAATAAAGCAGATGTCTTTGGCTTGGCTTCGCGGACGAAGATTTATGGAGGGGGTAAAAGTCCACGTCAGCTGCAGGCTCGTTTGTGGCTGACAAGTCCGATGCGGGACAGGCAGACACGGTTGCAGCGGCTGCAGGGGAAAATTGGTTGGTTGGGGTTGGGTTTTGGGTTTTTCCTCCTTTGCCTTTTGTCAGTGAGGTGGGCTCTGCGGTCTTCTTCAAAGGAGGTTGCTGCCCGCCAAACTGTGAGGCGCCAAGATGCACGGTTTGAGGCGATATCAGCCCACTGGCGGTGGTCAATGTGGCAGGCACCAAGAGATTTCTTTAGGCAGTCCTTGTACCTTTTCTTTGGTGCACCTCTGTCATGGTGGCAAGTGGAGAGCTCGCCATATAACACGATCTTGGGAAGGCGATGGTCCTCCATTCTGGAGACGTGACCCACCCAGCGCAGCTGGATCTTCAGCAGCGTGGACTCGATGCTGTCGACCTCTGCCATCTCGAGTACTTCGACGTTAGGGATGAAAGCGCTCCAATGGATGTTGAGGATGGAGCGGAGACAACGCTGGTGGAAGCGTTCTAGGAGCCGTAGGTGATGCCGGTAGAGGACCCATGATTCGGAACCGAACAGGAGTGTGGGTATGACAACGGCTCTGTATATTACAAAAAATTGCATTTAGTCTGCTGTAGGACGGTCAAAGATTCACCATCAGCAGAAATTGCACCTCTTGCAGTCAGAGAAAGAGATTCATCCTCAGAGTCACTGTGGATTCG
Source organism: Narcine bancroftii (assembly GCF_036971445.1). NCBI lineage: Eukaryota > Metazoa > Chordata > Chondrichthyes > Torpediniformes > Narcinidae > Narcine > Narcine bancroftii. The sequence goes on from NC_091472.1 coordinate 7,368,478, forward strand.
TCTCCAGCGGTCCCGCGGACCCTGCAGCCACACAGGCTTCGGTCCAAACCATTGGGGTGAGCCGAGCTCCAGGTCCGAACTCCCCTGCATCCCAAGATGAGGGGGAATTGAATGATTTGATTGGGCAATGCCAAGGAGGTGTGGAATTTGATTTTCCATATGTGCCTTTGTGTCATATCTCACTTGGTTTTGATCAGCAGGGATCCAGTCATTGCATTCCTCCAGATGAAGGGCCCCCACACAGTTCACCAATGTTTAAACCTGTAATGCTCACAGAGGTACCAGCCGCCTGTAAGTTGTTATTTGTATAAAAGCTTTCTTAAAGATGTATTTTTGCAGACAGAATCAATAATAGCTTTCAACAGTGGATGGGATTGAAAGTAGCAGTGGTATAAAATATTCATACCACTTCCTTTAGTTGCTCCGCAGGGGATTGGCTCCATAGAAATGATCAAGCCACCCTGCTTTTTAATTTCGGCTTGAGATACCTAAATAATCTTTCACACCCGCCCCCTCCCACCCCCGATTTGGAAAGTCTTTTCTCCCTGGAGCTCAGGGTGCTATGCTAGAATTATTGATGGTAACGGTTTGCCTCGGACGACTGAAGAGCTTGCACTGCCATACCACCCAGGGCGATGGGCACATAGTACATGAATTAAAACCAGAAAAAAAGCGCAGATGCTGACAATCCAAAACAAAGGTCAGAAAGACTCAGCGGGCCAGGCAGCCTCTGTGGAGGGAGAAGTCGAGTCAAGGACAAGAGGGCCCAACTTCAGGATGGCAGGGTCTCCATTTAAAGCAGAGATGTGGAGGAGTTTCTTTAGCTAGAGAGTGGTGGGCCTCTGGGATTTGCTATCAGTTGAGGAGGCCAGGTCGTTGGGTGTATTTGAGGGGGAGATAGATAGGTATCTGAATAGTCAGGGTATCAAAGGTTATGAAGAGAAGGTAGGGGAATGGGGCAGAGTGGGAGAAATCCTGATGGAGCGGGTTGTTTCCGCTCCTATAGCTTATGATCCAATTTATTTGGTTTGAGGGGTCTTTAACCTTTCACACAGCCATGGAATGCAGAACCAACCTAACTCATGAAAACTGGCCAAGTTAGAGAGGGTGCAGAGAAGATTTACAAAAATGTTACCTGGGTTTCAGCATCTGGATTACAAAGAAAGATTGAGAAAATTAAGTCTTTATTCTTTGGAGCCGAGAAGGTTGAGGGGGATTTGATAGAGGTATTTAAGATTATGAGGGGGCTAGATAGAGTTGATGTGGATAGGCTTTTTTCCATTGAGGGTAAGAGAGATTGAAACAAGAGGTCATGAGTTAAGAGTTAAGGGGCAAAAGTTTAGAAGTAACATGAGGGGGAACTTCTTCGCTCAGAGTGTGGTGGCCGTGTGGAATGAACTTCCAGGAGAAGTAATAGCGGCAGGGTCCATTTTGTAATTTAAGGAAAAATTGGATAGGTATATGGATGGGAGGGGAATGGAGGGTTAGGGGCAGGATGAGGGTAGGTGGGACTAGAGGAGAGGACTTGGTTCGGTGCAGACTAGAAGGGCCGAAATAGCCTATATGCATGCTGTCATTGTTTTATGGTGATAAGTTGGCTACCTGAGCTAGGCTCATTTACCTCCATTTGGTCCCTCTTCATCTGAACTGTTCCTATACATTCAGCTGTTCAAATGGCACAACAGTACCTCCCTCTCCCTTTGCAGCTCAATCAATTCGCCCCCTCCCCCACCTTCTGTCTGTAAAAGTTGCCCCACAGTTCCCTTATAAATCTAATTTAGCCTTCTGGGCAAGGTCCAATTCTTTCCAAGACCTTCCTCATCCCACGAAAGTAATCAATAAATGGTTTCCATGTTTCTTGTATCTAAAGTACGACTTCTGATTTCCACCCTCCCCCCCCCCCACCCAGAAGACATAATGTGAGAAAGCCATTTAAATAATGCAGGAGAATCAGCGTCTTTCCATTGAAGTAAAATGGCTCTTGCAGCTAATAGTTGTAGAAAAATCCAGAACTCCATATGCAGAAGCAGGTAAACAACCTACATCTGTAATTCTGAAAAGAGCAGTTAAGGGGTTGGGTTGTAATTGAATAACCAGTATCATATTGATGAGTTTTTAAAAATAACTTCCCAAAATTTTTCTAACACTGGACAGGTCAAAAACATATGGGTCAATGAAGCCACCTCAGTGTTTCACCTATCACAAGTAGAGCTCGTATTAGGAAAGATGCAAGCTAGTTTAAAAGGGACTCTCTTTTGCTTCTCTTTCTCTCGTACTGTAACGGGCGCCGGACGGGCAGAAGGCACTTTCTTGTAATATTACGTGTTGCACCTATCACAAGTAGAGCTCGTATTAGGAAAGATGCAAGCTAGTTTAGAAGGGACTCTCTTTTGCTTCTCTTTCTCTCGTACTGTAACGGGCGCCGGACGGGCAGAAGGCACTTTCTTGTAATATTACGTGTTTCACCTATCACAAGTAGAGCTCGTATTAGGAAAGATGCAAGCTAGTTTAGAAGGGACTCTCTTTTGCTTCTCTTTCGCTCGTACTGTAACGGGCGCCGGACGGGCAGAAAGCACTTTCTTGTAATATTACATGTTGCACCTATCACAAGTAGAGCTCGTATTAGGAAAGATGCAAGCTAGTTTAGAAGGGACTCTCTTTTACTTCTCTTTCTCTCGTACTGTAACGGGCGCTGGACGGGCAGAAGGCACTTTCTTGTAATATTACGTGTTGCACCTATCACAAGTAGAGCTCGTATTAGGAAAGATGCAAACTAGTTTAGAAGGGACTCTCTTTTGCTTCTCTTTCTCTCGTACTGTAACGGGCGCCGGACGGGCAGAGGCACTTTCTTGTAATATTACGTGTTGCACCTATCACAAGTAGAGCTCGTATTAGGAAAGATGCAAGCTAGTTTAGAAGGGACTCTCTTTTGCTTCTCTTTCTCTCGTACTGTAACGGGCGCCGGACGGGCAGAAGGCACTTTTTTGTAATATTACGTGTTGCACCTATCACAAGTAGAGCTCGTATTAGGAAAGATGCAAGCTAGTTTAGAAGGGACTCTCTTTTGCTTCTCTTTCTCTCGTACTGTAACGGGCGCCGGACGGGCAGAAGGCACTTTCTTGTAATATTACGTGTTGCACCTATCACAAGTAGAGCTCGTATTAGGAAAGATGCAAGCTAGTTTAGAAGGGACTCTCTTTTGCTTCTCTTTCTCTCGTACTGTAACGGGCGCCGGATGGGCAGAAGGCATTTTCTTGTAATATTACGTGTTGCACCTATCACAAGTAGAGCTCGTATTAGGAAAGATGCAAGCTAGTTTAGAAGGGACTCTCTTTTGCTTCTCTTTCTCTCGTACTGTAACGGGCGCCGGACGGGCAGAAGGCACTTTCTTGTAATATTACGTGTTGCACCTATCACAAGTAGAGCTCGTATTAGGAAAGATGCAAGCTAGTTTAGAAGGGACTCTCTTTTGCTTCTCTTTCTCTCGTACTGTAACGGGCGCCGGATGGGCAGAAGGCATTTTCTTGTAATATTACGTGTTGCACCTATCACAAGTAGAGCTCGTATTAGGAAAGATGCAAGCTAGTTTAGAAGGGACTCTCTTTTGCTTCTCTTTCTCTCGTACTGTAACGGGCGCCGGACGGGCAGAAGGCACTTTCTTGTAATATTACGTGTTGCACCTATCACAAGTAGAGCTCGTATTAGGAAAGATACAAGCTAGTTTAGAAGGGACTCTCTTTTGCTTCTCTTTCTCTTGTACTGTAACGGGCGCCGGACGGGCAGAAGGCACTTTCTTGTAATATTACGTGTTGCACCTATCACAAGTAGTCTTTTAAAGATCAGATTTTGAGAGTGCAAAAGCTTTATGTTCCTGTTAGGTTAAAAGGAGGGGCAAAAGGTTTGAGAGAGCCGTGGTTTTCAAGGAATATTGGAAACTTGGTTCGAAGAAAAAGGGAGGCGTACATTAGATATAAGAAGCATGGAGTTAAGGAGATGTTTGAAAGATACATTGAATGTAAGAGGAATCTTAAGAGAGGAATTAGGAAAGCTAAAAGAAGGTACGAGAAAACTATGGCAAGCAGGGTGAAAACTAATCCAAAAGAGTTCTACAAATATGTTAATGGTAAGAGGAAAGCTAGAGACAAAATTGGTCTCTTAGAAAATCAGAGTGGAAAACTGTGTGTGGAGCCTAGAGAAATGGGGGAGATATTGAACAGTTTCTTTTCTTCGGTATTCACTAAGGAGAAGGATATTGGGAGATGTGGGATAAAAAAAGCAAATTGGGTAAATATGGGGAATATAGAGATTACAAAAGGTGTAGTTTTAAGGCTTTTGAAGAATATAAAGGTGGATAGGTCTCCGAGACCAGACGGGATCTTCCCCAGGACATTGAGAGAAATGAAGGAGGAAATAGCAGAGGCTCTGGCGGTAATTTTCCAAATGTCATTAAATATGGGGATAGTGCCGGAGGATTGGCGCATTGCGCATGTGGTTCCGTTATTTAAAAAGGGTTCAAGGAGGAAGCCTGGCAACTATCGGCCTGTAAGTTTGACGTCTGTGGTAGGTAAATTAATGGAGAAAATTCTTAGAGATAGTACTTATAAACATCTGGATAGACAGGGTCTGATCAGGAGCACTCAACATGGATTTGTGGGAGGAAGGTCATGTTTGACCAATCTGATTGAATTTTTTGAAGAGGTGACTAGGAATGTGGATGAGGGTAGCGCAGTGGATGTTGTCTATATGGACTTCAGTAAGGCCTTCGATAAGGTACCACATGGAAGGTTAGTTAGGAAGGTGCAGTCTTTAGGTATAAATTTTAAGATAGTCAAATGGATTGAACATTGGCTGAAAGGGAGAGGCCAGAGAGTGATAGTGGATAATTGTCTGTCAGGTTGGAGGCCGGTGACCAGTGGTGTGCCTCAAGGATCTGTATTGGGCCCATTGTTGTTCGTTATATACATTAATGATCTAGATGATGGGGTGGTGAATTGGATTAGTAAATATGCAGACGATACTAAGATAGGTGGAATAGTGGATAATGAAGAAGGTTTTCAAGGATTGCAGAGGGATTTGGGCTGCTTAGAAAAGTGGGCTGAAAAATGGCAGATGAAATTTAATGCTGATAAGTGTGAGGTGCTTCATTTTGGTAAGAAGAATCAGAACAGGACATATGTGGTAAATGGGAGAGCATTGAGGAATACAGAAGAGCAGAAAGATTTAGGAGTAACGGTACATCGTTCCCTGAAGGTAGAAACTCACGTGAATAGGGTGGTGAAGAAGGCTTTTAGTATGCTGGCCTTTATCAATCATTGCATGGAATATAGGAGTTGGGAGGTGATGTTGAGATTGTATAAGACGTTGGTGCGGCCTAATTTGGAGTTCTGTGTGCAGTTCTGGTCGCCTAATTATAGGAAGGATATAAACAGAGTGAAGAGAGTGCAGAGAAGGTTTACCAGAATGTTGCCTGGGTTTAAGCATCTGGAGTATGGGGAGAGATTGGACAGATTGGGTCTTTATTCTTTGGAGCGTAGAAGGTTGAGAGGGGATTTGATAGAAGTATTTAAGATTATGAAAGGGATAGACAGAATGGATGTGGATAGACTATTTCCGTTAAGAGGAGGAAAGATTAAAACAAGAGGACATGAGTTAAGAATTAAGGGGCAGAGGTTTAGAGGTAACATGAGGGGGAACTTCTTTACTCAGAGAGTGGTAGCCGTGTGGAATCATCTTCCGGGAGAAATAGTGGCGGCGGAGTCAATTGTATTATTTAAGAAAAGGTTGGACAGGTCTATGGATGAGAAGAAGATGGAGGGTTATGGGCATTGTGCAGGGAGGTGGGACTAGAAAGGGGTGTTTGGTTCGGTGCGGACTAGAAGGGCCTAATGGCCTGTTTCCGTGCTGTAATTGTTATGTTATGTTATGTTATGTTAAGATGCAAGCTAGTTTAGAAGGGACTCTCTTTTGCTTCTCTTTCTCTCGTACTGTAACGGGCGCCGGATGGGCAGAAGGCACTTTCTTGTAATATTACGTGTTGCACCTATCACAAGTAGAGCTCGTATTAGGAAAGATGCAAGCTAGTTTAGAAGGGACTCTCTTTTGCTTCTCTTTCTCTTGTACTGTAACGGGCGACGGACGGGCAGAAGGCACTTTCTTGTAATATTACGTGTTGCACCTATCACAAGTAGAGCTCGTATTAGGAAAGATGCAAGCTAGTTTAGAAGGGACTCTCTTTTGCTTCTCTTTCTCTCGTACTGTAACGGGCGCCGGACGGGCAGAAGGCACTTTCTTGTAATATTACGTGTTGCACCTATCACAAGTAGAGCTCGTATTAGGAAAGATGCAAGCTAGTTTAGAAGGGACTCTCTTTTGCTTCTCTGTCTCTCGTACTGTAAGAGACGCCGGACGGGCAGAAGGCACTTTCTTGTAATATTACGTGTTGCACCTATCACAAGTAGAGCTCGTATTAGGAAAGATGCAAGCTAGTTTAAAAGGGACTCTCTTTTGCTTCTCTTTCTCTCGTACTGTAAGGGACGCCGGACGGGCAGAAGGCAGTTTCTTGTAATATTACATGTTCTGTACTATTACGTGGTAACCAAGGCAGCTTGAAGTAATGAATACAATGGATACTTTCTGACATTTGAAATCTTATTTTAAAAACTGGGCAGTAACCTAGATTCTGTGCCTGAGGTACTATCTCTCAATTTTATTTCTGGGTGTGAGATGAAACTTTCAAACTTGTGTGAATGAAGTAGGCATTAGTGAAATTGGAAATAATTGTCAGACATGAACAGGGTGTAAACTAAATTTGCAGGAAATCGACCCCTCCTACTGCACTTGTAATGGGGACACGATGATATTAATTACGGAATTCCGTTGTATGTAAATGAGTTGGGTCAAGAGATACTAACATTTACTGGGTGGCTGGATTTATCAACAGAAATACTGCAAGTCTCATTGATCTGGTGCAGTCACTATTCCTTGGTGGGGGGTGGGGGGGGGGCTTTCACAGTTGGTGGAAGAATTTAAGTTCTAGCTTCAAGGATCTTAGAATTTAAGTTTTTCGGAGTCACTCTCTCAGAGGATCGTACCTGGACCCAACTCATTAATGGCATCGTGAAGAGACCATGTCAGCGTCTCTACTTTTACAGGAGTTTGCGGATGTTTGGTATGACATCAGAAACCTTGGCAAATTTCTACACAGGTGTGGAGGAAAGTGTGCTGACCGGCTACATCACGGTCTGGTATGGAAACACCAATACCCCTGAGTGTAAAACCCTGCAAACGTTAGTGGACACAGCCCAAGACATCACATGCAAAACCCTCCCCTCTATCAAGTACATCCATGGGGAATGTTGCCAACAGAGAGCAGCAGGAATCATCAAAGACCTTCGCCAACCGGCAGATGCTCTGTTTTCGCGGCTGCCATCAAGAAAGAGGTATCGGTGCCACAATACTTGCACCATCAGGTTCAGGAACAGCTTCTCCCCCTCCACCATCTGACTCCTCAATGACAAACTCAATCAGGGACTCATTTAAGGACTCGTACTTGTGCACTTTATGGATTTTTTAATTCTCTCTGTATTGCACAGTTTGCTTACATTCATTAACAGTTTACAATTCTTTGTTTACATGTTTTACACTGTGTACAGTTTAATTTTTGCACTACCAATTAGTGGTGATTCTGCCGTGCCCACGGGAAGAAAGAACCTCAGGGTTGTATATGATGTCGTGTATGTACTCTGACGATAAATCTGAAACTGAAACTGAACCATGCTGGTAACCCGGGTTTGATCCTGAGCTCTGGTGCCATCTGCATTTTGCAAGTTCTTCTTGTTGATTTCCCCACGTCCTGCAATGTCATAGACCTCTGGAGCTATACACCTTGGGGAAACATTTCAGCCCAACTCATTCAACCCCTAAAAATTCATCCATGGGATGCAGGAATTGACGGAAGGGCCAGCTTTTATACAAAGGCATGGGACAGGTTTTTTTTGGGGGGAGGGGGGTTCTTACAAGGCAGATGAAGAGAGGACCTTTCCTCTTGGGGGAGAATTGAGAACTGGGGCCGCTGTGCCAAGAGGTCATCCCTAGGAAGACAAATATGAAGAAAAATACACGTTTCTCTCTCAGGAGTTTGTGAGTGTTTCGAAGCCTCTTCCTCGGAGAGCAGTGAAAACAAAGTTTCAAGGAGAAGTCACTGACTCTCTCAATGGGTAAGGAGGAGGAAGGGTAGGTTGGAATGTGGAGCTGAGGTTGCAGTCAGATCAACTGCGATCAAATTTTGTTACATTGCACCTAGTACTGCAAGAAGGGTTTCTTCTGCAAGCAGTCGAACAGATTAGCCGTAACATTCATACAAAGTCTATCGTGGAAGAGCGAGACCACGATTACAGAGTTACACTGCAAGCCCACCCACAAATTGGAGGAACGACACCTTATATTCCATCACGATTCTCTCCAAGCAGACAGTGTCAATATCTGTTAAACCCCCACCCCTGAGGTCTTTCTCTTTCCATATCTTGCTGTCTCCCTTCCTCCCGCTCCCTACCTCCTTCCCTCTTCTATCAGAGAGCTGCCCTCTCCCCATCACCTCAGCTTCTACCCTCTCACCTGTATCTACCGATTACCTCCTACATCCTCGGCAATCTCCCCACTTTTTTATTCAGCCATCAGCCTGATTTTGACACCCCTGAGGAAAGGCTCAGGCCCAGAACGCCGACTGCCATTTACTTCCTCTGAACGCAGTGCGAGTTTCTCCAGCAGGAGTGTACTGAACCAGAACCCAGTGCCTCCAGTCTTTCCTGCTTGCATCATTTGGTACCAAACAAGGGCAAGATGAGAGAACTGTTGTGGGGTTCATTCAGGAGCCTGATAGCCATGGGGATGAAACTGACTTTTTTGTCCTGTTGGTGTGCAATTTAAGCCTTCTCCCCGATGGGAAGAGGGAGAAGAGAGGATGTCTGGGATGTGATGGGTCCTTCAGTGAGTTGGCTGCCTTTCCCAGGGAGCGGGAGGTGTAGATAGGGTCCACGAAAGAGAGGGAGGTTTGCCTGATGCTCTGAGCTGCATTCACCACCTTTTGCAGCTTCCTCCAATCTTGAGTAGAGCAGCTCCCGTCCCACCCTGTGAAGCACCCAACAAGCCTGCTCTCGATGGTCCCTCTTGTTGAGGGATATGCTGAACTTCCTTCGTCTTCAAACAGGTGGTGGTACATTTTCTTGACTGTTCCAGCAATCTGCCAGGTTTAGATCATTTCGTTGGAGATGTTCATCCCTAAAGACTCGAATCTATGCACTTTTTCAGCACCATTGATGGGGACAGTGGTGTAAATTCTGCCCCCTCTCCTAAAGTCCACGATCATCTCCTTCATCTCAATAAGAGCAACGTACTGCTCGTCTTTCAATCCCCATCCTCTCTTCTGTCTCATCAAAAGGCAGAACTGGTTTGAGGGGCGGAGTGGCCTCTTCCTACTTAACCCTTGAGCCAGGACTGACCTTGACCCTGTGAAAGGGTTTGCAATGTTCCTTGTCCTTCGAGTGTATGACTCCCAGTTTGGAATGAATTTTGTAATTTCTCCCCATCCAAATACAAATGCTCATCAACTTACGATGGCGTTACGTTCCAGCAAACCCATCGTAAGTCGAAAAAGAATGCCGCATCTACCATTTTTTATAATTAAATTTTGAACACCTTTATTCCACACTGACAAACCTATTAACGGACATGTGGTTGGGTCAGCATCGCAAGAGACTATGCCATACGATACTCCCGCGCGACGCTGCCATCGCCCAGCATGGCGAGAGAGTAGGGCGCAGCATATCCTCAAGCGCGGGTGCAGATCGGAATTCGAAATTGAAAATATGGATTTGAACCATTGTAACATCAAATAAAATGTAAGTCGGACCATCGTAAGTAGGGGAGCACCTGTAAAAGTCTGCCCTTTTAGTCCTTCGACCAAAGTGCCTGACCGTACACTTTCCCACATTTGTATAGACGTGCACTAATGCACACATACAAGCATAGATATGCACACGCTCACAGATGTGCTCACATGCAAAGCATATGGACAAACAGGTGTGGACATGTTGCATGGATACACAGACAGAAATGCTTGCAAGCACATGCAGAAAAACTAATACACTAATTCATACACATGCACAAATATACACAGATGTTCTGACACCCATGCTTTCATTAACACACCGTGGATGGCAGACAGAATCTATGCCTCACCGCACAGTAAGATCCCAAAGCAGTGGGCCCAATGCCTGGTTTGTATTTCTGTTTTAAAGGCGAAGAGATAAAGGTTACGCCCGTTTCTGGAGAGGTTTTTTAATCTTGTCCTGGGGGGTGATGTGGGGGAGGAGCGTGATTGAAGTTCCGAGAGGAACATGAGAACTGCGGGCACTGGGATGTCGAACGGTCGAGGAGAATCTGGGAGGGACTCAATGGGTCGGGCAGCATCCGTGGAGGGAAATGGTCAGCCACCGATTCAGGTTGGAGGCGCGCGCTCGGGCCTCCTGTTCAACTGCAGCCCCGGGGACGCCAGCGGGGAACGGAGACTTGGGGGCCGTGTGACAGACTCATGGCTCTCAGGGAATCGCCCTGGTGCCCTATTTGACCCTCAACTATCGCGGCGCATTTCTGCATTCCCACTGCCGGGAGCCTGCTGCGTATCACTGGCCTCTCCTCAGAGACTCTTCGTTTGCTCTCCAGGGCTTGAGGGCATCTCTTGACAGTGCCAATTTTTTAATACAATTTGAAGTTCTGTTTTGGTAAATGAAAGCAACGTCCAAACATGTTAGGCTGCAGTCTGAACAGCTTCTCCTTAACTGTGACCTAATTAAATGCTTTCCTCATTGCATGGCTCCTTGAATTGTATACAGTGCCTTTGATATGAAATCCATTGAGATTGATAGGTTCTCTACTGAGATGAGAGTAAAAGACTAAAGTTTGCCGACACCATGATTGAAGTAAAAGCAATGCTGGTAAAACTCAGCCAGTTAAACAGTGTATTTTACTTAGCAAAGATAAAGATTCATAACTAATGTTTCAAGCTTGAGCCCTTCATCAAGGTATGAGCAAAATGTAGGCAGGGACCCAAACGGATTGGCTCTTTATTAACCAGGGCATCAGAGGTTGTGGGGAGAAGGCCAGGCAGTGGGACTGAGTGGGAAAATGGATCAGCTCATGAATGAATGGCTTGATGGGCTGAATGGCCTATTCCTGCACCTATGTCTTGTGGTCTTCTCCCCCAACGATGTCATACTCTCTCGGGCAGAAGCAGCCAGCTCCTGGTTCAGCACAGCATTGAAGAGACTCCAATAAAAGGAAAAAGTATGTATCATGGTTAATGTGGTTTATGGTGTGAAAAATAAAAAATTTAAAAAAAAAAAGAAGAGACTCCAATAGGACAGAAAATGACAAAAAGTTCTTGGAAGCGCTCCACAGGCGCGTGGAATGAGAAACAAGGTAACACCTCAAGATGAGACCTTCCGTCAGAGGCTGAGAGATTCAGGTTAGACTTTCATTGGGATTTGAAAGCAGGCATGGGTCAAAATCTACTACAAATCAGCAGAATCTGGCCTTTCGTCCCCTTTGAAGGCTGCTGTACATGACATGAATAAGGAGAATGCCAGTGATGAGAGAACTGCTGCACCGCAGCGATGCCCCTGCTGCTGACCTGGGGAGAGTGGGCAGCGGAGACACAGTGCTCCTCTGCAGGGTTCCACCAGCCAGTTCAACTACTGATGCCTTTAAATGGCCTGTTCAATGAACGGAAGGTGGTTTTATTTTAAAAGCTTGCAACCATGGAGTCCGGGCCCAAGTCTGTGTTCGGCAGTGGCTCAAGGTACATACTCTGGAGAATCAGAGGACTGATGCAGGGCACTTGAAAATAGGGGGACCACCTCCCCCTACCCCCCCCCAACCCCCAGCTCCGGTTTGAGAAGGAGAAGCAGAGGAGGTGACTCATGGGTTGGTATCCACGGCAGCGGACCAGCGAGTGGGCTCTGCTGAAGTACAGCTGTTGGTGTCTTGAGGTGAGGAACCCACACAGGCTGCGGGCTGCGGTCTTTGGAATCACACCGGGCTGTGGACTGGCTGAAGGGAACACCAGGAGGGTGTGAGAGGGTGCCGAGGGCAATGAAGGCTTCATAATCATGTCGGATGTTTGGATCAGGAGCTCAGGTTGCCGACGGTTTGGACTGAAGTCTGTGTGGCTGCAGAGGTGGCGGGAGCACTGGAAGTAAATCCACAGACACTCAGTAACTCTGAAGGGACTTTCTTTTGCTTCTCTTCCTCTAACTGTAAGGGGCGACGGGCAATTTCTGCCAATGCCAAGTATTTGTCAGCCTTACAGCAGACTAAAGGCATTTTCGTGAAATATTACATCTCTTTTATTGCGTGACAATAAAAGAATCTTGAAACTTGGAGGAAACAATAAGGAAATGAGGTGGAGAAGGAATGTCACTTCTGGCTGGATGTTGAGATTCCACTACAGCACACAATAAAAAATGACCCTCGGGAGTTGCTTGTGCACGTACCGTGTGTGCGGTGAAAGAGTAGGCAGATGAAGAGGACAACAGGTCAGGTGGATGGATGCGTTGAGCAGAAAGGGTTGAGTTCCGGCCTCAGGAACAAGGAAGTGAGGGGCTCGCTCTGACAGGCGTTTCTGTCACAAGCTGCCTCTTGCATTTTTAAGAAGGCGAGTTGGAGAGAGACACTGAAACGTCTGAACAAGGGAATGCTTGAAATTGAAATGAGCAGAAGAGATAGCAGAGAATCTCACAAGATTAGACAGAGAGTGGTGGGAGTGTGGAATGAGCTGCCAGCTGAAGTGGTGAATGTGGGCTCGATTTTAACACAAGAAGAATTTGGACGGGTACATGAATGGGAGAGACATGGAGGGCTGTGGACTGGGTGCAGGTTAGTGGGACTAGGCAAAGAAAATGGTTCAGCACAGACTATATGGGCTGAAAGGGCCTGTGTTTGTGCTCTCATGGTTCTATGGAATTTACTGTCCTTGAGAGAGAGAGAGAGAGAGAGACTTTGAAACATTAAAAGAATGATGACACCTAAAATAAGACACTTAAACAGTCGCCTACCCTTCCTCCTCTATCTACCTATGACCTCTTTTGTGTTAGCCAGTGCTTCTCCTTGCCCCTTTTTCCCTCCCCTCCTCTCCTCCCCCACCCTCTTTATCCTCTTCTAAATAAGCTGGGAATTGATAGGGGAAGGGGGTAGCTCTGTGGATCGAGGGGGATGGGGTAGAGAGCTGGAGGAAAGGATACAGAGGAAAAGGGAAAGAGAAAGACGGGAGGAGTTTAACAGAACCGGGAGAACAATGTTAATGCCATCTGGTGGAGAGTGCCCAGTCGTGCACGGGGAAGACACATTGAAGGTGCCCTTCCTCCCAGGCTGGCTGGTGGTACCTTGGTGAAGGATGTTGGTTCCCCGTGTCTGCTGCTCTCCTCGTCCTTCATGGTAGAGGGTGTAGGTTTGAGAGGTGCTGGAGCGGGAGTCCAGCGAAGGAACTGCAGCGAGTTACGTGGATGGGACGACCACTGGACACAGGCTTGCCAGGGGCCTTTGGAGCTGAACTCATCCAGGCATGTGGACAATGTCTTTTCACACTCCTTATGGAGAGTTGGAAGGCTTGTGAATATAGTGAGAAAGGTTCTTCTGCAAGCTGAACAACAGGTTATCACTAGCATTCATAAAGTCGTGTCAAGAGCACAAATTACAAAGTGTAGGATTCATATTCCAGATTTATTGTCTGAGTACATACATGGCATCACATATGACCCTGAGATTCTTTTTCCTGTGGGTACGGCAGAATTACCACTGATTGGTAGTGTAAAAATAAACTGTACACAGCGTAAAAATGTAAACAAATAAAAGAACTGTGAACAGATAATTAATTTAAACAAACTGGCTGTGCAATACAGAGAGAACAAAAGAAAATCAATAAAGTGCACAAGTAAGAGCCATTAAATGAGTCCCTGATTGAGTTTGCGTGATGGTGGAGGGGGAGCAGCTGTTCCTGAACCTGGGGGTGCGAGTCTTGTGACACCTCCACTTCTTTCCTGATGGCAGCAGTGAAAACAGAGCGTGTGCTGGGTGGTGTGGGTCTTTGATGATCGCTGCTGCTCTCCAACAGCAGATGCTCTCGATGGTGGGGAGGGTTTTGCTTGTGATGTCCTGGGCTGTGTCCACTACCTTTTGCAGGGCTTTATGCTCAGGGGTATTGGTATCCCCCATCCCAGACAGTGATGCAGCCGGTCAGCACACTTTCCACTACACCTCTGTAGAAATTTGCCAGGGTTTCTGGTGTTGCACCAAACCTCCGCAAACTCCTAAGGGAGTAGAGGCGCTGATGTGCTTTCTTCACGATGCCATTGGTGTGTCGGGTTCAGGAAAGATCCTCCAAGATAGTAACTCCCAAGAACTAAAATTTTCTCACTCTCTCCACCTCTGATCCCCCAATAATCACTGGATTGTAATGAAGATTCAGAGATACGTCACTCCCGATCCACACACCCCCAAATACACCCACGTGACCAATTGACCTACTAACCCCGTACATCTTTGGAAAGTGGGAGGAAACCGGAGCACCCAGAGGAAAACAGCGCAGACACAGGGAGAACGTATAAATTCCTTACAGACAGCGCTGAATTCGCCCCCGAGTTGCTGTAATAACGTTGGAAGATGCTGTGTGCGAGGTGGAAGGGGTCCTCAACTACAATGCGTGCCCTCCTCAGGCAATGATCCCAGTAGATCATGTCTATTGGGGGGGGTGGGAGCATCCAGTGATCCTCTCTGCCATTCTTCTGTCCTGTAGATTGACCTTCGATCCATTTCTTTACCATACCACACTGTGTTGCAGCTGGCCAGGATGCTCTCGATGGAGCACCTGTAGAAAGTTGACAGGATGGTGGCTGGTAGCCTTGTCCGCCTCAACCTTCTCAGGGGGTGCAGCTTCCTGACAAGTGAGGATATGCTGAGTGCCACGAAAGGTCACTTCCTGTATGGACTCTGAAGAACTTGATGCTTTCCACTCTCTCCACTACTGAGCTGTAAATGTGTAGTGGATGGCGGTTATCCCTAATCCTCCTGAAGTCCACTATAATTCACCTATCTCCTTTGAGGGGCTTAGGCAGAGTGGAAAGACAGCTCCTTTTTCGCAGTATCAAATACCAGAGGGCATCGGTTTAAGGTGAGTGGAGAAAAGTTGAGGAGACATCAGAGGTAAGTTATTTTTACGCAGAGTGGTGGGTGCCTGGGGTGGTGGTGGTGGAGGCTGGTACAATAGGGACATTTAAAAGATTCTTAGACAGGCACATGGATGGATGGAAAAGTGGGATTTTGGGTGTGAGGTGGGGAAGGTTGAGATTGCGGTGGAGTCAGTTTACATAGGTTAGTACAACATGATTGTACTGTGCTGTAATGTTCTATGTTAACCTGTTTTAAATGTCAAAGGTAAAGGTTCCATTATTTTCACGTAATTAAGAACGTAACATACAGGAAATTCTTTCACCTTTGTCTACTGTAAGGCAGACAGAGAGTCGCCACTTTATCCAGCGCCCCTACAGCACCTGGTGTTCCTAAGTCCTCCAAGTCCTGACCAGGCCTGTGTCTGCTTAGCTTCCGAGATCAGACAATCCAAGGTGTATTCAGGCTATTAGGTGCAAGGCGCCTATGTCCTCAAGGTCCACGATGACTCTGCCTCTTTAGCCGTCCATGGCAACAAACTCCACAGATTCACCACACTCTGGTTAAAGAAATTCCTCCTCATCTCTGTGCTAAAGGGAAATCCTTGCATTCTGAGGCCGTCCCCTCTGGTCCCAGACTCCCCCACCATGGGAAACATCCTCTCCATGTCCTCTCAGTGTTCAATAGGTTTCCATGAGATTCCCCCCCCCCACCGGAGCATTACAACACAGTACAGATCCTGCAGCTCACAATGCTGTGCTGACCAATATAAACCAACTCAACAATATAACCCTTCTCTCCCTCACACCCATAACCTCTCTATTTTTCGTGCATCCATGTGCCTGTCTAAAAGTATTTTAACTATCTCTAATGTTCCAGCCTCCACTAATGCATTCTGGGCACCCACCACTCTGTGTAAAAAAAATGTACCCTTGACGTCTCCCTGAATTTTCTTCCCCTTACCCCATACTCCTGTTATTGCCAGGCTTCTTCCCACAGGCTGTGAGATTGATGAACATATCCTGTAACTGAGTAAATCATTCTAAAATATTTATAGACATTTATTTATGTACTGTTATGTACATTATGTACTGTCTATATATGTGTGATTGCGCTGTTCTGTGTTTTAGGTGTGTCTGTGTGTGCACCGTGGTCTAGAGAAATACTGTTTCGTCTGGTTGTATATGTACATACAGGCATTAATAATTTGAATTCGACTTCAGTAAAAACACAGAAACGGCAGAGGCACTCAGCAGGTCCCGCAGCGTCCATGGGAAAAGATATATAACCGAGGTACCTTGAGTAAGGGCACAGGCCCGCCCGAAACGTCATTTGGTGTAAAGGTTAGTGCAATGCCTTTACAGCACCAGCGACCATGACCGGGGTTCGAATCCCGCCCTGAGTGTAAGGAGTTTGTACATTCTCTGCATGGGTTTTCCCCGGAGACTCCGATGTCCTCCCACTGTTCAAAATATGCCAGGGGTTAATTGGTCAGTGTGAACTCAAGGGCTGAAATGGCTTGTTGCCATGCTCTATGTCTAAATTTAATAAAAAATTTAAATTTATAGATCTTTGCCTCCGATGGGCGCTGCGAGACTTGCTGAGTTCCTCCAGCATTTTTGTGTTTTTTGCGACAATCACAGTGTCTGCAGACTTTTGTGTTTCATGCCTTGAACTTGAGATCCTCCCCCCTCTTTCAACTGTCGCTCCAGATTATCCACCTGCATGCGGCCATTGCATTCCCCTGACGCCTTGTATTCCTTCACCCTTGCAGGAGACCGCTCCGAACGGAGAGCAGGAAATGATGGGGCACTCGGAAGGAGGAATCTAGAAAGACAAGGATTCTCCCCAAACTAGCTCTCTGGAGAGCGAGCACAGAAGAGACATCCCCCCCCCACCGCCCCAGTCAGGAAGGAGACACCTCGCCAGGGTTCCCAATATTCCTGAGCATGGTGATGTTACGGGATCGAAGGAAAGAGGAGGTGGGGTTGGAGTCCGTCTGCGCCAACTGAAGAAGATGCTGCTTTATAATGGGAGACGCCGAATGGTGCAGAGCCACAATTCTTCCCCAAACTTGCAGCCGCTGCAGTCACAGAAGTAACTTGACTTTGGCTGCGTTGGTGGGCCAGCCACAGAGAGGACATTGCAAGCGGAGGCCGTGGGGCAGAGCCGACTGGAACTTGTGCCCTGGGTGGCAGATGGCGTGAGGAGGGCCGTTGAACAATTGGCCGCCGGCAACCTGGCACTCGATCCCTTCCGCAACGAGATGGAAGCCAAACGTGGCTCGCCGAGCTCAGGCATTCCACAGGGCACCTGCGGGGCGGGGCAGGTGGGCACAGAGTGGACGCCCCTGCCCCTGGGTTGCCCAGGTACCTTCACTGATCAGTTGGCACCCAGGCGGACGATGGAGGCCATACAGCCTTATTACCAGGCCCCAACCGCTGAAGCCCCCCGGCCTAGGCACCAGCACCTCCTGTCTGCGGGGCCCTACCGCTATTCGCGCACTCCGTACCCCACTTTCCCCCAGCCCCCTTCCCACACGTCCGCCCCCAACCACGATCCCAGCCCAGAAGGAAGGCCTTGGCGGTTTGGTGTCCAGACAGAGGGTCTGAGGACCCCAGATCCCTTCCTAGCAGCCCCCCAGGCCCGTCCCCACCAAAGCAAAAAGGCGGGTGGTCCCTCTTTCAGGCAGTATACACAGGGGACCCTGAGCCCTCGGGATGAGGCCCTGCTGAAGGAGCGCAAGGCTCGCAAACCTGGCCGCCACATCTGCCATTACTGCGGTCGGGCCTGCGCCAAGCCCAGTGTCCTGAAGAAGCACATCCGCTCACACACCGGAGAGAGGCCATTCCCTTGCATCCCCTGTGGCTTCTCCTTCAAGACCAAGAGTAACCTGTACAAGCACCGCAAGTCCCACGCCCACGCCATTAAGGCAGGCCTGGTCCCAGCGCCGGAGCCCGGGGCTGATGGATTAGCACCGGAGCTGCCCTCCGAGGGCGATGAGAGCACCGACACGGATGAGGAGGTGCGGCTGGGCGGTCGACCTTCCTCCCCGCCCATGCCCCACAGCGTGGGCGAGGCCTACGTCCGACCCGCCGGAGGGGTCCCAGAGCCCGAGGAACCCACGCCCCCTCACCTACCGATCAAAGTTCCCATCCTCATTGTGCCCGGAGCCCTAGGGGGAGCAGGCACAGTGGCAGCCATACAGAACGAGGCCTCGGCTTCTGCAAAGTCCGGACCGGGGCAGAGCCCAGGGTTAGGTGAGGAGCGGGGCGGTCAGTGGGCCCTGAAGCAGAAGCTGGCCTTGCGGCTGAGTGAGAAGCAAGGCCAGGACAGTGAACAGTCCCTCAATCTCCTCAGCCCCCACAGTAAGGGTAGTACAGATTCCGGGTACTTCTCCCGCTCAGAGAGCTCCGAACAGCAGGCCAGCCCACCAAACACCAATGTCAAGTCCTATGCCGAGATCATCTTCGGCAAGTTTGCCCGCTTGGCCCCAAGGACCATGGTAGCCAACATGGCAGCCCAGGATCCCCATCCAGCATCGGGCCTCCAGGAGAAGCCCGGCTTGGCCCCCCTCTCCTTCCCGAAGCCTGAAGCCGAGAAACTTATCCGGGCGATAGGCCTCGGTGAGGCAATGGTGGAGCCATCCACGCTCAAAAGCTGGCGCTTTTTCCTGCCCGAGGAGGAACTGCCACTCCGCCCAGAGGTCTGCAGCCTGGGGGTCCCCACTGAGAACTCACCCCTCGTCAGGAGCAACTCCATGCCCATCACCACCGGCAGCGGCCTGGCCGTGCCTCAGGTCCTGCGGGGCAGCCACTCATTCGACGAGAGGATGTCCACGACCGATGGGGTCTGCTCCTCCACCTCCTGTCTGTCACCTCACCAGCGCCTGCTGAAGAGGCAGGCAGCCATCGAGCTCTTCCCAGGGCTTGAGGCTCAATCCCTGTCTGACGACCCTGAGGCTGGCCACAGCCTGACAAGGCCCGGTGCAGGAGTCCCAAAAGATGAGGAAGGGTTCCCCATTGAGGCCGAGGCCAAGGAAGTGCTCGCCTGTGCTTTTGAATGCGAGGCCTGTGGCGTCAAGTTCCAGATCTGGGACAACTTTGAGGCCCATAGGAAGTTCTACTGTGCCCCAGTGCAGGGGACCAGGCCAAAGGCTTTGGCCCACCGGAGCACTGGGGAGGCTTGTCCAGGCCATCCACAGACCCCACCACACCCCAAGGCTGGCCAATGCTCAGAGAATCTTCCCTTCCGCAAGAGGAGGAAAGAAAAGAGCGTGGGGGACGAAGATGAGTTGGGTGGGGACTACGGCAGCCTTTACAGTGACTCCAGCACATCCCTGGCCTCACTCTGTGATTCCCGTGCTGAGTCCCTTGAGCAAGAGCCCGTTGCCAGGGGCGTAGCCGTCCCGGTGACCGGACCTCCCAGAGGGGCCAATGGGTACAGGTACCCGACCCACCTTGGGTGTGTCCCAGCAGATGGCGCCAGCAAGGTGGAGGAGAGGGAAGGTCCCAGCAACGAGGAAGGCCCAGCATCCTGTGAAACCTGGCCTGCCTCACCTCAAGCCTGCCGCAGGCCCGGAGGCAATGAGATCTCCGTCATCCAGCACACCAACTCCCTGAGCAGGCCAAGCTCCTTTGAGCGCACGGAATCCATGGAGGTGATGCCCTCACAGCCTGGGAATGCCTCACTCTCTGGCCACCAGGAAGGCCTGAGACACGAGCAGACCGAAGCCTGCCTCACAGGCCTCTCCCAGCCCAAGCTGGTGCGGCAGCGTAACATCCAAGTTCCAGAGATCCGAGTCACCGAAGAGCCGGACAAACCAGAGAAAGATCCAGAACCTGTGGCCAAAGAGCCAGAGAAGGTGATGGAAGAGTTTCAATGGCCCCAGAGGAGCGAGACTCTCTCCCAGCTCCCGGCTGAGAAGTTGCCTCCCAAAAAGAAGAGGCTGCGTCTGGCCGAGATGGAGTACTCATCCGGGGAGTCGAGCTTCGAGTCTGGGCCTCTGAGCCGCAGCCCCAGCCAGGAGAGCAACTGGTCTCACAGCTCCAGCTTCTCGCTATCACTGGACAGGGAGGAAGGCCTCAAGGCCCTCGAGCTAGGCCGGGCGCCTGCCGAGTACCTGACGGTGCCCTCAGGAGCCAGCGGGCTGCAGCAGAAGGAGATGAGGCGCTCAGCGTCCGAGCAGACCCCCTGCCAACCCTGCATGGAGACAGCGGAGAGCCGCAGCAAGTCCTTCGACTACGGGAGCCTGTCGGCTGGGCAGTGCCCACCGGCCTCCTCACCACCCATGGCCGCAGAGAGGAGGAAGTGTTTCCTGGTCCGCCAGGCGACGCTCAGCCAGTACTCCGAGGGTCTGCAGGCTGAGCTAGGCCCAGATGTTACTGAACCCATGCAGCTTAGTCAGGCCTACCTTCCCCAGGCCCCGAGGCACCGCTCTCCATCACCTTGCACCTGGTCGCCAGGCAATGAGCCACCTTTTCAGCTTCAAACCTTCCCCACCTTCCTGGGGCCCTCGAGCACTGAGGCCCTTAGCCCCTACGGGCCTTGGTGGCCCTTGCCAGTGGACGTTGAGGCTTGGCCCACTGAAGTGAGGCTCCAGGCCCGCCCTGGGGCATGGGACAGGGAAGCGAGACAGCGCTCCTCCTCCTCACCTTCTTCGCCCCGCACATCCCCCCAGCACTGTCCCAGCAAGCCACCCCAGCCCCAACCCCAGCTTCTGGTCCCGGTCAGGATCCAGGCCCACGTCCCCAGCTACAGCAGCGTCACCTACACCAGCGTTTCACACCACACCGCGGCATCCCGGCGAGCAGCCCCGGGCAAGGTGGAGGAGCAGGCAGCCCAAGGCAGCCCCGGGGAGCCAGCCAGGGCTCTCGGGGCTTGGTCGGTCCCGCGGCCAATCGAGAGGCCCGAGCAGGCCCCTCCCTCGGGCCTGAGCCTTGGCGAGGCTTCCCCGCCAGTGGGCGGCAGCAAGAGGGTTCTGTCTCCTGCCAGCAGTCTGGAACTGGTGCTGGAGAGGCAGCGGCAGAAGCGGATCAAGGAGGAGAGGATCTGCGGCCAGTTGATGGAGAAGCTTAGCCTCCGGGAGCACAGCCCTGGCCGGGCCGCCAAACCCCAGCTGGTGAGGCAACGCCGCACCACCGAGTTGAGGGAAACAGGGACCCCGCCCTCACCCCGTGAGCCCCGTCCCCGCCCCGCCATCACTGCCGAGGCCGACAACCCACCTAGCCCCGACCTCCCAGCCCAGCACCTGTTCTCTGAGCCCCAGCCCTTCCCCAGCCTGCGCGGTACAGTGGGAGTCAGCTGGTGCTTCCTGAGCCTTGCCAAACCCAACCACACCTGGCAGACGGGCCCCAGGTCCTCCATCTACTCCTCCTGGTGCATCAGTTCGTATAACCCGAATCCGCCTGGAACCCCCACCAAGGTGGCCCTGGCCCTGCTGCGATCCCGGCAAGCTACTGGCCCTCACGTCTACATCATGGCAGCCCACGCCTGGCCTACCGGCGGCAAGCTGGTGGCATCCAGTGGCTGGAAGCAACGGCTGGCTCAGGTATGTGTGACCAGGGGGAAGAGAGGAGGGGGAGGTAGGCGGAAGGTTGGGGGGGGGGGCATGAGGAACAGAGAGGAGGGAGGGAGTGGAGGGGTCAACAGCAAGATGGTGAGGTGTGTGGGAGGGAAAGGAGGAGAGGGGCGATGGGGCTAGGGAATCCATCTCTTTCTCGCACACACACACACACACACACACACACACACACACACACACACACACACACACACACACACACACACACACACACACACACACTACCAACACACGGTATTCACTAGAGAAAAAAATATTGAACCAGTTGATGTAAAAGAAAAATAGTGGGGAGGTCATGAAGCATATAAGGATAACCGAGGAGGTAATGATGGCGGTGTTGAATAAGATAAAGGTGGATAAATCTCCGGGACCGGACAGAATATTCCCAAGGACACTCAGGGAGGCTAGTGGACAGATAGTGGGGCCATTAACAGAGATATTTAGGATGTCACTGGGCACGGGGGTAGTGCCAAAGGATTGGAGGGTGGCGCATGTGGTTCCGCTGTTTAAGAAAGGGTCTAAATGTAAACCTGGGAATTATAGGCCCGTGAGTCTGACGTCTGTGGTGGGCAAGTTGATGGAAAGTGTTCTGAGGGATGGTATTTACAAATATTTGGAGGTACAGGGATTGCTAGGGAGTAATCAGCATGGTTTTGTCAGGGGTAGATCATGCTTGACAAACCTGATTGAGTTTTTCGAGGGGGTTACAAAAAAGGTTGATGAAGGGAAAGCTGTGGATGTTGTCTATTTAGACTTCAGTAAAGCTTTTGACAAAGTCCAACACAGGAGGTTAGGAAAAAAGGTGGAGGCAATACGTATAAATAAGGAGGTAGTGCAATGGATTCAGCAATGGTTGGATGGGAGGTGTCAGAGAGTAGTGGTAGAAAATTATTTGTCCAATTGGAGGCCGGTGACTAGTGGAATTCCTCAGGGATCGGTCCTGGGTCCACTATTGTTTGTTATATATATTAACGATCTGGATGTCGGGGTGGAGAATTGGATAAGCAAGTTTGCGGATGACACAAAGATTGGTGGTGTTGTGGACAGTGAGGTAGATTACCGTAGATTAAAAGGTGATTTCGGAAGGCTGGAGGTGTGGGCTGAGAAATGGCTGATGGAATTTAATACAGATAAGTGTGAGGTGTTACATTTTGGAAAGGCAAATCTAAATAGGTCATATACATTAAATGGTAGGCTATTGAGGAGTGCAGAGCAACAAAGGGATTTAGGAGTTGTGGTAAATAGTACCCTCAAGGCTGATACTCAGGTAGATGGTGTGGTGAAGAAGGCATTTGGAATGTTGGCCTTCATAAATCGGAGTATTGAATTCAAGAGTAGGGAGGTTATGATGAAATTGTACAAGGCATTGATGAGGCCAAATTTGGAATACTCTGTACAGTTTTGGTCACCAAATTATAGGAAAGATATAAACAAAATAGAGAGAGTGCAGAGAAGGTTCACGAGAATGTTGACACGATTTCAAGGTTTGAGTTACAGGGAAAGGTTGTGCAGACTGGGGCTTTTTTCTCTGGAGCGTAGAAGATTGAGAGGGGACTTGATAGAGGTGTTTAAGATTTTAAAAGGGACAGACAGAGTAAATGTGGATAGGCTTTTTCAATTAAGAGTGGGGGATATTCAAACCAGAGGCCATGGTTTAAGATTGGACCGAGTGCTGGTCAGTGGGACTAGGAGGGTGGGGATTTATTCCGGCATGGACTAGTAGGGCCGAACTGGCCTGTTCTGTGCTGTAAGTGGTTATATGGTTATATGGTTACACACTACTCTCACCCACTACTCACGCACACTACTCTCATACACTTCCCTCTCTCACACACACACACTACTCACGCACACACTACTCTCACACACTACTCTCTCACCACTCACACACACTACACACACATACACTACACTCCCACATACACACTCTCATACACAGACTACTCACAGACTCCCACACACACACTACTCTTTCACGCACACACACTCATACATACACACACACACTACTCTCATACATAAACACACTCACACACACATGTGAAATCATGAAGTAAAGAGCAGAGCAGAAATTGTAAATGCAGGTTTCTTGAAGTCTGCAACAGAATAAATTACATGGGGAAGTGTGAAAGTGGCTGGGACATAATTTTATGATCTCCAAGCCCAGACTTCAGGCTGCTCTTTCTTCTGCCCAAGGGTAGCAGTGAAAAGGGGAGGTTGCAACCAGGGTGATTAGGTGGGTCACAGGACGATGAGACCAGGGGGAAAAGGGAAAGCACAGGCAGAGGGGGCAGAGTGGCCTCGTGCTGCACTGAGAGATTCTCAGGGTCTCTGAGGATGGATCGACCCCTCGCTCTCTGAGCCTGTCTGCGTGCGGAGGAAAGGGGATCCTCACTAACTCGGGAATGGTTAAATGCTGAACTCATCCAGGAGAGAGAGAGGAAAATAACAGAGAACCATCTGTCTCCTGCAGATGAAATGGTACGAATCCTCCCAGCAAGAGAGTGACAGAACTGGAAGGAACGCAGCAGGAATTTTGGACAAGGAGCAAGAGAAGATGGAGACTTGTGTCTCTAAAGACCATGGGTCCAAGATCATGGAGCCCACAAGAATTAAAATCTTCGATGGGGGGTGAGCATTCCAAAGATACCGATGTCTCGGAGGTAAAAAGTACTGACAAGGTATAATTTTGTGAACCAGCTTCTCGGCCTCAATACATTTTCACGTCTGCTGCTTGGGTGTGAATCGACGCCACACCTTGTCACATTTAACTGTGTTACTTCTGCTATTACAATTTTACATTGTACAAAGATATATCTTTAATTGATAGATATATATGTGACAATCACAGGGACCTTGAATTCAGGAAACCATTCCTTGTTTCCCTTCCCCACCACCCCAGTGTCCAGAACTCGGAACAAGGAGATCTGGTCACAGGCAGGTCCGACAAGCTACAGCCATTCTTAATTTTTAAAATTTAGACAGCCTTTCGGTCCCGTGCCGCCCAAATACACCCAATTAACCTACAACCCCCCACCCCCAGTACTTTTTGAAGGGTGGGAGGAAACCCACGGGGAGAACGCACAAATCCCTTACAAGACAACGCGGGATTCGAACCCCAGTTGCTGCCACTTTTACTGCTACGCAAACTGTTGGTATCGAAACACTGCGGAGAGACTTAGATTAGGAGAATGGGCAAAGAGGTGGGGGGTTCTCGGATAGCTTCAGGATGAGAGTGTGGCACGGTTAGTGTTGTAGTTAGTTCTATACTGTAACAGCGCTAGGAAGCGGGACCTGGGATTGAATCCCGTGCTGTCTGTGAGGAATTTGTATGTTCTCCCTGTGTCCTCCAGGGGCTCCGGTTTCTTCCCACCGTTCAAAATGTATCGGGGGGGTTGTGGATCAATTGGGTGTAATTGGGTGACATGGGTTTGTGGGCCAAAAGGGCCTGGTGCCATGCTGTACTGTATGTAAAACAAAGAAGCAGAAACATTTCTTAGTCAGAGGGCTGTGAGTCTGCGGAGCGTTGCCACAGGCGGCTGTTAGGTGTACTTAAGGCAGAGTTTGACAAGCATTATAGGGAGAAGACCGGGACATGGGAGGATGGATCAGCTCTTGTTTAAAATGGTGGAGCAGACTCGATGGGCCCAATGGCCCTACCTCTGCTCCTATATCTTGTGATCTTGAACAGTTCTAACCATGGGTGAGCAGATTATTTTTAGGGTCGGGGACACAGTGAGGTGGGGGGGGTTGACTCCTAATCGCTGGAGTTAAAGGGAAGCTTCCCTTCACCGCATGAGGAATCCGCACTACTGTGGTGGATCATTCCACGGATGTCCCTGTTGTGTTTCACATCTGGGGTTGTGACAGGGCTGAAACTGTGTTTATTTGTTATGGGACAAGAGCAGGCAGCTCGACAATAAACACAACTGTGAAGTCTTTGGGCTCTTAGTCGACATAAATTTCTATAACCGTGATTCTAGTCCTGACAAGTAATGCTGCTCCTCAACCCCACCCCAGCCCCTCCACCTTACTTCCCATTCTGTTCCTCTTAAAACATCTAAACCCCAGTATCTGCATTAGGCAATCTTGCCCATCCTCTGATCAATTCTCCGGAATGGCCACAACATCATAGTCCCACACACTGACCCATGCTCTCAGCACATCCCCTTTATTCCAAATACTCTTAGCTTTGAAATAGACACATATTCAAACCCTCTAATTCAATGGTTTTCAACCTTTTTCTTTCCACTCACATCCCACTTTAAGCATTCCCTATGCCATCGGTGCTCTGTGGTTAGTAAGGGATTGCTTAAGGTGGTGTTATGGGCCCAGAGGACCCCAAAACCCAGTAACAAATTCACCAAAACAAATGATTACTTAAACAAATGTTGCTTTTAATTATCTTTAAGCATGAAAACAGGATCAAACTTTGTCAGTTGTACACCCACAAATTATTCCTTCTAATCAGCCACTTCAGTGTCTTGCCAAAGAAACTTGCCCCATCAGGGTTTTCCAGATGATAACCTCTTTCTTTCAGGTCACCCCAGAGTTCCTTTTTGTTTCCCTTATTTCAAGTGCAACATTATACAGCCAACCAACTCCTCTTGAATGGACCACAAGAGCTTTGTCTTCGGGCGAGGAAGTACCATGTCAGTCAAAAGGAGAAAAATAGCTTTAGCCGTGGACTAAGCATTCACAATCCATCTTCAAAATGGGGCTTTTCCACAAACTTGCCAGCTTGTCCTGTTCCAGTCCCAGCTGCCTGCTGCTGAACTGTAGAACTAAATTCTCTCTCTCTCTGAGAAAGCCACATGACTCTCTTAGAACAGCCAACTACACTCAGATAGACTGGCTCTGGACGTAATCTCCTGAGTTCGTTCATCTGTTGCTTTCCAAAACAATAATCCATTACTCCACAGCATGTCCAAAGCATTCTTCAAAGTTTTTGCAAAGGAACCCGAGCCTGCACTGACTGGCTTGAGCAGAGCTCTGGCATTTTAAATGAGATCTGTTTTCAAGTGACCTACATTAAAAAAATCTGCCACAATTTATCTCCTTTAAAACATATCTATATACAATATAAAATATAACATAATCTGTCACAGTGGTATATGAGTGGAAAGAAAAAGTTTGAAAACCACTGTTTTAATCATCCCTCATTGACTCGTTATGTGCACGGTTTCAGAACTCCAAAGGAAATGGGCCAGTGACAATTTTTCTCCAGCAAAATATTTCAGTAACAATTGGGTCTAGAGCAGTGATTCTAAACCTTCCCTTCCCACTCACATCCCATCTTAAGCAATTCCGTACTAATCACAGAGCACCGATGGCCTAGGGATGACTACAGTGGGATGTGAGTGGAAGGAAAAAGGTTGAGAACCACTGGCAGACCTTCCCCAGAAGAGATCGCAATGATCCCCAAATCTGAACCCCTGGCCCCTGCACCAACTCTTCAGCCACAACTTCCTGTTTCTACCCTGTCTGGCCC
This sequence comes from Narcine bancroftii, assembly GCF_036971445.1. Classification (NCBI taxonomy): domain Eukaryota; kingdom Metazoa; phylum Chordata; class Chondrichthyes; order Torpediniformes; family Narcinidae; genus Narcine; species Narcine bancroftii. Next base: position 7,395,768 of record NC_091472.1, read on the forward strand.
TAAGCAGCATGGGATTCGAACCCCAGTCCGGATCACTGTGCTGGAAGGGCATCGCGCTAACCGCTACGCCAACTGTGCCGTCCCCTGGATGGTCTGATGGAGTTCAGTCTGAGTTCAGGGAGTTGCAGAGGTCCAGCACTAGATCAGCCCAGGGGTCTCAAGAGGTCCTCAGAGGTGATCTGAAAACATTGAGAATCATTCTCGGAGTGTTCCATTACTGCACGGAATGAGTTTCTTTACCACGTGCAGCCACTGGCGGATAGTAGCTGCGTGGAATGAATGGTACCAGTCGCCATGGGTAATATATTGGTCAGGATGGCACTGGTTGCCATGGCCTGTGGCGGAGATTAGCTGCTTAGGGGACCTTGCTATGGATAGTAAATAGGGCTGGTTGCTATGGGTATAAAATGGCACTGGTTTCTATGGATACAGAATGGAATTGGTTACTATGGGAGGTAAATGGCAACAATTCCATTGGTACTGGATGGCACTGGTTGCTATGGGTACAGAATGAAAATGGTTGCTATGGGTGGCGAAGAGGACTGGTTGCTAAGGATACTGAATGGCAATGGTTGCTATGGGCAGTAAGTGACAGCAATTCCATTGGTACTGGGTGGCACTGGTTGCTATGGGTACAGAATGGTAGTGGTTACTATGGATACTGAACAACACTGGTTCCATGGGCATGAAGGGTGGTGATGTAGCGAGTTGCACTGATCCACAAGTGAACCGGGTCACGGAGGTGCAGGCTAAGTCACAATGGTCCCGGTGAGAGGGGCCGAAAAAGACCATGGGAGTTGCGCTGATAAATCCTCGGAGAATTTCAGTAAAATTAGTTGGTTCAACTCACTCACAGCTTCTGTGTGGTTTTTTTTTCTTTCGTGCGCTGCACAGCATAACGACCACAGTGGTGACCCCTGACGGTCCAAAACTGCATTTTGGACACCACAATAAATGACATGAGTGCACAGAGTGCAGTCTCGCTGAAGCTGTCGACCTTTTTGATCTCACAGCGCTAGTCAGGTTCGAACAGGCTGAGGTTTCAGGCCAATTTCAGGTCAGGCAGACTCCACAAGATATTACTACGTGATGAGATCGCTCGACCAGGAGACTCCTGCTCTACGTGGATGGCTGAATTAACCACACACCTTCCCCTCTTATTAATGATTTGCTGGCATTAATAGACGGCTACAGCCCCTGCTTACTGTTCTAATAGATATTTCTCGAACAGATGCCGGAAGACATTGGCCTGCTCCTCGCGGATGATGGCTTCAGAAACCCATGCAGGTTAGCAGCCCATGCAGATCTCCTGTGATGGTACCCAAAGCAATATGGGAGGGCATCCGTTGATCTAGTTGCTGCATCACGCCGAATCTCCCACTCCATCAAGGAGGACAGCGACAGCCACAGCAGGTGCAGACTCAAACTCGAAGTGGTGATGTTTCACCATTAGAAATGTGGTTCTGGAGCCCACCTTTGCCGTCCATCTTGCTCCCGTCTGAGAAATGCCAGGGCTGGCCATTTATGGGACCGGCACTCAGGGTGGCATTTCTTCATGGACACAAGGGCAGAGGTTAGCATATTGCCCCCCTTGAACCAAGACACCTGCATTGGGAAGTCAGGACCGTCCCTCACTGCCGCCAACAATAGCAGCATATGTATGTTCGGGGTGAGGATCATCCTGCTGGAGTTCGCCACCTGCCACTTTACCTGGACCTTCACTTTGGCTGACATGTCTCAGCCCTTACTGGGTACAGACTTCCTTCAAGCCCACTACCTCCTGGTGGATCTGAAAGGGCAATGTCTGGTCAATTCCAGAACCTTCCAGACCTTCACCCTTCAAGAAGCCAAGTTTTCAGCCCCCCACCTTTACTCTGTAACCTTATAGGGCAACAGGTTTGCCAGAATCCTGGCTGGATTCCTGGACATTATAACACAATCCCAAAACATGGCGTCCAGCACCACATCCCCATGCAGGGACCACTGCTACATGCCCGGGCATGCAGGCTTCCTCCCGACAAGCTGCTGCTCACCAAGGAAGAATTCAGGAAGATGGAATCATTCAGTGCTTGGAATACCCATGGATCTCTCCTCTACACATGGTCTTCTGGGGGATGGAGACCTTGTGGGGACTACCGCTGGCTCAATATCACCACACAGCCGACCAGCACCTCATTCCCCACATCCAGGACCTCACGGCCAATCTAAATGGAGTGAGGGTCTTCTTAAAAAGTCGACCTGGTCCGGGGTAATCACCAGACCCCTGTGCCACCCAACAATGTCCCTAAGGCAGCCCTCATCACTCGGTTCGGCCTTTTAGAGTTCCTCCACATGCCTTTTGGCCTTAAAAACGCAACACAGGCTTTCCAGAGACCCATGGACTTGGTGTGGTGTGGCCTGGATTTTGTTTTTATCTACCTAGACGACATCCTCATCACCAGTCATTCGTGACAGAAGCACCTCACACACCTGCATCTGCTCTGCCAGTGAACTGAGCGACTATGGCCTAGCCTTGGACACTTCCAAGACATCCTGAGCCAGGGCCTTCATCGCCAAGTGGATAGTCTATTTCTGCCTTTCTTCCAATATCACATTGGACAGGGAGGCACAGTTCATGTCCAGCCTATGGGCAGTGCTGGCACAGGTCCTAGGCACCACAGCCTACCCCCTACAGTCTGATGGCCTGGTGGAAAGGTTCCATCGGCATTTGAAGACGGCGCTCATGGCACGGCTCCAAGGTCCAGATTGGGTGGACAAGCTGCTTTGGGTGATCCTTGGCATCCACACAGAGCCGAAGGAGGATTTGGCCACGCTGAGCATGCCTATGGGGCCCTGCCAACAGTCCCGGGTCAGTTTGTGCCAACGGGGCAGGAGGAAGCACCTACGGTCCTGCTAACGCGACTTTGCGAGAAGATGGAAATCTTGCCCCCCTCCCCCCCCCGTACCAACCTCACACTGCAGTCCAGTACTATCCTACATCCCGAAGGATCTCAAAAACTGCAAATGCCCCTTCAGGGTCCATACAAGTTTTTACAACACAACAGGACGATGTGCCTTTTTAAAATTGGGGGTAAGCAGGAAAAGTTCACAGCTGACTGCTTCAAACTGACACACCTTGACCTCAACTAACCAGTAACTGTTACAGCTCCACGGTGGAGAGGTCGGCCTCCCAAACGTATGAACTGTTTACAAACTGTGGATTCGGCACCTCCAAACACCGATTCTGGGGTGGGGGTGGGGGTGGGGGTTTCATGTAGCGGGCTGCACTGATCCACAAGCGAACCAGGTCACGGAGGTGCAGGCTCATACTGGGTGGAAGGAACTGAAAAGGATCATGGGAGTGGTGCTGATAAGCTCTCGGAGAGTTTCAGTAATGTCACTTGGTCGATACAACTCACTCACAGCTTCTGTGTGGTTTTTTTTTAATTTTATTGCTGCACAGCAGAACAACCACACTCATATCCATGGGCAGTGATGTCAAATGTTTGGTAGGGGTCTGCATCCTCTGTGCCATGGTTGCTCTAGGTAACCAATAGTTTTGGTTGCTAATGGTCCAAAATGTTGCTACGGGCACACATATAGACAATTATATTGGATTCTTGCAGGAACGGTAATATTGAGTGGCTAACTTCCTGCCTGGGTTGGAACCAGACATTCAATATTACCGTTCCTGCAAGAATCCAATATAATTGTCTATGTGTGTGCCCGTAGCTAACTTCCTGCCTGGGTTGGAACCAGACAATCTATTCAGTCCCTTCAGGAGCCAACCATTGTGACTGCAGCTTCCAGGTGGGAGAAAACAGAAGAATATTCCCTGTGCCCGATCTCCAAGGTTTCTTGATTGGAGAGAAGACTTAATGACCTTGGGTGTTAACCAGAGCACAACAGTCAGATGAAATCCAGTGTTGGAAAGTGTACAGTCATCCACTTTGCCAGAAGGAATAAAAGGGCAGGCTATTTATTTGGATGGAGAGAAAATTCAATATTTGGAGGTACATAGGGACTTGGGAGACCTTGTGCAGGGTCCCCTAAAGCTTAACCTCCAGGTTGAATTGGTGGTGAAGAATGTGAATGAAATGCTGGCACTCATATCCAGAGGAAGGAGATATCAGAGCAGGGACGCGATATTGAGTCTTTATAAGGCGCTGGTGAGGCCTCACCTTTGGAGTAAGATTTGGGCTCCTTATTTAAGAGAGGTTGTACTGGTGTTGGAGAGGGTTCAGAAAAGGTTCACAAGACTGATTCCTGGAATGAAGGGATTAGCATAGGAAGAACGTTTGACAGCTCTTGGTGCAGCCAATACGAGGACGCTGTGAGGAAGGACAATAACCTAGAGTCCTCCGGTTACCGGGCACTGAGGAGCTGAGATGGAGGGGAAGCCCCTCAAACAACAGAGGGGGAGTAAGGACATGGTGCCTCAGTGGAGGCAATAGTTTAAATAGATATTGTAACAATGTACAGTGATGGGAAGGTATGGACACGACCCTAAAGGTGCGAAAGGATTTAGAATGGTAAATAATATTATTATGAATAAATTCTATCTTTGATTTTAAAAAATCCAACTTCTGCAGAATTCACAAACCAATGTCTCTGTCTGTACACTGAGTTAAACAATAAGGTCTGCAGACCCGGAGGTGGGGGGGGGGGGGGGGGGGGGTCGAGTGCCAATACACAAACATGCTGGAGAAACTCAGCAGGTCACACAGCAAGCAGGCGTAGGTTACCCTTGACTACCTGTGGACTCTGCGTGTCCTGCTGTGTTTTTCCAGCATGTTCGTGCAGACCATCTGTGGGTTGCATCACCTCCCTGTGAGAGAGACCCCTCAAGGACAATGTATAAAATGTCCCTACCATGTGCCAATCTACAAGGGCAGGAGGAAAATGTTCTGCTTCAGCTCTCTGACCCCCAAGGTAACAAATGGATTATAATATAGCACATTAGATTCACTGCTTTAGATCTTGGGTGTCAATGTCCCTGCCAGCTCTTATCAGGTTTATTGCCTTCCATGGATGCTGACGGATCCCTGAATCCCCCTCCATCACTGTGTGTGGCTCAATTTTGCCAGGCATCTACAGACTTCTTGTCGATCACCTTTCTTTGATTCCTAGTCTTAAATACCACAAAGAGAGGCCATTCAGCCCAACTAATCCATGCTAACTGAGATGCCCCTTATTTGGCTCATAGCCCTCTAAAAAAAAATGTCCTGAAGTTTTAGACCAGTGGTTCTCAACCTTTTTCTTTCCACTCACATCCCACGTTAAGTAATCCCTAGGCCAGCGGTGCTCTGTGATTAATAAGGGATTGTTTAAGGTGGGATGTGAGTGGGAAGGAAAGGTTGAGAATCATTGCTCTAGACCCAATTGTTCCTGAAATATTTTGCTTGAGAAAAATGGTCAGTGGCCCATTTCCTTTTGAGATCAGAAACCATGCACATAACGAGTCCATGAGGGACGATTAAAACAGTGGTTTTCAGACTTTTTCTTTCCACTCACAGACCACCTTAAGCAACCCCTTACTAATCACAGAGCACTGATGGCACAGGGATTACTTAAGGTGGTCTGTGAATGGAAAAAAATAGTTTGAAAACCACTGTTTTAATCGTCCCTCATTGACTCATTTCCTAATCTGGGGCAAACTATTTTATCACTGCCCCCTCATGATTTTATAAACCTCTCTGAGGTCCCCCTCAGCCTCCCTCACTCCAGAGAGAACAGTCCAAGCCTATCCAACCTCTCCTTGTAGCTCCTTGGAACATTCCTACGTGGTACAGGCCCTTTGGCCCACAATGTTGTGCTGACCTATAAAAACCTATTCAGCAATTTAAACCTTGCCTACCTTACCCCTATAACCCTCTATTTTTCTTGCATTCATGTGTCTGTCTTAAAGTCTTTTGTGTTTTCCTGTTGTACTAGCCTCCACCACCATCCCTGGCAATGAATTCCAGGCCCCCACCGTACCCTTGACATCTCCACTAAACATTCCTCCCCTCACCTTGCACAGATGTCCTCTGGTGTTTGCTGCTATCGCTGTGGGAAGAATGTATAGGCTGTGCACCCTGTTTATGCCTCACATAATCTTGTCTTCTTCTTTGGCTTGGCTTCGCGGACGAAGATTTATGGAGGGGGTAAAAAGTCCACGTCAGCTGCAGGCTCGTTTGTGGCTGACCAGTCCGATGCGGGACAGGCAGACACGATTGCAGCGGTTGCAAGGGAAAATTGGTTGGTTGGGGTTGGGTGTTGGGTTTTTCCTCCTTTGCCTTTTGTCAGTGAGGTGGGCTTTGCGGTCTTCTTCAAAGGAGGCTGCTGCCCGCCAAACTGTGAGGCGCCAAGATGCACGGTTTGAGGCGTTATCAGCCCACTGGCGGTGGTCAATGTGGCAGGCACCAAGAGATTTCTTTAGGCAGTCCTTGTACCTTTTCTTTGGTGCACCTCTGTCACGGTGGCCAGTGGAGAGCTCGCCATATAATACGATCTTGGGAAGGCGATGGTCCTCCATTCTGGAGACGTGACCCATCCAGCGCAGCTGGATCTTCAGCAGCGTGGACTCGATGCTGTCGACCTCTGCCATCTCGAGTACCTCGACATTAGGGGTGTGAGCGCTCCAATGGATGTTGAGGATGGAGCGGAGACAACGCTGGTGGAAGCGTTCTAGGAGCCGTAGGTGGTGCCGGTAGAGGACCCATGATTCGGAGCCGAACAGGAGTGTGGGTATGACAACGGCTCTGTATACGCTTATCTTTGTGAGGTTTTTCAGTTGGTTGTTTTTCCAGACTCTTTTGTGTAGTCTTCCAAAGGCGCTATTTGCCTTGGCGAGTCTGTTGTCTATCTCATTGTCGATCCTTGCATCTGATGAAATGGTGCAGCCGAGATAGGTAAACTGGTTGACCGTTTTGTAGACTTCTATTAATTTACCTCTCATCCTTCTTCACTCCAAAGAGAAAAGCCTTCGCTCTGCTAACCTTGCCTCATTAGATATTTTCTCCGATCCAGGCCACATCTTGGTCAATCTCCTCCGCACCCTCTCCACAGCTTCTACACCCTTCCTGTAATGAGGTGAACGTATTCCGAGTGTCGTCTCACCAGTGTTTTATAGTGCTGCAACATTAGTCAAGTCAAATTTATTATCATCTGATTATATAAGTACAACCCGACGAAACAATGTTCTCCGGTCCTCGGTGCAAAACACACAGACACACAATACACATACTGGACAGGTATTCATCTGTACAAATAAATAAATTTTGTAAATATGAGAGTCTTGGATTACCTCACGACTCTTCAGGCCCCCGTCTAATGAAGGCCGGAACACCTAACTGCCTTCAACCTGCGCAGCAACCTTGAGAGATCTATATCTCAGAAGCATTGCTGTGAATCTATTTCTAAACCTGCTCCATCTTATCCACAGAGTGCAGAGATTTACTCCGATGTTGCCTGGACTTCAGGAACTGAGTTACAGGGAAAGATTAAGCAGGTTAGGACTTGATTAGGGGAGATTTGATAGAGCTATTTAAAATTATGAAGGGGATAGAGAGTAAATATAGGTTGGCTTTTTTCCACTGAGGGTAGGTGAAATACAAACCAGAGGACATGGGTTAAGAATAAAAGAGGAAAAGTTTAGGGGGAACTTGAGAGGGAACTTCTTCACATGGAAAGTGGTGGGAGTGTGGAACGAGCTGCCAGCTGAAGTGGTGAATATGGGCTCTATTTTAACATTTAGAAGAATTTGAACAGGTACATGGATGGGAGAGGTCTGGATGGCTATGGACTTGGTGAAAGTCAGTGGGACGAGGCAAAAACAGATGGGTCGGCACAGACTAGAAGGCCCGAAGGGGCCTGTTTCTTTGGTGTAATGTTCTATGGTCCTTTTCTATTGCATAATGACCAGAACTTCACATAGTATTCCAAATGGGATCTGACAAACAATTTATTCAACTGCAGCATTCCGCTCCAGCTCCCACAACGAATGCCTTGGCTGATGAAGGCAATTAGACCATATGCCTTTTACATCATTCTGTCTGGCAGTGTTGGCACTTTCAGGGAAGCATGTAACAGTACCCCAAGGTGTTGTTATTCATCAGCGCTCTCCAGGGCCCTGCCATTCACCACTCATGTCCTAGTTACTGGTAAAGTGAGATGATAAAGTAAGGATTGGGAGCAGGAGACAGCCATTGACTAGATCATGGCAGATCTAGCCGTGGGCTGGGCCCACCTTTAGATTTTTGCATTTTAAATATGAACATACAGCATGGCAACAGGCCCTTCTGGCCCACGAACCCATGCTGCCCAATTAACCTACAATCCCCGTACAATTTTGGAGGGTGAGAAGAAACCCACACAGGCACAGGGACAACGTAAAAGCTTCCTACAGACAGCGCCAGATTTGAACCCAGGTCACTGGTGCTGTAATAGTGCGGTTCTAACCATTGCCTGCCTGCGCCAACCTCTTTCGCCTACTTGCCTTTCCCTAGAACTCATAATTCCCCTACTAAGCAAAAATCTAATTGTGCTTAATCAGTTGTTAACGAGGCAGCCCCTTCCTCTTCCTTCGGCTGAGAATTCCACTCTCCAGGAGAAGTAGTTCCTCTCATCTCTGTCCCAAGCCTACAGCCTCGAATCTTGAGGCTATGTCAAAGTTCAGATTGATGGTCAGAGTGCATACATGACATCACGTACAACCCCGAGATTCTTTATCCTGCGGGCCAGGCAGAATTTCTAATTACCTGCAAGTGTAAATTGTAGTCAGGGAGAAAGAACTATTAACAACAGAAAGAAATGTAAATAAACCGTGAGTGTAAATACAGAAATATAAATATTCAGGAATAAATAATGAGAAAAGTACCAGTCTTTAAACAAGTCCCCTGGTTCTCGTATCACCCACCAGAGGAGACAACTTACCACTCAGTATGTTAAGTATCCCTTTCACAATTTTAAGTTTCAAAGATATCCCCACTCATTCTTCGGAACTTCAGCTCATCTAATATAAATTCAATGTTCACTTTCCCAGTTGACCTCGTTTATTGCCTTTGGAAAGGGGGTGCACAGTTGTTTCTTGAACTGCTGTAGTCCTTCAGGTGATAGTGTTACAAAGGATAAGTTCTGGAACCAGTAATGACTCTCTTCCAAGTCAATACAGAAGGTGAAAGGCGAGAGGTTGCGTGACTTAAAGAGAGGAACCTGCAAGTTCAAAGATTCCTTTTATTGTCATATAATAATGTAATATACTTCAACTTTTGTCTGCCATGAGCATTGCCCAGCAGCCCTAATAACAGGAGAAAGAGAAGCAAAAGAGAGTCCCTTCAGAGTCACTGAGTGTCCGTGGATTTGCCTTCAGCACCCTCGCGGCCTCTGCAGCCGCACAGATCCATCGGCAACCCGAGCTCCAGATCCGAACCTCCGACGCAATCGTGGAAGGCTTACCCTCAGCACCCCTTTGAATCCCGCTTCCGAAACCTGTTTGCTGTGAGCCAGTCTCCAGCAGATCGCTTCCAGTGCAGCTCCTTCACCTGCCGGTCGCCAGCAGGCTCCAGCCTGTGTGGGTCTCTTAGCGACTGCCACACCAGTCCACAACCATGGCCACTGTCCCGTGGGGTGACCTCCCTGATGTTTCACCTTCTCAACGAGAGGTGTTCCCCCAGTTTCTGGTCCTCTGCGCCGGCTCGCTGCTCCCCAGAGTCTGCAAGCCCTTATGGCCCGCTGCCAAGCGCAGGGGCCGCCATCTTGGGGGATGCCATCTTGGGCACAGACCCATGGTTGCAGGATTTTAATTTAGAAACACCTTTGGATCCTTAAACAGGTGATTTAATGTCTATACAGAGCCACCAGCATTACGACCAGGCGGTTGAACCCTGGGGAGCATCTGTGTGTCTCTGCTCTCCACTGTCCCGGGTCCACACCACCAGCAACAACTCCAGCTAAAATGTTGACCAACCATTTCTCTCCACGGATGCTGCCTGACCTGAGGAATTGTGTAAACGAGCAGGAAGGATTGCATTATAGTATTAATGGTAAGACTCTTGGGGTCTGAGTCAAAGCAGCTGTACAGGATGGCTCAGTGGTTAAGAAGGTGTACAGTGTATTGACCTTCATTAATCGTGGATTTGAATTTAGGAGCCGAGAGGTAATGTTGCACCTACATAAGACCCTGGTCAGACCGCACTTGGAGAACTTTGCTCAGTTCTGGTCACCTCACTATCAGAAGGATGTGGAAGCCATAGAAAGGGGGCAGAGGAGATTTACAAGGATGTTGCCAGGAAGAGAGAACTCAGTTTCTTCTCTTGGGAGAGTGAGAAGTGGCCTGATGGAGGTGTGTAAGATGATGAGAGGCATTGATCGTGTAGATAGAGGCTTTTCCCCCAGGACTGAAATGGTTGCCACAAGAGGACTTTAAGGTACTGGCGAGTAGGTACAGAGGAGATGTCGGGTGCTGGGTATGTGGAACGGGCTGCCGGCAACCATAGTGGAGGCCGATACAATAGCGTCCTTTAAGAGCCTTTTTGATAGGTACATGAAGCTTAGAAAAATAGAGGGCTATGGGTAAGCCTCATAATTTCTACGGTAGAGATGTTCCAGCACAACTTTTTGGGCCGAAGGGCCTGTTTGTGCTGAAGGTTTTCTATGTTTCATTTTGTGTTTAAACTTGTTCACAGCCATTATCAGCTTGAAGAACATTATTATGTCGTGAAGTCATGCAGTATGTGTACAATGGCTGCAGAGGAACTGACTTAACATACCTGTTAAACTGCTTAATGTGTGTCACGGTACTGAATTATGAGTACATTGGCTGAAGAGAAATTAACAGCACTGTCCTGATAAGTGCCCGCTGGGCTGATCAAAGGTGAGGTGCTCAAGACCGATAAAGGACATGCCTGCACATGAGGTAGCTGTGAACCCCATAATCAAAGGTGTCTGGCTGAAATATACCAGTGTACCTGACAACTGAAGTGCAAGGATCAACTTCGGACCTTGTTTGGGTCTCACTTGGTTTAGAAGCAAGACTGTGTATATTAATTGAGCCATTCAAGCTTGAGAATAAATAAAAGCAGTGGTTCACAACCTTTTACTTTCCACTCACATCCCACTTTAAGTAACCCCTATGGCATCGGTGTCCTGTGATTAGTAAGGGATTGCTTAAGGTGGGATGTAAGTGGAAAGAAAAAGTTTGAAATCCACTGCTTTAATTGTACCTCATTGACTCGTTATGTGCACGGTTTCAGAGCTCCAAAGGAAATCCTGCAACCATGTGATGTGAGTGGAAAGAAAAAGGTTGAGAACCACTGATCTACGCTTTATTTCTTCTACTGGAGTGCATGATCATACAACCGCACCCCCCCCCCCCCCACCTCCACTGCACTCCTTCGGCCATTTTCTGCACAGTCCCCTAAACTGGCTCATTCCTTCAGGTCCAGGTGTTTCAGGTCCAGGTGTTGGATGTAGCGTAGGGTTTACTTAAAGTGGTAGGTGAGTGAAGAGAAAAGGGTTGAGAACCACTGGTGTTTGTTTTGAAGCCTGTTGGGTCTAATGTTACTCCCTAGGTCTGAACTGAGGAGAGGACGGTGCTCCAAAGACCTGCGGGGCCCCTCCCATTGTCTGCTTCTTTCACACACAAAGCCTTCACCGAGAAATTTCCGTTCTCTTTGCAGTTACAAATCGAACGAAGATTACGTTTACGTGAGGGGGCGGGGAAGAGGGAAGTACATCTGCGAGGAGTGTGGAATTCGATGTAAGAAGCCAAGCATGCTGAAGAAGCACATTCGCACCCACACAGATCTCCGTCCTTTCATGTGCAAGTTCTGCAATTTTGCCTTCAAAACAAAAGGTGATTTTTTTGCCCGCTGAGCATGTGTGGCTTGCATGGAAGACATCGCTCAATGGTGGCGTGCATGAAAGAAGCAAAAAAAGAAAGATGGAAAAGTTCATGAGAATGATGTTAACCAAGAAGGTTTGCAGATGTTAGGGTACCACCTTATGTTCCATCTCCCAACCAATGGGTATTGGCATCGACCTCTCCAATTTCTATTAACTCCCTCCGAGTCTCTCCTTTTTCCTCTACCGTTTCCCTTCCTCCAGCTTCCCTCCCCACTCCTATCTCCCCCCATCACCTCAGCTTTTTTTCCCACCCTCTTTTGCCCTCCCACCCATACAGATGCTCCTCAACGTACCATGGGGTTGCGTTCTGACAAACCCATCACAAGTCGGAAAAAAAATCATGTCAAAATAGAATACAGGTACACCTTGTGTAACACTGACAGCCCTTTGTCATTCCCAATGCTGATCCCACTCCCCCCCACTCTCCCCCGACAGCACTGTATTAATCCCCACATTGGTCCCACTGCTCTCCTCTCTCCTGTCAGCACTGATTCAGTCCCTGCACTGTCCCAACAGTGCTTTATCAGTCCCTGCAAGCTTTCCGACTGAAGTTAAAGAAGCAATTGATCAGGGCAGCTACAAAGAATTCACCTTAGAGGAGTCATTTGAAAAATCAATGATGCTTTAACATATTACATGGAAGTAAATACCAACAGTCTCGTTGTTGTACCGTCGTTAACTTCAAAAATTTGTTAAGTGGGGGAGCACCTCTATCCATCTTTGACCAGTTAGTCTGTGCTCCTTCTCCCTGCCCCTTTTATTTCACCTCCTCTCTTCTCCCTCCACCTTCTTACTCAGACATAAACCTGCCTGTTTATGCTTCTACCTGACGACGAGCCCAGGCCAGAAACGTGAGTTCCCCTACACTTTCTACGGACACTACGTGATCTGCTGAGCTTGTCCAACATGTTTGTATAATTATTGTCATACACCAAAATTCTTCTTACTTCGACCAAACAGCTGGTTGTAACAAATACTTCCACAGGAAACTTAATTGAATTAAAAATGAACAAGCTAAACCAGTGGTTGTCAACCTTTTCCTTCCCACTCATATACCTCTTTAAATATTCCCTATGCCTTTGGTGCTCTGTGATTAGTGTGGGTGGAAAGAAAATGTTTGAAAACTACTATTTTATTTGTACTTCCTTTACTCATTCTGTGCACGGTTTCAGAACTCCAAAGGAAATGGGTCAACGACAATTTTTCTCAAGCAAAATATTTCAGTAACAATTGGGTCTGGAGCAGTGATTCTCAACCATCCCTTCTCACTCACGTCCCACCTTAAGCAATCTAAATTTAAACCCTTCCTGTCCACGGAACCATAGAACACTGTTTATTGTGCTATTTGTCTAAATTTATATTTTAATAACCTGCTCTAACAATAGCCAAGAATTTACCTACTACATTTTTCTAAGTTCCATGTAACCATCTAATAGTTTCTTAAAAGATTTTGTTAGTTTTGCTGATTTATAACAGCGTTGGATGAATCTGCCAGTTCCAGCTTCGAATGAGGCTGGGAGCATGCAGGCTGGTCAAGCTTCGCTGCGTATACATGTTGATGATCAGTGAGAGTAATCCTTGTGGCTTTAATCTCTCTGTCTAGGAAACCTAACCAAGCATATGAAGTCGAAGGCTCACACAAAGAAGTGCTTAGAGCTGGGAATAGCAATAACCTGCATGTACAGCACCGACACTGAAGAAACAGGCAAGTTTCAGCTCGCAACCCACCCACCCTCCCACCCATTCGGCTTCGGTCCCTCTGTGGTCTACTCAGCCCGTTGTCCCCCCACTCCTCCATGCCCACCACATCATTAACATCAGGCAAGGCCCCTCAACTCTTCCTCTGCTGTATCGAGGACTCCATCGGGGCTGCTTCATGCAACCGGGCCGAGCTTGTCGACTTCATTTGCCTCACAGCCAACTTCCACCCCTGATCTTAAACTCATCTGATCCACCTCCAACACTCTCCCTTTCTGGATCTCTCGGCCTCCATCTCAGGAGACAAGCTTTCTACAGACATATTTCATTCGTTCACTGAGGGTCTCTAGCATTGTGTTTTTACATTTTCTGTCATTAACCTCGAATTCTCTAGTTTCTGTTTGACCATTCCTTCTCTTCCGCCCAGCTCCCCACCCCCTTGCCTCTCCATTCACAGAACTACCCCCTCCCCTATCACCTCAGGCTCTTTTACCCTCCCACCCATATCCACCTCTTGCCTGTGGGCCTGTGCTCCACTCCCTGTCTCCCTCTCTCCACCATTTTATTCAGGCGCTGTGGAGGTCCACCTACCACCCCCCCCCCCCCCCCCCCCATTCTTCTGAACTCGAAAGAGTACAGTGCAAGAGCTGTCAAACATTCCTCGCATGCTAATCCCTTCATTCTAGGACTCGTTCTTGATATGGATCATGTGCAGCCAACAGTTTGAGATTGATTTGGCATCATGTTCTCGGCTCAGATATCTTGCTTCTGTGCTGGATGACAGCACGAAATAAATTGAATTGGTTAGATGGTCACATGTAATGAGATTCAGTGAAGACCTTCATTTTGCCCTGCTATCCAGAAAAGTCAACCCATACGGCAGGTAAATAAATCAATCAATAGAGCAAAATTGCAGAAAGCAGCAAGTTATCACGATGGTCTACAGAGAAAAAGATAGTTAAGAGCAGTACAAGAGCAAAGAACATAGAACAGTACCGCACAATACAGGCCCTTTGGCCCACAATGTTGTGCTGACCTTTGGACCCTGCCTCCCACATTACCCTCCACTTTAAATTCCTCCATGTGCTTGTCCGTTCGTCTCTTGAAATTCACCAACTTACCTACTTCCTCCATTGACCCAGGTCGTTCATTCCATGCACCAACCACTCTCTGGGTAAAATACCTTCCTCTAACATCTCCCTTGAACTTCTCACCATTACCTTAAATCCATGCCCTCTTGTATTGAGCAGTGGTGACTTGTGAAGGAGGCGCTGGCCGTCCACTCTGTCAATTCTTCTTCATATCCTGTACACCTCTATCATGTCTACTCTCATCCCCCCCCTCCAAAAAGTCCTACTTCCCTCAATCTCTGCTCATAATGCATGCTCTCTAAACCAGTTGGCATCCTAGAAAATCTCCTCTGCCCCCTTTCCAACACTTCCTATAATGAGGTGACCAGAACTGGACACATTACTCCAAGTGTGGTCTAACCAGAGTTTTGTAGAGCTGCATCATTACCTCATAGCTCTTAATCTCAATCTCTCAACTGATTAAAGCTAGCACCCCAAAAGCTTTCTGAACCACCCTGTCTACCTGTGAGGCAACTTTCAGGGATCTGTGGACATGGACCCCCCCCACCAGATCCCTCTGCTCTTCCACATGACCAAGAACTCTGCCTTAGAGTTTGACCTTCCAAAGTGTACCACCTTACACTTCTCTGGATTGGACTCCCATCTGCCACTTCTCAGCTCAGCTCTGCATCCTATCAATGTCCCTCTGCAATCTTTGACAATCCATTACACTATCCACAACACCACCAACCTTTATGTCGTCTGCAAACTTAATCTCGAAAAGAGAGGTCCCAGAATTGATTCTTCAGGGACCCTGCTAGACACAGCCCTCCAATCCAAATGTTCTCCCTCCAGCACAGACCTCTGCATTCTACAGGCAAGCCAATTCTGAATCCACATGGCCAAGCTTCCCTGGATCCTATGCCTTCTGGTTTTCTGAATAAGCCTACCTTGTGGAAACTTGTCAAATACCTTACTAAAATCCATGTAGACCACATCCACCACGCTACCTTCATCAATATGTCTGGTCAGTTCTTCAGAGAACTCTATCCGACATGATCTGCCCTTCACAAAGCAATGCTGACTGTCCAATATCAGGCCATGATTTTCTAAATGTCCATAGATCCTATCACTAAGAGTCCTTTCCAACAGTTTGCCCACCACAGACATAAGGCTCACTGGTCTACCACCTTATATCAGTGAGAGGATCATTCAAGAGTCTGATAACAGCAGGAAAGAAACTGTCCTCGAGTATGGAAATTTGAGTTTGTGCATCTTCTGCTCTGTGGGATGAGGGGAGAAGAAACTATGGCCAGGGCAAGGCGGGTCCTCAAATATCTTTGCAGCTTAATCCAAAACGATCCGTGACTGCTTTGTATTTGGGTTTAAACATTAAACATTAAAGCAATGTACAGGCCCTTCGGCCCTCCATGTTGTGCCAAACCATATAAAAGTGCTAAACCCTCCCTACCCTATAGCCCTCTGCTTTCCTTTCGTCCATGTGCCTATCTAATCGTCTTTTACAGGCCCCTAATGTTTCAGCCTCCATCACCACTCCTGGCAAGGCATTCCAGGCCTCAACAACTCTCTGTGTAAAAAACTTCCCCCTGATAATTCCCTCCCTTAATCTTATACACATGTCCTCTAGTGGTTGTTGTTCCCACCCTAGGGAACAGGTATTGGTTGTCCAACCTATCTATGACTCTCAGAATCTTGTAGACCTCTATCAAGTCCCCTCTCATCCTTCTACGCTCCAAAGAGACAAGTCCCAGCTTTGCCTCATAAGACATGCCCTCCAATCCAGGCAACATCCTGGTGAATCTCCTCTGCACCCTCTCCATCGCCTCCACATCCTTCCTATAATGAGGTGACCAGAACTGGATACAATTCTCCGAATGTGGTCTCACCAGAGATTTTTAAGCTGCCACATGACTTCTCTACTCATATACACAATTTCACCCCCCCCCCCCCCCATTAATGATGCCAAGAATCCCATGGGGTTTTTTAATTATCCGATTAACCTGAGCAACTACATTGAGGGATGTATGGACATGAACCCCAAGATTCCTCTGCTCATCCACGCTCTTAATTAACCGACCGTTAGTCCTGCACTCAGCTTTTCGATTTGTCCTTGCAAAATGCTTCCTTTTCTCCTTCCTTCAGGAATACCGGATGAACCAGAGCAAGAAACCTTGAGCGAAGTCCCAGTCCGTCACCAGTTCTCGGATCCTGAGGACACAGATGGCGCAGAGGAGGAGGGTGACGAAGATGAGGAGGACGAAGATGAGGATGAAGATGATCGGCAAGGGGACAGCACACCGACCACCAGGTCTCGAAGTGCCAGCCCCTTAGCCCGAGGTGCGAAGCCCCCCTCTTCCACCTTCAGCATTGCCTCGGCCTTGCCATTCGATGCTCCACATTCAAGCAGTCAGTCTTCCCTTGTCAGTTATCTCGTGGCAGTGCCACGGATCCAAGTGACTCAGCTCACGCCGCACAATTACTCTTATGCAGGGACTGCGCTGACAGATTACCAGAGACAGTTGCACAACAGGTTGATGGAATCAGTGGATCAACTTGTACCAGCCGCAACTAGCTTCTGGCGGTCGCAGAATGAAGACGGGTCTTCGAGGGAGGACAGCTCCAGAGAAATGTCCCCCTCCGGAGACACGGGCTCGAGCGCTCACCCATCACCGGTCTATGAGGGGTCTCCAGGGAGGGACACGTCACCGACCTCTCGCAGGTACCTGTCCCCCAAGAGGGATCTCTCGCCCAGGCCCCACCTGTCTCCCAGGCGGGAGATGTCGCCCTTGAGGCACCGGTCTCCGAAGAGGGAAGGCTACCTGAGTGAGTGGTCCCCGAAGCAGGAAGTTTCCCCCCGCAGGCACTTCCTCCCGAGAAGAGAGATCTCGTCGCCGAGGCTGGCCTCTCCGGTGAAAGACCTCTCTCCAAGAAGGGATGCGTCTCCCAGGAGGGATTGCAGGGAAAGGAGGCACATGCCATCACTCAGAACAACATCGCCACGGCGAGGGTCGTTCCAAAGTGAACACGCACTGGGCCACTTTGTGCAGCATTCAGATATTAACCTGGTAAGTATTTTTGAACTTGAACATACAGCGCGGTAACAATCCCTTCTGGCCCACAACCCCTAAAACCCAATTAATCTAAGACAAACTAAATCAGAGAATCACTTAAGGACTCTTACCTGTGCACTATTGATTTTCTTTTTTATTCTCTCTGTATTGCACAGTCAGTTTATTTACATTCGTTTTCTGTTTACACATATACTCTGTGTGCAATTTATTTTTTGCACTACCAATTAGTGGTCATTCTGCCACGCCCACAGGTAAAAGGATCTCAGGGTTGTATGTGATGTCATGTATGTGCTCTGACAAGAAATCTGAATCCTGACTCTCGTGGATTTTGAAGGGTGGGAGGAAATCAGAGCACCCGGGG
The DNA here is from genome assembly GCF_036971445.1 of Narcine bancroftii. Taxonomy (NCBI): domain Eukaryota; kingdom Metazoa; phylum Chordata; class Chondrichthyes; order Torpediniformes; family Narcinidae; genus Narcine; species Narcine bancroftii. The sequence goes on from NC_091472.1 coordinate 7,413,854, forward strand.
AAACCCACAGGGAGAACGTACAAACTCTTTACAGGCAGTGCGGGATTCAAACCTGGGTCGCTGGCGCTGTAATAGCGCTGCGCTAATTTCAACACTCCATTCCCTGTGTCTTTCTGGAAACCTCGCAAATGCCCCTGGCAGCCTGTTCCAAGCACTCTCTGTGCATAAACCTGCCCAGCACACCTAATTTAAATGTTCCACCCCCCCCCCCCACCCCACCTCCCCACTTCATCTTCAACCCTTGTCCTCTTGTGTTTGACACTTTTACCCTAGGACAAAGATACTGTCCAGACCTGCCATTTTTTGGCTAAGCCCCCCCCCCCTCCCCCACCCTCCCGGGACTCTGCTCAGTTTATGGGCCCTCTTCCCTGTGAAGCAGTCAAGTCTAGCTAATGTAAAAACACAAAATGTTGGAGAATCTCAGCAGGTCAAACACGGTCCTTGATGTAACAAAGGCAAAGATGTAGAAGCGACGTTTGGAGTTTGAGACCTTCGTTGAAGAAGGTTTAGTTGTTCAGTAGGTTCAGTCAAGTTTAGCTGGTTTCTTCTGAAATAAAAATGTTACGAGGTGAAAAGCAAACAAGGTTTTTGCGAGAATGTGCTGTGGCCCCCAGGGAGGCCATGAAACTCCTGTTGGGAGTGGCTGGTCCAGGTAAAAGATTCTGCAGTGACAACTCTACAATTTATTGAATAATGTGAATTATTCTATATATTATTATATATATTATTATTATATATATATATGTTATATATATAATTATAAACAGAAATCCCACTCTCACAAATCAGGCAGGGGGTAGAAGATGAAGGTTGAGCATGTCCCACCAAATAAATACAGTCAAATTCCACTAGAGGCCAAATTTGGAATAATGTCACTGAACTACAGGAAAGATAGCAATAAGACTGAAAGAGTCCCGAGGAAATTTACTAGGATGTTGCTCGGGACTTGAGGAACTGAATCACAGGGTAAGGTTCAACAGGTTAGGACTGGAGCGTGGAAGAATGAGGGGAGATTTGGGAGAGAAAGTATGAGGGGTGTACCGCTGCCAGCGTTTCCAGAAAGGAAACGCCTGACTCAGGTTGAGACAAGCGGAAAACCTGTTTTATTCCCTTTCCAGCCAACTTTTATGTCATTTGTCCCAAAACCAGGAGTGACATCATGACGCTCTTGGTTTGCGGGCTTCATCCCGAGGTAGAGGGGGGTCCGGCGCGGAACCCCCGGGACGTGTGGTCAGCCGCCATATGGGGAAGATTCGCATGTGGGACGCCTCCCCCCGGATGCCGCTATAAGGGGTATTTTTTTCCATTGAGAGTAGGTGAGATACAAACAAGCGGATATGGTTTAAGGGTGAAAAGTTTAAAGGGGACGGGGTGGGGGGGGGGGGAGCTCTTCACGCAGAGTGTGGTGGGAGTGAATTTTTAAATGCTGGCTCACTCTTGACATCTTGGACAGGTACATGGACGGGAGGGATATGGTCCAGGTGCAGGTCAGTGGGATGAGGTATAAAAATAATTCAATACAGAATTGAAGGACAGAAGGGTCTGTTTCTGTGCTGTAGCGATCTATGGTTCTAATCCAGTATGTTTGAGATATGGTGGGACCTGATTTTCTGGACTATTCACTGCTAATCCCCTGTTAATAACTGACAAAGGGCACAGATCCAAAATGGACACTGCACAACCTGCTGAGTTTCTCCAGGACATTTGTGTGTTGCACTGACCTCAGCATCTGGTAGCAAGCCATTAGGACTTCCAAGTGAGTGATCAGTTCGTGGAGGTGAGAGGTTGCAGTTTGCTTTTTGACTCTGAATCTCTCCTTCACTTGCAGAGACAATCCCAGCAGAACCTGTACGATACCAGTCGGGCGACAGCATGGTCCTGGTACAGTGAAAATGCCCAAGGAGACCAAAGCCACTCCCTGCTCTCCGAGGCACAGACAGGCTGTCTCTTCACCCACCTGCCCCTGCACTCCCAGCAGCAGGTGAGGGCACCCTACCACATGATTCCGATCGGGGGCATCCAAATGGTCCAGACTGGGGCTTCGGCCTTCCCCGGGATCCTGCCTGCTTCCCAGTTGCCCCTGCGGAGGAGGCGGAGGGAGGAGAGCATCATCGACGAGGCCACCCACTGCGTCATTGAAAGCATCAAGGAGATGGACATCTTCTCCAAGGCAGAGGAGACCCCGGCGCCTTCCCCCATGGCCATCTCGCCGCCCAGGCCCAACGCGGCCGAGGGGTCGCCAGGCACGACCCAGCTTGGAAAGTGGGAGCGAGGCCTGGGGGAAGACCAACCCCCTCAGCGTCTCCTGCTGGACCAGTCCCGAGCCTATGCGGCCCAGCCCCGAGCGGACAGCGCCCCGGAGGCCTTCGAGCGGCCCCATCCACAGGAAAACGACCGGGGCAGAGAGAAGGCGGCCTGCCGGTTGCAGAGCTCAGAGCCTTCTGGGGGGCCGGGCCCCTATCACGATGAGGCTCCCCCCTCCTTCCTTCGCCAGCACGCCGAGGCCCACCTCGGAGGCGAAGGATCTCTGGACAGCAGGCCCGGAAACCCAAATGGGACACGATGACCCAAACCATCAGACTTACTCCAGGCACTCCTTGCCCTCAGTAAGCATGGAGACTCGTCAGGTGAGGAATGGGTAGTGGTCACACCAGCTACTCTAATCTTTTACCCAACAAAACTATTCTGTAGATGGAGATATTTTCTATTTGTTTTACAAAGAAAAAAACGAACCCTGACCAAAATTAACTTGCAGGCTTACCTTTTTTGTCCTGTTGCCTTCCTTTCTTCAGTGTTGCAAATATATTGTGCCTTTTATTTTTGCTTGCACTTTTCCTCTTATAAATGACAAGAAGGGAGAACCTGTACATATTTTAAAAATTGTGTACTTGCTTAGGAAGTGTACTGTTTTCTTTTTAGAGCACTTGGTGGGGTTCGGGGAGATCGGGGTACTGTCTTAAACGATGTTTACGGATTCATTTGAAACGGTTGAAACTTTTTTTTTGTTTGGTTCAGAGGTAAATGGGCTGGAATATTGTCACACGCGTGAGGTTGCACTAAAAATGTATTTTTATACAATTGAACTACTCTTGTGTACAGAGAATAATTCTGTGATACTAATATTTATTACTTTTCATTTTATAAATGGCAAGCGCGTTCCCCCTCCCTCCCCTCCCTCCCGCCCAGCCGGAGGCGCACCTTGCGTGAAACATCGCTGTAAATAGTTTGCTACTGAGATCTGAAAATGTGAGCTCTTCCACGTGACCCAGCGCCACCTGACAATCTAAATCGTTGCAAAGGGTTGTCCGAAACACTCTTCCAGTTAAGGCCAGGCAAGATTACGGGCAGGAGAGAAACTCTCTCCAAATTAAAGTTGATCCATTTGAAGGAGATAGATCCAGTAATGCTTCGAATGTATGTTTCTTTTTACTTCATATGTTCTCATCCCTCCCTGTCCCTCTCTCTCTCTCTTCTCTTTCTTTCTTTCCCCTTCTCTTTCTCACCTCTCTCTTTCCCCCTTCCCCTCTGTCACCCTTCTGTCACCCCCCTTCCTTCCCCCTCTCTCCTTCTATCTCTTCCTCTCTCTCTCTTTCTCTCCTCCCCAGCCACCTCTCACAATGCTAGATGGGAGGGTGTTGGCAATCGTGTCTTCAGGTGCCAGCTAGACGGTCTCTGTAAGACCACAAAGGTTGTTCTTCTCAACAGAAATCTTGCTTCCACCACTCCCATCTGACTAAGATAAAAAGGATGGAAACCTTCTCCCCTTTATCCCCAACCTGTCTTCAAATAACTGCTGGGGAGGCAGTGAATTACCCTGCCTAATTCCTGAGCTATTACAAACAAAATTCCCCTACGCAGTTCCCTCCAGACCTTTGAAATTATTCTTTCTTTGGCACCGGGGTCTAATTCCTGGAGCACGGAGTGCCTCCCTTCCAGTCACGCGCCATCCTGACTTTCATAGCGACTTCTCTCTACATCTTGGCCCTGACCAGCACTATGGGCACGCCGTCAACAGGAGGAGTCCAGTGATTCGAAGAAGGCAGCTCATCTCTACCTTCTCCCAGTTCAGGAGCCGGCAATTAAATGTTGACCTGACCAGCGGTGATCAGATCCTTGAAAGAAAAAGAATTAAAATACGAAATAAAACGACCACTTTCTCATATTTTCTGCTCCTGGTTTACCCTGAAGAAATTCCAGTTTTGACAATGGAACGTATCCAAATCATGAAATGTGTTCCTTTTATAATGGCCGCATTAAACGCAGAAATGCTGGAGGAACCCGGCCGGTCTCGTGGAGTCCATAGGAGGTAAAGACCGTTGTTTCAGGCCTGAGCCCTTCATCAAGGTACTGAGTTCCTCCAGCGTTTCCTCACAGCGCCTGCGGACTTTTGTGTTTCACACCTTTACACTAATTGCCGTTTTGAGGACATTAAGTTGGAACCGAGATGATAATGCCCACAACTTTTGCAAAGGTTGACCCAACATTGATTATGCACTTAAAAAAAAAGATTGGAAACTCTATGACTGCATAATGATGTAATCATTTGAATTCAATTTTTAATCGAGATTCTTGCTGTATTCATAAATGAAGAGATTATTAGTGATTTTTAAATATAGTGGTGTTGGCATTAATTAAATTGTACCTGGGCTGTGTGCATCATTTTAAAGCTTTAAATACAATGGTTTAAGAAAAAAAAAACACTTTAAAAGATATTTTAAACTTATAAGTGAATGTTTTTTTGTGTATGGTGCTTGATATATTCGCAGAGAGAAAATAATACATTCCAAAAGAAATTGTACATATTGTATATTTCAAGTGAGCTATCTGTGCAATGTATGTGCAATTACTTATAAACCGATACCGTTGCCACGTTCCCCTGTTATTGAACTTTACTGTACAACAGAGACTTTAACAACAAGCTTGATTAAAAGCACAGAACTTTCATGAAAATAAATATATAAGGGGTTGAAGGGAGGGGTGTTCTGGGGCCGGGGAGGGGCGCGGTGGGGGGGGGGGGGGGTGGGGAAGAGAATCCCTTTGGAAAATGTGTGTATTTGGCGTCCAGTGGAAATAAAATAAGCAGTGGTAACATTTTCTGTGTCCTGTTAGATTTGGCTTTGGCAGGAGGTAAAGTGATGGGTAAAAACACACTGAAATGATGGAGGAGCTGCCGCGCTATCGATCAACCACATTAGACGATTTGGGATTAATAGGCTTTAATCGCCTTAAGACATCAACACATCTCACATGTTGCTGGCCTGGTTCCAAGGCAGGGGTTTGAGTGTGACAGTCTTTATAGGGATTTCCGGGAGGGAGGAGTCACAGGTTCAGGGGGCACCATAGCAACCCAGCATCCATAGGAGATAAAAATATATTGCCGATGTTTCGGGCCTGAGCCCCTCTTCAAGGAATAACCAGAGAATAAGCGTGGATCTCCCAGTGGCCACCCACTTTAATTCCTCATCCCATTCCCATGTCTATCTGTGGTCTCATGCACTGCCAGACTGAGACCACTCACAAATTCTATTACGTGTGTCACGCCCCGAAAGGGGAAGCATGTTGATCTCAGCCCCTGTGTCCACCAAGAAATACCAGCCAGAATGTCTGTCCCAAACGCGACGGCTGGCCCTGGAGTTTTCACTGAAATGCACAGGGAGGTTGGCAGCAGCGAACTTCTGCGCCCCATTATTGATGGTAGAAACACCAGTGAGTGCTACCTTCGTCCCGTTGTCTCCTGGCCGACTGGCAGACAGACAACAGATTTGATCGACCCTGCTGCCAATCTGATGTTGGAGTTACATGGTCCTGCTGCTGTGAGCGGGATACGGTGACCTGTCCTACGGATGTCACACTTTCTTGCTTAGCCCGCCATAGAATGTCAGCACGGGCCGCGACTCTCCACGGGTCACTGAAATCCTCCTCGGCCAGCAGCATGTGGATATCTTCTGGCAACTGCTCCGAGAAAGCCTGCTCGAACATGAGGCAGGGCCTACGCCCTTCCCCTAGGGACAGCGTGGAAGGGGTCCTGTCTCCCAAGCCATCCAAGTGAAGTAAACGGGCCGCTCGCTCACGTCATGAGAGCCAAAGGTATGGACGAGCAGACTCTTGAGAGCCATATACTTACCCTCCTCCGGAGGCTACTGCAGAAAATCAGAAGCTTGTCATTCTGTTTCTTGATCCAGGGCACTCACTATATAGTAGTACCATGTTGAATCAGATGTTATCTGGCCCAACTGGAATTGGGCTTCTGGTTGGTCAAACCGTACACATGGTTGTGAAGTCCAAAACATTGGCAGTTTCAGAGCCACGGCATGTATCAAAGAAAAATTTTCCATGTTGGGGTCCAAATATCGTTTGGACCGTTGGGTCACCAATGTAGTGAAGCATTCTATACTGAGCTACCATAGACATCGGTGTACATGCTTTGGAATCACTGCACATATTATCAAGTTGATGTATACGTAGGGAAGTCGATGTACACGCTGTGGAGTCCAGTGCAAGTCTGACACCTCCAGGCCTGCATGCTGGGCTTAAATACATCGCTACTTCTGTCACATGGACAGGAAGTGATGTCATCAGCCCAGATAAAATCCAGTGTTGGATGCAGGTCAATTTTCCGTGTTTTCCACAGCATGTCCGCCATTTTGGGAGCCGGTTCGCTTGCTGGTAAGTGGGTCGCCACAATCACAGGTTTCTTCATAAAGGCGAATTTTCGTGGATTGAGTATTGGTAAAACGGGTTGTACCTGTACATCTTCGTCTCCTACGGACACTGAAAGACTGGCTGAGTCCCTCCAGCACTTTGGTCTGTTTTTACTACAATCACAGCATCTGCAGACTTTAGTGTTTCACTCCGTAAAGTGATGGGGGCCGGGGCAGGCCCCTCTTTGTCACCCTGCCCCAAGGTGTTCTCTACAACCACTTTTCTCAACTTTTTCTTTCAGTTATGGCCCCCTTGGGAATCTGCTCAAAGTTTGTCGGCCTCCTTTCACTGTGAAGCAGTCAGGTTTAGTTGGCCTTTCCAACTTCTCTCCTACCAGTGACATGTCTGTCCACAGCCTCATGCACTGACAGACTGAGATCACCTGCAAATTGGAGCAACAGCACCTCATCTTCCAACTGGGCACCCTCCAACCGGATGGCATTAAAATTGACTTCTCTGGCTTTCATTAGACACCACCCATCCCTCACTTCTTCCCTTTTCATTTTCCCCTAACCCCATCTCTCCCTTCCCTGTCTCCTTTGGCACAGACATGATAAATTCTCACCTCTCCAATTAACGCCATTTGTTGGTCTGGGCTCCTTTCCCAGCCAGAATTGACAGAATTCTGAGATTTCCTGCTTTTTGCTCATTGTTCTTTTTCGTCAAAGAAGGACTCAAACCCGAAATGTCAGCAATTTATCTTTGTCTTTTACAAACACCGTGAGACTGGCTGAGATCCTCCAGCATTTTGGTGTGTGTTTTACATAAACAAAATATTACCGTATTTTCCGTTGAATAGCACGATCCTTGAAACAAAGTTTTCAGCTTCACGTCGGGTCTGAAATTCTTACCTTGACAACAAAGTCTCAACACTGCTGCCATCTTCCCGCCGTCTCCGACAGAGTCTCGCGCATGCCCCGTTAGTTACCTAAGAAGTCTCAGCGCTCCTCCGCAGGGTCCACCCGCCCGTGCGCAGCCTGTTACGGGAGGTGACAGTGGCTTATTTTAAAAATATCCAAATAAAATTCAAACCTTTAAATGATCATTTGTTATGAAAATATTGTGGCCAGTGGTAAATTTCAGTTTGTGGGGACAGGGTGGAGGGATGGTGCATCTAATACAAAGGGTGTTGCTCAAAATCAAAGTTCCAAGTGGAAATTCCAGGTCGTCCTTTACAATGGCACATACGTTAAAAATATTTTATGATTTAAGTCTGTATCATCCCCTTATATGTTCTGTGACCTCTCCCACCCCTGACAAAATTAGAATAATTGAGCACGAAAAGCTAGGGAGTGTCTTGGGTTCATTGACTATTCAGGAATCTGATGTCAGTGGGGAAGGAGCTGTCCTTGTGCCGCTGAGTGCTCGTCTTTAGGCTCCTATACCTTTTTTCCCAATGGTAACAGAGTGAAGAAGGCGTAGTCTGGCTGCTGGGGGTCTTTGATGATAGAGACTGCTTGTTTTTAAAACAACGCCACATGTAGTTGTCCTCGATGGAGTGAAGTCTGGTGTCTGTTGTTGTAGGCCAAGTTAACAACACTCTGGAGTTTATTCCCCATACCAGGCAGTTTGCAACCAACCAGAATGCTCTCCACAGTGCACCTGTAAAAGTTTTCAGAGAAATACTGAATCTCAGACAACTCTGGTGAGCCTTCTTTGTGATTGCATCAACGTGGAGGTTCCAGGACAGATCCTTGGACATGTTGACACCCAGGAATTTGAAGTTCTTGACCCTCTCCACTACTGACTCCTCAATGAAGACTGGATCGAGTTCCCCTGACTTCCTTCTGAAGTCCACAATCATTTCCTTGGTTTTTCTGAGATGTTACACCATTCAATGAGCTGATCTCTCTCCCTCCTGTACGCTTCCTCATTGCTGTTTGGGATTCTGCCGACAAACTGTGGTGTCATTGGCAAACTTGTGGATGGCATTGGAATTGTGCCTGGCCGCACAGTCATAGGTGTATAATGAGTAGAGCAGTGGGCTAAGCACACATCCTTGGGGTGCGCCTGTGTTGGTAATCAATGAGGAGGAGATGTCGTTTCCCATTCATATTGACTTTGGTCTTCCAATGAGAAAATCAAGGATCCAATTGCATGGGCTCAAGCCCGAAACATCGGTTCTGTTTCTCTATCTTTTCTATATAAAGGACACTGTTTGACCTGCTGTATTTCTCCAGCATCGTGTGTTTACTTCAACCACGGTGTCTGCAGACTTTAGTGTTTTACCGCACACTGCTTATCATTACATCTTTCACGAGACTAAAGACGTCTATACGGTAAGTAATGGCTCTAGGGCAGCCATTCTCAACCATTTTTCAGCTCAGGACCCGCTCTGATCAAATTTTATGGGTCCTCCTCCCTGTGAAGCAGTCGAGTACAGTTAGATTATTCTGTTCTTCTCTCCTAACCATAAAAAAATTAAAATATATTATGATTTCGATCTGTGGCCCCCCTCCCCCTGGAGGTCCCCAGCCAACATTTAGAATGGCAGGACAGGATTGGTGATCTGGTGACAAATCTTCCTGCAGGGTTAGAAAAGATCAGAAGAAACAGGTGTTGGCCATTGAGCCTGCTCTGCCATTCAACAAAATCATGGCAGATATGGCGACAGACTCAGCTCCACCTGTTCCCCATAACCCTTAGAACACAGAATGGTACAGCACAGTATGGGCTGGCCGATATAAACCTACTTCCCATCAATCTAACCCTTCTCAACCTCACAGCCCAGAAACCTCCATTTTTCTTACATCTCTTAAATGCCCCGTATTGTTCCAGCCTCCACCACCACCCTTGACAATGCATTCCAGGCACCCACCTCGCTCTGTGTTTAAAAAAAACTTACCCCTGATGTCTCCCCTAAACTTTCCTCTGGTAAGGGCCATTGCCACCCCGGGAAAAAAATGTGAATGCTGTCCACCCTCTATAATATTATGCACCTCTATTTAGTCACTTCCCATCCTCCACCATGCCAAAGAGAAAAGCCCTAGCTCAGCCAACCTTTTGTCATAAAACGTGTTCTGCTTCATCGCGACTGCACGCTCTTTAAACCTTCCACCACCTTCCTATAATGAGACAACCAGAACTAGCCAAGTTTTGTCAAGCTGCAATTCAATCCCTCATCTATTGAAGCCCAGCACCTCATATATCTTCTTAACCACCCTATCAATTTGTGCGGCTACCTTGAGGGATCTATTGTCCCGGACCCCAAGATCCCCTCTGATTCTCCACATAGCTAAGAATCCTAGCTCATACTTTGTCTTCAGGTTTGTGTGTGGAAGAAACATGGCCCCCCTATCCGTCTGGAATGTGTATATTGCAGTGTCCTCCCCATCTGAAACTTATTCGGAAGTCACATCACCTGTCTGTCAAGGTTGGACTCCGGCCACACAGACAAAAGGTTGAAGCTACTTCATTAAACATTCTTAAGGTTCAGTTAGATGGATTTTAACATAAAAAGGGCATGGGGAAAAGACAGGTAGGTGGAGATGGGTCAATAGGCCCTTTCAAGCTGCCATGTAAAATGGGGTTAACTAGGCAATTTGCCCAGTTAGTGCCCCATTCATGCGGCAGCTTGAAAGGATCCAACCCAGTCAGCGTGGTCCAAATCCAACCAGGTCCATGACCTACCTCAGAGATAGTCAGGGAACCCAATTAAACTTACTTAGGTCGTGTCCTCCAGCGGCTTGAACAGCAAAACAGCCGACCCGGTTATTCCTGGGTGAAGTGCCTGCCACGTTCGGAGGGAGAGAGGGTTCGCTGCCGTGGGGTGGGAGTGGGGGGAGAGGTCGCTGCCACGATGGGCAGGGAGGAGTGGGGGAGGGCCGCAAACTGTTGCTGCTGTGAACGCCACTCTGGTTGTGACAGCTCAACGTTCGCGGCAGCGGGACATTGCTGAGGGGGAGGCGTCATTGACGGGGTGGGTGTTGATTGACAGTGGGGATTGCGACTGACGGGGGTGGAGACTGACTGGTGGGGGCGGGGGGAGACTTACCGATAGTTCCCCTGAGTGTGTGGCGCGTCACTTACCGCATCATCACGGGAGCAGGATCCTCATTAAATCGCTGAGTTGGCAAGCTATGACATGTGCTCTGTGGTTAGTAAGGCATTAATTAAGATGGTATGTGAGTGGGGAAATAAAAGGTTGTGACCCATGCAGTCTATCGGATCCAGATCGACCACCCCTCTCTATGTAAAATAATCATGTTGTTGGCTCTAATTTCTAAATCAATGTCACTGAGTTCCCAACCACAGATGACCGGGAATCGCCTCCCCCTCTCTCTTCTATCTAAACGAGTGGTTGTGAACCTTATTCTTCCCACCCACAGACCACCTTAAGTCATCCCTTACTAATCACAGAGCACCTATGGCATAGATAACTCCAAAGACTAGAAGTTCCCCGACTGGGCTCGGCCACCATTCGTTCCATCTCCCTCTGGAAGATGGAGACTCGGTTGGTGACCCTGAAGGAGACTCTCAGAAAGTGGTAGAGGCAGCCGTCCGCCTCGAATGTGGTGTACTAGCAGTCCTCCGGGCGGATGGGAGCTGGTGGTGCGCCGACTTTAAGTCAATGGTGGAAAATACCCGGTATTTTGCTTACAATGTCATCTATGCGGGTGAGGGAGTACGCATCCAGTTGCGAAAAACCAGTTATGGTTAGACTGCATTCGATAACCATTTGGTGTTTTCCCCCCACCCTTAACCATCACTACCTGAGCCCTCTAGGGGCTGGTACTGGTTTGATGATCTCCTCGGACAGAAGCCATCTCACTTCTGATTTGATAAAGGTCTTGTCCTTGGCACTGTATCACCTGTTCTTGGTGGTGACAGGCTTACAGATGGGGGTGAGGCTAACGAACAAAGGTGGGGATGAAATCCGGAGGGTGGAGGCCTACAGGAAGCACGCGGTGGGCGGATCATGGGTTGCTGGTTGGACGTGTTCATGGGGAGGGCAGGTGGTTTAAAAATGGTTGTAGACTGTGGGGGGTGGGGGGAATGGGGCCCATCATATTCCATGCACCGATGGCATAGGGAATACTTAAAGTGGGATAAGAGTGGAAAGAAAAAGGTTGAGAACCACTGCTTTAGAGGCTTGTAAATAATGATGGGAATAATTTCTTAAGATGGCACTGAAAGTCCAACCCCAGTAGTAGGCATGCACAAAGGTGTGGCAACACAAGGCATTTAGAATATTTGTACTCTGTGCCACGCATGGTCAGTGTCATTAGACAGCTGCCATGGATCTCTGCCGAGAGGGACTTAGAGGCCACGGAAACTCACTAGTATCACTGGGAGGTAGTAACACTGCACTGTGTCGGGGTGGATGAAGCTCTTGACCTCCCGCTATCGAAGAGGCACCTTGTCTTGCTCCTATTTAACCTTATGTCCACACTTGGTGAGCTGATGAGGCCTGCTGTGGATGAGAGTGACTGAAGACAGAGTAGTGTCGCTGTCCAATGGCTGTACTAGCTCATGGTCTGGTAAGGTGGCAGCGTCCAAGATGGTGCTCCCAACGGCGCGCACGTGGTGTTGTTGTTTGTCGGAAGTGGCATCATCTAGATGGTGGAGGCCCCCACTGCCTGCGCACAGCTCTACTTGAGTTAGAAGGTTGCTTTGATTTGCGTACCTTCATGTTGGGTCCCTCCTTCCCACAGCTGGAACAGACCACATCCTTCACCGGGCGGCACTTCCTGGGGTGCTTTTGCTGGCCGCAGAAGTAGCACTTTGGGCGCCCATACTCAGGTCCAGAGGTGAGGTGGCCTGTGATCCTGCATTCCCCACACATCGGACGAGAAAGATTCCACACTGCGGAGGAACGGAGTAGGCTAGTTTGATGGCTTTCTGCAGCTACAACTCACACTGCTCTAGCAGTCGCTGGCGAATGTAATCCGATCTGATGCCTCCGTGGACTCTTCTACTGAAATGGCCTCACTGCCGTAGGCCCGTCCGAGGTCTCGCAGGACCCGAAGATAATCATCGATCGGCTCCCCTAGTTGCTGCTTATGTGTGACTAGGACGTGCCTGGCATAGGCTTCATTCACCTGGGCCACGTAATTGCCTTTCAGAATGTCCATTGCTTCAGTGAATGCCTCGCAGTCTCTGATCTTCGGGTAAACATGGTGCCCGACCCGTGAGAACAGCAAGTGCAGCGTGTCCGTGTCGGATTGGATGATCACGGTGGAGGCCTGCAGAAACACGTTGAAGCAGCGTAGCCGGAGTCCGGACGTCGGATGCTTCTGGTGGTAGTGGGTCACTTTCCAGCCTCTCTGCCCTCAGCAGCTTGTCCATTCCAAAATAATTATGGTCATAAAATTGATGAGGTGTCAATAACTCCAAATACTAGAATTTCCCTGAATGATTGGCTTTTATTACCATAAATAGAAGGCACGTCTCGTGTTGCTGACCCGAGACCTGAGCCTGTTCTGGGAGAGGGACTTGTGACGTTGCCACCTTTAATAGGGGAATCAAGGGGATGGGGCCACGGGTACAATCAGCAAAGGGCTGGCCAGCCGTACATGTACAAACAGTATTAACAGTGGTTCTACCACAAGGATTGCTTAAGGTGGTAAAGCAAATGGAAAGAAAGCGTTTGAAAAGCATCGATCTAAACCAAGCATCATGTTGAACCTCCCACTGACCCTGCTTTGCTTCCAGGAACTTATCCCAGTCCAACTCCACAAACAAAAGCCCTCATCCTCGCCCTCTTTCTTGGACTTGTCCATCCTTCCCCAAACAGGTAGTGGAGGAATATGGGATTCGGAACAGGAAGGCTGGTGTGCTGAGGTGTGGTGGAGCACCGCAAAACAGCCTGCTTCCTTCCTTCTTTCCTCAGCCCTGCTGTTGGCTTCAATCAATGAAATGAAGGTATCAGTAAAAGAAGTACCAGCAGATTGTTATAAAAAAGCCATCTGGCTCAGTAACCCCCTTACATTTTTTTAATTTAAATTTAGACCTACAGCTCGCTAACAGGCAATTTCAGCCCATGAGTCCATGCTGCCCAGTTTACACCCCATTAACCTACAAGCCTCGTACTTTTCAAATGGTGGGCAGAAACTGGACCCTCCGGGGAAACCCCACGCAGACACAGGGAGAACATACAAACTTAACACAGACAGTGCGGGATTCATCCCCCGGTCCCGATCGCTGGCACTGTGGTGCGCTGCAGTGCAAACAAACCATGAAGGCTATACTACAGGCTTTAATGAGCTTAAAACCTTCACACGAGGTTCAGTGACCCTGCTGGCTCCACGTGCTCTACACCTGCCCAGGGGCCGGCGTGAGCCTTTATGTGGGACTGGTGATTGGCAGGGAGTAGGTGGAGCCAGCCTACCAGGTTCCCTCTCCCTGCAGGTACAGTGGGTTTCCACCCTGCAGTAGGCAGTGCAGGTGTGCGGTTGGGCACAGGCAGTCACAGACAGTCCAGTGGTTGTATCACCACATGATGAAAGGCGAGCTAACCGCTACATCACCCTTCAAGAGAGGAAGTCTGCCAACTGTACACTTCAGAGTTTTATGGCACAGAAACAATCCCTTCAGTCCTTGCTGGCCAATGTATCTAGGAAAACTCGTTGCATTTGCCTGCATTTGTCCCTATTCCACTGAACATTTCCTGATGGTGTATCACCCTTTATGTCCAATTATTTTCCTGATTTTACATCCTACTTCCCCCCTAGCAGTTTGTTCCATATTCCCACCATACTCTCTGTGTAAACCCACCCCCCACCCCCAAGGGGTCACTTAAATATTTCCCCTCTTATATTACAGTTATAGTTTTAGGCTTCCCTACCTTGGTGGAAAAATTATTCCCATCATTATTTACAAGCCTCTAAAGCAGTGATTCTCAACCTTTTTCTTTCCACTCTTATCCCACTATAAGTATTCCCTAGGCCATCGGTGCTCTGTGATTAGTAAGGGATTGCTTAAGGTGGGATGTGGGTGGAAAGAAAAAGTTTGAAAACCACTGTTTTAATCGTCCCTCATTAACTCGTTATGTGCAGGGTTTCAGAACTCCAAAGGAAATGGGCCAATGACAATATTTCTCAAGCAAAATATTTCAGTAACAATGGGGTCCAGAGCAGTGATTCTCAACCTTCCCTTCCCACTCACATCCTACTGTAAGCAATCCCTTACTAATCACAGAGCACCGATGGCCTAGGGATTACTTAAAGTGGGATGTGAGTGGAAAGAAAAAGGTTGAGAACCACTGCTCTAAAGGGTTTATAATTTTAACCTCCAATTCTTGATCGCTCCCTCCGGTCTTTCTCTTCCCCTACCCATCTGCCTCCTTTGCTCAACTCCCCACCCCCTTTCCTTCCTTCTCCTATCCTTCTAACCTCACTGCCCTCTTCCCTCCCCCACCACTTCACAATCACAAAATATAGGAGCAGAAGTAGTGCAATTGGTCCATCGAGTCTGCTCTGTCATTCTAATCATGAGCTGATCCATCCACCCACTCAGCCCCACTCCTCGGCCTTCTCCCTTTTAGCCCATGGATGCCCTGACTAATCAAATACCTGTCAATCTCTGCCTTAAATTTACCCAACGGTCTCGCTTCCACAGCTGCCTGTGGCTCAGGTTTCACAGACTAATGACCTTCTGACTAAAGAAATCTCTCCGCATCTCTATTTTAAGTTCCTGCCCTTCAATCCTGAAGTTCTGCCTGCTGTCCAAGACTCTCCCATGATCCCACAATGTTAGAGACCATAGAAGCTTTGGCAGAAGTTGAGCATCTTTGCTCTGTCTGCACTAGTGACAGGGATCTCCCAATGGCTAACCACTTCATTTCCATGTTCCACTCCCACACTGATATATCCATCCATGACCTCATGCTATCCCACCAGAAAATTGGAGGAGGAACACTTAATTTTCCGACTGGGCACTCTCCCATCAGATGGCATTCACATTGTCTTCTCCAGCTTCTGCTTTCCCACGCTCCATTCTCTCTCCTTTCATGTAGTTGTCCTCGATGGAGTGAGGTCCGATGCCTGTGATAATGCAGGGCAAGTTAACAACCCTCTGGAGTTTATTCTTGCCCTGAGAGTTGGTGCCTCCATACCACACAATGATGCAACCATCCAGAATGCTGTACACCTGTAGAAGTTTATGAGAATCTTTGGTGATGTACCGAATCTCCTCAGACATCTCACAAAGTATAGCCGCTGGCGAACCTTCTTGGTGGTGACATCAATGTGGAGGCTCAAGGACAGATCCTCGGAGATGTCGACCTCCAGGAATTTGAAGTTCTTGACCCTCTTCTTTACCGAGCCCTCGATGAGGACTGGCTCGTGTTTCCCTGACTCCCTCCTGAAGTCCACAATCATCTCCTTGGTGAGCAGAGATGTTCTGATAACAAAGAAAAAGAGTAAATGTGGGGCAGCGCGGCTAGTGCAGCGGTTAGCATAACATTATTACAGCGTTAGCAACCCGGGTTCGAGTCTGGCGCTCTCTGCTAGGAGTTTGTACGGGGTTTACCCTGGAGACTTTGGTTTCCTCCCACCCTCAAAATGTACGGGGTTGTAGGATTTAAATGGCTGGAGTCAGCTTCTACTGTGCTTTAAATAAATCTAATTGCATTTTATTTAAGTGGGAGAGACTGGAACCAAAGACCTGGCTTTTGACGACTTGGTAACAGGAGCAGAGAGGCAAAGTGTTTTGTTTTATTGAACTGAATTACACTGTAGAGAACAAGTAAAGAGTTTACTTGTCATGTACTTGCTACCTGCAACCACACAGGTGCGTAAAATACATATACTACAGTCGAATACAATACATTTTCACAACATGCTGAAAAAAAGAGGTGATCAATACAAAAATATAGATAAATAATCATTCACAGTTGTAGTTAGTACAAAAACCATGATGGTTCAATCATAAAGTCAGAACTTTTGATGACGTGAGACAAGTTTATGGTCATGGTGGTGTGACAGATTATGTTATATGTTAGATTGTATAGATATGTTTTAAGGAGATAAATTGTGGCAGGTTTTTCAGTGTAGGTCACATACAAACACTTCAAAACAGATCTCATTTAAATACCAGAGCTCTGCTCAAGCCAGACAGTCCAGGCCTTTGCAAAAACTTTGAAGGATGCCTAAAAGGACTTCACAAGTAGGTGTTAATTGGACCTGCTGTGGAGTAATGGATTATTGTTTTGGAAACCAACAGATGAACGGACTCAGAAGTTTGGATCTGGTGCCACAGTCTGCCTGAATCCTGTTTGTTCTAGAAAGCTCATGTGGTTTTGCAAGGGGGGGAGAGAGAGAGAGAGAGAGAGAGAGAGAGAGAGAGAGAGAGAGAGAGAGAGAGAGATCATCTATGTATCAAATACTACAGGATGGTGTGGATAAAAAGGGATATCTGTCATGATAGTGTAACTAGATTGATAAATGCACGTTATGCAATGATTAATTATAATTTTCTACGTCAATTATACTTAAATTTAAAAAGTATGATTTTCATGAATCAGGATTGTGTTTTAGGTGGTAATTCTGTTGGAACTTTTTTTCATGCTGTCTGGTCATGTATATATAATAATCTTTTTGGAAGAAAATTCAATTGTTTCTGGAATACCTGTATAAGATTAAAATACCTTTAGATCTGACAGTATTTTTATTGGGTAATTTGCAACCTCTGAAAGGTTTGGGATTAGATAAATTTCAATTTGCTTTTGTATATTTAACTTTATCTGTAGCGAAAAAATGTATTGCTAGTACGTGGAAAGATAAAAATATGAATGATATTAATAGATGGTATAATGAGATGAAATATTGTTTAATAATGGAAAAAGTTAATGTATGTTTCACATGATAATTACAGTTTTTTTATTAATAAGTGGTTGTTATATTTAGAATATTTACATTTTAATTTACTTTGATTAGATCTTGATATATATGTTTAATTTTTCCTTATTTTTTTTTCTTTATGGCTCTCCTTAAGAGAGCTGGCTGAAGTGGTGGGGGGGGGGGGGGTCTTTTCTTTTCTTTTTTTCTATATATATAAAAAAATAATGTTCATGTTTATGGTTAATTGTTGTATATGTTATCTACTATTTGTATTTTGAACGAATAAATAAAGTTTAAAAAAAAGAACAGGACAAGCTGGCAAGCTTGTGGAAAAAACCCTATTTTGAAGACGGGTTGTAAGTTCTTAGTTCAGCCTGGTCAAAGCCCTTGTGGTCCATACAAGAGGAGATGGCTGGCTGTATAATATTTTACTTGAAATAAAGGAAACAAAAAGGAACTCTGTGGTGACCTGAAAGAAAGAGGTTATCATCTGGAAAACCCTGATGAGGCAAGTTTCTTCGGCAAGACACTGAAGTGGCTGACCGGAAGGAATCAGTTTGTCTCCAACAAGCAACAAATCTCTCTCTGAAAACTGGCAAGAACCTTCCTGAATGGTAACCTTTTACTTTTCAAGCACCAAAGCCTGGTGAAATTCACAAATGTTAAATTCTGTGCTCAGTATAAGAAATGCCTGATACCGGTGAACTTGGAGGAGTGAGAAGTGAGATTGGACTGTCAATCAAAGAACTTTTCTGAACTTATACACACATTACATACATGTGCGCTTAGAAATAGAAGGGGCTTAAGTTAGGGTAAGTTAAGTTAATAGTCATAAGTTAAAGTTTGATCCTGTTTTCATGTTTAGAGATAATTAAAAGCAACTTTTGTTTAAGTAACCATTTGTCTTGGTGAATATCTATTGCTGCTGGGTTTTGGGGTCCTCTGGGTGGTGGTGACACAAGAAGTTCAAGAGCCTGATAGCTTTTGGATAAAAAACTGCTCTTGAACTTGGAGGTGCTGGTCTTCAGAGCAATGCGGGTCCTTTGCAACATAGGGATGTGAACTCGGCCAGAGCTATCGTGCACAATAATCTTCACTCCATTGAGGACATCTACAAGGAAGCAGCCTCTATCCTCAAGGACCCCCCCCCACCATTATCCAGGCCCCCCCACCATTATCCAGGCCCCCCCACCATTATCCAGACCCCCCCACCATTATCCAGGCTCTCTTCACTCTGCTGCTGTAAAACAACAAATTTCATGATTCTTGTTCAAGACAATAAACCTGATTCTGATGTATGATGTTGGCTGTCTTCTTGACCCTCATGTGGATGTCTGCAGTGGAGACCATGACGGACTTGGCTGGGCTTGTCACTTTCTGCAGCCTTCTACACTCATAGCATCATGGAACACCACAGGACAGAAAGAGGCCCTTCAGCCCATCTAGTCCAATGGTTGCAGCATTTAGAATGTCGATGCTTTGTACGTTGTATCTGTGTACACAATAATAAACTCATTTTATTACCATTAAACTTCTGTTTAGAAAGATGAACTGAGGACCTGGGTGCAGTGAACTGGGATTCACTGGTAGGGTGTGGTGTTGATGTCTGCCCCCGCCCCCCAGCTCCGCCCCCACCTCCTCACATATCGCCCTGGTTTCCCGCCTAAACCCAGAACCCTTCCAAAGGCCACTGTGAAACCCTACCCATATTTATAAGTTAATAAAAGCATTTATTCTCCCTCTAGTTGTGAGATCTTTTATTCGTGCTCAGTGGGGTTAGGGAAAGGCAGATGGAATTTATTTCAGACAAGTGCGAGGTGTTGAATTTTGACTAGGACAGGGCTCACTTGGTGAATGGAAGGGACCTGTAGACTATCGTGGAACAAAGAGACTTGTGGAGTACAAATAATAGATAGTTCCATGAAAATGGTTGCACAGATCCATAAAGCATTCTTTATCCTTCATCAGTCAGGGCATTGAGTCCAGGAGAAAGGACCTCGTATAACAACTGTACAAGGTGTGCAGTTCCGGTCAGCCAGCTGTAGAAAAGATACCATTAAACTGGAAAAGGTGGCAGATAAGTTCAAAGTTCAGCTTTAATATCAGAGTGAACACATGACAAAATAGGGTGTGTAATCCAGCCTGTTTCCCAGGCTGGGGGGTGAGATGTAGGAGTTTTAAAGGCAATGTGAAGAGTGAATACTCCCATCAGGGAAGAGATCCAGGAGATCAGAGCCAGAACCACCAGGCTGAGGAACAGCTTCATCCCACGGGTGGTGAGAATGCTGAACGACCGATGAACTGCTCACACTAACCCTCCAATTCTCTACGATTTATTTAGCAATACAGGTACTTCCTGACTTGCAACCTGCGCGACTTGCATCCATCCGCACCTACAATCAAATATTTTAAAAAGGAAACATATAAAATTTGCACAGATTATGTTGTATTTTACAAACTATAACAGGGCTAGAGGGGACGTAAGAGCCAACATGTGCATATTTACCTTGTTAGTTGGTGTCCCGGGGTCCACAGGTTTGGCGCAGCCATCTTGATTCCTGTGTGCGAATTCGAGCCTTCGGTTGGCGTATGCACGAGAGTTAAGGGCACAAATTTAATATCGTCAGGGCACGTGTTGAAAAAAAAGTTGAATTTTTTTTAACCTCCTGTGTTCAGATGGGAATCTGAAGCATTGTTAGTGCCATTTTGAATCCAACGGAGTTCTTGTGTATTGCCTTTATCTCATCTTTGTAAGCAGAGATCATTTTTTTTGGTAAGAATTTACCTTTATTTCGTGCTTGAGAAACCTTTCCTTCTCCTTTGTTGTTGTTTTAACCACTGATACAAGTATTATGCTTCTGGGCTGGGATCGGAGCTGGGACCTCACGCTCCTGGGCAGGTTCCGCGACAGCGGTGGGGAGATGTCAGGGATCCGAGCAGCGACCTCGGGCTCCCTGGAAGATTCCACCATGGTGGAGTGGGGACCTTGGGCTCCTGGGCAGATTCTGTGATAGTGGCGGGGAGGTGTAGGGGATCTGAGCAGGGACCTCGGGCACCCAGACAGGTTCGACGACAGCGGTGGGGAGGTGTCGTTAATCGGAGCGGGGACCTCGGGCGGCCGGGCAGGTTTGGCGACGGAATAGGGGCACGTTGGGGATCGGCGATGGCCGATACAAGTGTTCCATTGGGCTGCTTAAAGCCATTTCTCAGATATCCGAAAAATGCAGTTTTTTCCATGAGGTCAAGTCCTGCATTTGTTCCGGGTTGTTGTGTCCACGGTGAATGCCATCTGGAGCGGCCCAGCAAGTGAGTGGCGCAGTGAAGGAGTGGGACTTCCAGGCTTTGGATCAACAGGCTTCGGCGAAAGCAAACGAGGAGAAAGGTAATCTGTATTATTTGCCTTAATAAGTTTAATATAGAATTCAAAGTCATGCCTATGGGTTAGTGCTCTGTTCTGGGTTTCAGATGTGGGAACCATGGGTGACTTCCACTCTCTCCAATGGCCACATCTGCGCCAGGTTCACCGAGATGCAGTTCCTTAAAGACCGAGTTGGGGAACCGGAATTGCAGCTTGATGGCCTGCAGTTTGTTTGGGAGAGTGAGGAGGTGATTGATAGGACCTTCAGCCTCCCCAGTGGTCACCTTTGCACTGGACGCAGCTCCTTAAGGACCAAATTAGGGAGATGGAGAAAGAATTTCTTTACCCCGAGTGGTGTTGGTCTGTGGAATGCTTGAAATGTGGAATCGGTGGTAGAGTCAGGTTCTCTGGAGAAGTTCAAGAGGGAGTTAGATAAGGTTCTTGTGGACAGGGGAATTAAGGATTATGGGGAGAAGGCAGGAACAGGGTAATGATAGTGGAAGATCAGCCATGATCTATCTAATGAATGGTGGTGCTGGCTTGATGGGCCAAATTGCCTACTTCAGCATCTATTGTCTATTGTCTATCCGATATACGCATAGTCCTGTGTGATTCAGATAATTGGAAACATACTGAATAAATATACATTTTGCATCTGTCTTGTTTCTCTGTATGTGTGTCATGTCTGGTTGTGTTTTGCACTGAGGACCGGAGAACGCGGTTTCATCAGGTTGTACTTGTACAATCAGGTGACAATGAATTTGAATTTTTGACACAGAGTATTTTAAATCTGGAGGGACCTGACAGAGGAAGTCGTGGATGCAGAAACAGTAGCAACATTCCAGAGATATCTGGGCAAGTGCTTGAATGAGCAGGGCACGGAGGGATGTGGAATCAGTGCAGGCAAGTATATATAGCATGTAATCGCAGATACAGTATAATAGTCGACACCCCTCCTCCATTATTTGGCCCAAAAATCACGTTTATTCATATGAATTGTGTAAAAGTTGACCCTACCCCCACCTTTGGCCCCGACCACCCGTTCATCCAAGTCCCAATGCCCCAATCTCAAACATTCACCTAGGCCGCCCACCCATCTGAGCTCCCCACACCCCAACTGTGGACTCACCAGCCAGTCCCGCCCATCTGAACTCCCCACGGCCCAACTGCGGACTCACCAGCCGGTCCTGCCCGTCTGAGCTCCCGACGCCCCAACTGTGGACTCACCATCTAGTCCCACCCATCTGAGCGCTCCATGCCCCAACTGTGGAGTCACCAGCTGGTCCCACCCATCGGAGCTCCCCATGTTCCAACTGCGGACTCCCAGCCGGTCCCACCCGTCCGAGCTCCCCACGCCCCAACTGCGGACTCACCAGCCGGTCTCGCCCATCCGAGCTCCCAAGTTGAAGGAATGTGAAAGTTGACCCCCCCCCCTAATTTTGACCCCCAAAAATTGGACCAAAATATCGATGATTAGACAGTAAATACTGCAGGTGTTACGGTCAACATAGAAATAGTGGGCTGAATGGCCCGTCTCTCAGCTGTACTGGTGTATAATAGTTTTTGGAAGAAATAGAACATAGAACATTACAGCACAGTGCAGGCCCTTCTTAATATAAAAAATACTAAACTCTCCCTGCCCTCTATTTTTCTTCCATCCATGTGCCTGCCTCAGAGTCTCTTAAATACCCCTAATGTTTCAGCTTCCACTACCACCCCTGGCAAGGCATTCCAGGTACCCACAACTCTCTGCCCAAAAAAAAAACTTACCCCTGATGTCTCCCCTAAACTTCCCTCTCTTCTTGTCACAGATTGCACATCGATTAGGTACCTATTGTGATTTTTTCGGACCTAGCTGTGAGCGAAGGACAGCAGATGGGTTGGTGCAGGGATGAGACGGGCCACCTCATTGACACTGTGTCCCCACAAGGTCAAGTATGTCTTGCGTGCCCCAGCAATCAGCTGGAAACGCTCCGATCTCACAAAAGACGTGGAAACTCTCGGCATTTGTAAAAGCTGATTCATTCGCAGGCCGAGCCATCTGACGTGCTTGATGATTTTCCACTGAATTCCTTCCCCAGTGCTTGTAAAAACACTCTGAGGTAATTTGTGCCCCGAAGCTTGGAATAATTTGCCCAGAATGTCCATTAAGTGCAGAGTCTTCTTGTTTTCAAACTCAATAATAATCGTGAGAGGCGTTTGTTCAGTACCACAGCCTTAATGAAGAGCAGGTTGCCATCAGATAGAGGCCTTGCTCGATGGCAAGCCATAGCAGAGACTTCACATTGTCTGGGCTCTGAAAAAGGAACTTATCCTCTATTTCTTCAGGTTCTCTCTTTTGCAAACAGGGATTATTTCTTTTTGCAGTTTAAACATTTGTTGTTTCCATGACGTTGGTGCCATGTGTTGTTCATTGTGGAAACAGACTTGTAAATGTCTTTGGCACGAGATCCAGCCTAATCAATTGCAGGTCTCACATCCTCAGCCAGGGTGCTTTGCGAAACCTGTTTGATTCTCAGTCAGATTTTCAGCAGGTGGGAACCTAAGACACAGGAGGAGACATAGGCTATTTAGCCCATCAAGTCTGCTCCGCCATTCAATCCATTTCCCCACTGTCCGGACTTCTCACCATGATGCCCTGGCTAATCACGAACCCATCAATCTCTGCCTTAAATGCACCCAATGACTTGTTCTCCACAACCACCTGTGGTAACATATTCTGCAGATTAACCACCCTCTGGCTGAAGAAATTGCTCCACATCTATGTTCGAAGTGATGCCCTTCAATCTTCAAGTTGTGCCCTCTTGTCTGAAACTCTCCCATCACGGGGAACAAGCTTTCTACATCTACTCTGTCCATGCCTTTCAACTTTCAAAAT
This sequence comes from Narcine bancroftii, assembly GCF_036971445.1. Classification (NCBI taxonomy): domain Eukaryota; kingdom Metazoa; phylum Chordata; class Chondrichthyes; order Torpediniformes; family Narcinidae; genus Narcine; species Narcine bancroftii. Next base: position 7,437,573 of record NC_091472.1, read on the forward strand.
GTTTCAATGAGATTCGCCCCCCCCCCAACCCCACATTCTCCTAAATTCCAACATGTACAGCCCAGGAGCTGTCAAATGCTTCACCCTTTCATTCCCAGAATCATCCTTGTGAACCTCCTCCTCTGAGCCCTGTCCAACATCAATGAAGAGCCCAAGATTTGAAAACAGACTGTGCAGTGTATAGCACCCAACTCTTAGCCCCCAGCCCACTTGGCTCATGACCACTCTCAGTTCCAGCTTTATCGTCACATACACAGTGATTGAGGCTGCTTTTGCAAGCAGCCAGTTCGTCATCGTGTGCATATTACAAGTGAGTGCCAAGTGCAGAGTGACAGAGGGAGAGATCCATTGGGACAGAGAAAAGGTAACATGATTTTACTATTCCAGGGTTCTTTCAGGAGTCTGATAACAGCGGGAGAGATGGGGTGGGGTTTCAGATTTTAGATTTCAGATTTACTCACATACATCACATAAAACCCTGAGATTCCTTTCTCCTGTGGGCGCGGCAGGATTACCACTAATTGGTAGTGCAAAAAATAAACCGTACACAGCATAAACATGTAAACAAAGAAATGTAAACAAACTGACCGTGCAATACAAAGAGAACAAAAAGAAAATCAATAAAGTGCACAAGTCAGGGTCCCCAATTGAGTTTCTCGTTGAGGAGTATGATGGTGGAGGGATAGCTGCTGTCCCTGAACCTGGTGGGGCGAGTCTTGTGGCACCGATACCTCTATCCTGATGGCAGCAGTGAGAACTGAGCGTGTGCTGGGTGATGTGGATCCTTGATGATTGCTGCTACCCTCCGACGGCAGCGTTTCCTGTAGATGTTCTCAATAGTGGTGAGGATTTTGCCTGTGATATCCTGGGGCCGTATCCACTATCTTTCAGAAGGTTTTATACTCAGGAGTTTTTGTGTCCCCAGACCATGATGCGGCCAGTGATGGTTCCACCACACCTCTGTAGAAAATTGCCAGGATTTCTGGTATCTTACCCAACCTCTGCAAACTGAGGGCAGGGTTTGAATCAAGGCCAGAAGGCAATTGGTGTGACCAGGGAGGAATGAAGGATGATGGACAGATGGGGAGGGTGAGGGTGGAATTTTGAGACAGAGGCAGGTGATTGGCAGGTGCAGACAAATGGGCAAGGGGAAAATATAAGGGTTCCTGCATATGGTTCAAATTCAAATGTATTATAACTATTTAACAATTACTGTATGAAACAGGCCATTGATTTAAGTGAACTCCACTAGTCCCACCTACCTGCTCCCTGCCCATAACACTCCAACCCCTTCACATCCATGCAATCATTGAATCTTCGCTTAATAACAAAATTGACCCTGCATCCACCTCTTCCGGAAGGTCATTCCATCCAGCCACCACTTTCTGAGTGAAGAAGCTCCCTCTTACGTAACTTCTAAAGTTTTGCCCCCTAAACATTAACTTATGACCCCCTCGTTCCAACCTCACCTATCCTCAAGGGGAAGAGCCTATTAACATCCACTCTATCGATTCCCCTCATAATTTTATATTCCTCTATCAAATCCCCTCTCATCCTTCTACTCTCCAATGAATAAAGACCCAGTCACCTCAATCTTTCTTTGTATTCTAGATACTGCAATCGAGGAGATGTGGGGGGGTGGGGGGGGGCTGGTGGTCATGGTGAGGAGCTGGCTGATGGAGGACCTGTTTTCTTCAGGCTGACTTCCAGGCCAAACATTTTGGCAGTTTCCGCAAAACAGGACGTCAAGCGCTGAAGACCTGGCTCTGAATGGGCAACTAAAGCGGCATTGTCTGCAAAGAGTAGTTCACGGACAAGTTGCTCTTGTGTCTTGGTGTGAGCTTTCAGGTGCCTCAGATTGAAGAGACTGCCATCCGTGCAGTACCAGATGTAAACAGCGTCTTCATTGTTGAGGTCTTTCATGGCTTGTTTCAGCATCATGCTGAAGAAGATTGAAAAGAGGGTTGGTGCGAGAACACAGCCTTGCTTCACGCCGTTGTCAATGGAGAAGGGTTCGGAGAGCTCATTGCTGTATCTGACCCGACCTTGTTGGTTTTCGTGCAGTTGGATAACCATGTTGAGGAACTTGGGTGGGCATCCGAGGCGCTCTAGTATTTGCCAAAGCCCTTTCCTGCTCACGGTGTGGAAGGCTTTGGTGAGGTCAACAAAGGTGATGTAGAGTCTTTTGTTTTGTTCTCTGCACTTTACTTAGAGCTGTCTGAGGGCAAAGACCATGTCAGTAGTTCCTCTGTTTGCGCGAAAGCCACACTGTGATTCTGGGAGGATATTTTCGGCGACACTAGGTATTAGTCTATTAAGGAGAATCCTAGCGAAGATTTTACCTGTTTTGCGGAAACTGCCAAAATGTTTGGCCTGGAAGTCAGCCTGAAGAAAACTGAGGTCCTCCATCAGCCAGCTCCCCACCATGACTACCAGCCCCACCACATCTCCATCGGGGACACAGAACTCAAAACGGTCAACCAGTTTACCTACCTCCGCTGCACCATTTCATCTGATGCAAGGATTGACAAAGAGACAGACAACAGACTCGCCAAGGCAAATAGCGCCTTTGGAAGACGACACAAAAGAGTTTGGAAAAACAACCACCTGAAGAAACACACAAAGATCAGCGTGTACAAAGCCATTGTCATACCCACGCTCCTGTTCGTCTGAATCATGGATCCTCTACCGGCATCACCTACGGCTCCTAGAACGCTTCCATCAATGTTGTCTACATTCCATCCTCAACATTCATTGGAGTGACTTCATCACCAACATCGAAGTACTCGAGCTGGCAGAGTCCACAAGCATCGAATCCACGCTGCTGAAGACCCAACTGCGCTGGGTGGGTCACGTCTCCAGAATGGAGGACCATCGCCTTCCTAAGATCGTGTTATATGGCGAGCTCTCCACTGGCCACTGACACAGAGGTGCACCGAGGAAGAGGTATAAGGACTGTTTAAAGAAATCTCTTGGTGCCTGCCACATTGACCACCGCCGGTGGGCTGATCTCACCTCCAACTGTGCTTCTTGGCGCCTCACAGTTCAGCGGGCAGCAACCTCCTTTGAAGAAGACCGCAGAGCCCACCTCACTGACAAAAGGCAAAGGAGGAAAAACCCAACACCCAACCCCAACCAACCAATTTTCTCTTGCAACCGCTGCAACCGTGCCTGCCTGTCCCGCATCGGACTTGTCAGTCACAAACGAGCCTGCACAGACATGGACATACCCCTCCATAAATCTTTGTCCACGAAGCCAAGCCAAAGAAAGAAGAAAGAAGAAGAAGAATCCAGGCAACATTTTAGTAAATCTTCTCTGCACCCTCTCTACCTTATTGATATCCTTCCTATAATTTGGAGACCAGAACTGCACACAATATTCCAAACTTGGCCTCACCAATGCCTTGAACAGTATCAACATCACCACCCAGCTTCTATGCTTTGATTTATATAGGGCAGCATACGTAATGCCTTCTTCACCACCCTATCTACATGGGAATCCACCTTCAAAGAGTGGTGAACCATTATTCCAAGATCCCTCTGTTCCTCTGCATTCCTCACTGCCCTCCTCTTCACTGCATTCATCCTATTTTGGTCATTCCTCCCAAAATGAAGCACCTCACACTTATCTACATTAAACTCTATCTGCCACCTTACAGCCCACCTTTCCAAACAGTCCACATTTTTCTGTAATCCATGAAAACCCTCCTCACTATCCACAACTCCCCCTATTTTTGTATCATCTGCATATTTACTCACCAAATTTGCCACTCCAACATCCAAATCATTAATGTAGATGACAAAAAACAAAGGACCCAACACCGATCCCTGAGGAACACACTGCTCGTCACTGCCCTCCTTCCTAGACACATAGAAACATAGAAGATAGGAGCAGGAGTAGGTCATTCGACCCTTCGAGCCTGCTCCGCCATTCAATGAGATCATGGCTGATCTTAAAGTTCAGTACCCCATCCCCGCCTTCTCTCCGTAACCTTTAATACCCTTATACTGAAGAAATATATCTATGAAGACAGTAGTTGTCCACCATGACTCTCTGACGCCTATCTTCCACCCACCGGTGAACCAATCTGACTATCTCAACATTAATCCCTGGTGACTGAACCTTCCTCATCAACCTTCCATGTGGAATCTTATCAAAAGCCATACTGAAATCCAAATAGATCACATCTACTGCTCTACCCTCATTGACCTTTCTAGTCATTTCCTCAAAAAATTCAACAAGATTTGTCAAACATGACCTTTCCCTCACAAACCCATGTTGGGTGTCCCTGATCAGTCCCTGCCCCTCTAGATACTTATACATATTATCTCTAAGAATATTTTCCATTAGTTTACCCACCACTGACGTCAAACTTACTGGCCAATAATTGCTGGGCCTAGACCTGGAGCCATTTTTAAACAGAGGAACTACGTCTGCGATACACCAATCTTGCGGCACCACACCTTCCTCCAGTGAGAGTTGAAATTTAATGTGACATCAGGCAAGCCCTTAGATGTGAACCATGGCCAGCGTGTGTCTGTAAGAGTGCAGTGAAAGGCTGGAAGGATTAGGCAATCCGGGTAAAAGAAGCAGGCAGATGCCGGATTCAGGGTATGTGAGCGGAAAGAAAAGGTTTGAGAACCATTGGTGTAGTGCAAAGCCTTTACATTAACAGCAATCTGGACCAGGGTTTGAATCACGTGCTGTCTGTAAGAAGTTTGTACATTCTCTCCATGTCTACATTGGTTCTCACCAGGGGCTCCAGTTTCCTCCCACCATTTGAAAAACATAGGTTACATGGGTGTAAATTTGGTGGCACGGTGGAAATGGCCTGTTACCGTGCTGTATGTCTAAATTTTTTTTAAAATAAGGAAAGAGCATTAATGGAAACTGAAGCAGTCGTTGTTAATGACATCCAATTGGCAGCTGCCAAGACAGAAGATGAGGTGTTCTTCAACCAATTTGCAGGTAGTATCAGGCTGGCAGTGCATGAGACCATGGGCAGATATGTCGGCAAGGGAATGGGGCAGGGAAACGTAACCTCAGTGCAAAAAGCCTGCCAGCATTCACTCTCTCTCCATCCCTCATAATTTTGTATACCTCCATCAAATCTCCCCTCATTCTCTAAGTCTCCAGCAAATAAATCCCTAATCAAGAACCATAGAACCATAGAACATTGCAGCGCAGAAACAGGCCTCTTCAACCCTTCTAGTCTGTGTCGAATTATTATTTTTTGCCTAGTTCCACTGACCTGCACCCAGTCCATATCCCTCTATATCACTCCCATCCATGTACCTGGCCAAATTCCTCTTAAATGTTAAAATTGACCCCGCATTCACCACTTCAGCTGGCAGCTCATTCCATGCCCCCACCACTTTCTGTGTGAAGATGTTCCTGCTCATTTTCCCCCTAAACTTTTCCCTTTTCACTCTTAATTTTTAGACATACAGCACAGTAACAACCATGTTGGCCCACGGGTCTGTGCCACCCAATTTACACCAAATTACCCTAGAACTCCGGTACACTTCGAACGGTAAGAGAAAACTGGAGTCCCCTAGAGGAAATACACGCAGTCATGAGGAGAATGTACGAACTCCTTATAGACAACATGGGATTTGAACCCTGGTCCTGATCGCTGGCACTGTAACGGTGCTGTGCTAACTACTACGCCAGCTGTGCTGCCCTTAAGCCATGTCCTCTGGTTTGTATCTCACCTACCCTCAGTGGGAAAAGCCGACCTACATTTACTCGTCTGTCCCCCTCATAATTTTAAATACCTCGATCAAATCTCCCCTCATTCTTCTAGACTCCAGGGAATAAAGTCCTATCCTGTTTAACCTTCCCCGGTAACTCAGTTCCTGAAGTCCGGGCGACATCCTAGTAAATGTTCTCTGCACTTTTTCTATCTTATTGATATCATCTGTCGTTAGGTGACCAAAACTGCACTCAATGCTCCAAGTTTGACCTCACCAATGTCTTACACAACTCACCAGAACATCTCAACTCCTGTACTCAATACTTTGATTTATGAAGGCCAATATGCCAAAAGGTCTTTTTACAACCCTATCCACTTGTGATGCCACTTTCAGGGAATTATGTCTCTGTATTCCCAGGTCCCTCTGTCCTACCTCACTCCTCAGTGCCCTACCATTGTATGTCCTTCCTTGGTTTGTCCTTCCAAAATGCAACACCTCACACTTGTCTGCATTAAATTCCATCGGCCATTTTTCAGCCCATTTTTCCAGCTGGTCCAGATCCCTCTGCAAGCTTCGAAAACCTCCCTCAACACCTCCAGTCATGGTGTCATCTGCAAGCTTGCTGATCCAATTTACCACATTATCATCCAGATCATTGATATAGATGACAAATAACAATGGTCCCTGAGTCACACCACTACTCACAGGCCTCCAGTCTGAGAAGCAATCATCCACCACTTCTCTCTGGCTCCTTCCGTCCAGTCATTGACCAATCCAGTTTACTACATTACCATAAACACCGAGCATCTAAACCTTCCTGGCTAATCTCCCATGCAGGAACTTGTCAAAGACCTTACTAAAGCCCATGTGGACAACATCCACAGCTTTTCCTTCATCAACTTTCCTGGCAACCTCCTTGAAAAGCTCTATAAGATTGATTAAACATGACCTATCACGCTCAAAGCCATGTTGTCTATCCCTAATCAATCCCCGACGATTCAAATAATTGTATATCCAAACTCTGAGAACACCTTCCAATAATTTACCTACTACTGACTTCAGGCTCACTGGCCTATAATTTCTAGGGTTACTTTTGGAGCCTTTTTCTAAACAATGGAGCAATGCCCTGGCTAAGGATGTTTTAAATATTTCTGCCACAGCCCCTGCAATTTCTACATGAGCATCCCTCAGCAATTCTGAGGGAATATCTTGTCAGGCCCTGGGGAATTAACTATCCTTATTTGCTTTCAGGCAGGGAGCGCCTCCTCCTCATTAATCAATGTAGGTTCCATGACCTCACGGCTTGTTTTCCTTACTTCCCATGACTCTCTGCTCTTTTCCTGAATGAATACTGATGAAAAAAAAACATTTAAGATCTCCCCCATCTTTTTGGCTCCATACAAAGCCCTCTTGAAGTGATCTTGAAGGGGACCAATTTTGCCCCTTATTATCATTTTGCTCTTAATATTCCTATAGGAACCCTTAGGATTTTCCTTCACATTGTTGCCAAAGCAACTCCATGACTTATTTTAGCCTCTTGATTTCTTTCTTGAGGTTTTCCTTGCATTTTTTGTGGCTTCTCAAATATCTTATTTGCTCCACATTGTCCATACCTGCTATACACCCCTCTCTTCTTCTGAACCAGATCCCCAATAACCCTCGGAAACCAAGGTTCCCTATGGTTGTTAACCTTGCCTTTAATCCTGACAGGAACATACAAATTTTGTACTCTCCTCATTTTAACCTTTGAAGGTTCTCCACTTACTTCGCACATCCTTGCCTGACAACAACATCCCAAATCCTCGCATTCTAGATCCTTTCCTTAAAATTGCCCTTTCTCCAGTTGAGAATCTCAACCCGAGGCCCAGACCCAACCTTCTCCATAATTAACTTGAAGATAAAGGCATCATGATCACTGGACCCAAAATGTTCCCCTACACATACTTCTGTCACCTGTCCTGCCTCATTCCCTAACAGGAGATCCAGTATTGCCCTCTCTCTAGTTGGTACCTCTATGCTTTGATTTAGAAAACTTTCCTGAACACATTTGACAAACTCCAAACCATCCAGCCCTTTTACAGTGTGGGAGGCCCTGTCAGTAGGTGGAAAATTAAAATCTCCTACTATTGCAGCCTTATGTTGGACACACACTCATTCCTCAGCTCCACCCTCAGTAGACGATCCCTCTGATCTGTCCTGCCTGAACGCAGCTGTGATATTCTCCCTGACGATTTATGCCACTCTTCCCCCTTTCATTCCCCCTGCCCGATTCTATCGCATCTGAAGCAACAGAATATTGAGCTGTTAGTCCTGCCCCTCCCTGAAACCAAATTTCACTAATCTCATTCCCCTCAACCTTTGGTACCCTGACTATTCAGATACCCATCAATCTCTAATGTCAGTGCACCCAATGACCTGGCCTTCACATCCATCCCTAGCAGCAAATTCCAGAGGTTCACCACTCTCTGGCAACAGAAATTCCTCCACATCTGTTTTAAATGAGCGCCCTTCAATCCTGAAGATGTGCCCTCTTGTCCTTGACTCTCCGACCATGGGAAACAGCCTTTTTCAGTCCAGGTTTCAACATTCAAAATACTTCTATGATCCCCCTCAAACCAAAATTTCTTGGGATTTGAAAGGAACTGGAGTCCCGGGGTGGGGTTGGGGCAGGGTAGAGCATGTGTGGTCAAAGGGGGAACCTGCACACTCCACACAGTGAGCACGCCCCAATGTCAGGATTGATGCTGGGTCCATGGAAGTGTGGGATAGCGGTTCTACTTGTTTTGCCACGCGCTTCCCCTGAAGCCTCTGGGCCCAGTAATACAGATCATGTGACACACTGCAATGCACAAACATGCTGGAGAAACACAGCAGGTCAAAACAGCGATCGAGTCCGGACCGGGGCTCGAATCCTGTGCTCTCTGTGAGGAGTTTGTACATTCTCCCCATGTCTGTGTGGGTTTTCTCCGAGGACTCCAGTTTCCTCCCACAATTCAAAAATGTACCAGGGGTTGTAGATTAATTGGGTGCAATTGGGTGGCATGGGCTCATGGGCCAAAATGGCCTGTTACCATGCTATATGTCAAAATAAATAAATGTCTGTCTGTGGCCTCATGCACTGCTAGACTAGGGACACTTGCACATTGGAGGATCCACACTTGATATTCCCTATTGGCAGTCTCCATCCAGATAGCATTGACATCGATGTATCCAATTTCCGTTAACCCCCTTCCCGAGTCTCTCACATTCCCTATCCCTCCTCCAGCTTCTCTACTCTTTTCCCTTCCATCTCCCATCAGCGAACCATCCCCTCCCCATCATTTCTTCACCCTCTTTCACTTCCAACCCTCCCCCCAGCCCACACCATTTCATTCAGGTGCTTGCCAAAGGGCTCAGGCCCAAAAGAGGGATCTGGATCAGCTGGGGAACTGGGCCAGTAAATGGCTGATGGAATTTAATGCAGGTAAGTGTGAGGTGCTGCACTTCGGAAGAGCGAATCAGGGTAGGATGTCTACAGTAAATGGTCAGCCATTGAGGAGTGCGGAGGGGCAAAGAGATCTGAGAATACGGGTACATTGTTCCCTGAAGGTAAAGAAAGCATTTGGCATCTTAACCTTTATAAATCAAAGTGTTGAGTATAGTAGTTGGAACATTAAGTTGAAGTTATTCAAGTCATTGGCGAGGCCACAGTTAGAATATTTTTTGCAGTTCTGGTCACCCAGCAGCAGGAAAGATATCAATAAGACTGAAAGAGTGCAGAGAAGATTTACTAGGATGTTGTTGGGTCTTCAAGAGTTGTGTTACCGGGAAAGATTAAACAGGTTAAATTTAAACTCCTGGAAATGAAGAAGGATGAGGGGAGACTTGATACAGGTTTATAAGTTTGAGGGGTATAGACAGAGTAGATGTGAGTAGGGTTTTTCCACTTAGATTGAGGGAGATAAATACAAGAGGTCATAGCCTTAGGCTGAAAGGGGAGAGGTATAAAGGGAACATTAGTTTTTCACTCAGAGAGTGGTGGGAGTATGGAATGAGCTGCCATCTGATGTAGTGAATGCAGATTCAATCTTGAGTTTTAAAAATAAATTGGATCAATCCATGGATAGGAGAGGTCTAGAGGGTTACGGAATGAGAGCAGGTCAGTGGGACTAGCTAGCTTTATTGGTCGGCACAGACCAGAAGGGTCGACTGGGCTGTTTTTCTGTGGTGTAATGTACTATGGTTCTATTGGGCGGCATGGTTAACTTAACCATGGTACATCAATATTTCCGCAACAGTGACCTGGGTTCATATCCAGCGCTGTCTGTAAGGCGTTCTCCCTGTGTCTGCATTGGTTGCCTCCGGGTGCTCCATTTCCTCCCAACCTCCAAAATGTATGGGGCTTGAAGGTTAATTGGGTGTAATTATGTGGCCCGGGCTCGTGGGCTGCAAGGGCCTGTTAACGTGCTGCATGTCTAAATTTAAATTAATTCCCCTTTGCTTCCTGTGGATGTTGCGTGACCTGTTGAGTTTCTCCAGCACGCTTGTGTATTGCACTAGGACCCCAGCATCTGCAGACTCTCTTGTTCTCCTCATTCTATTTTAAGGACACCCTACACATATGCCCACACCACAAAGATATTAAAATAAGACTCCCAAGACCATTGGTTTTCAAACCTTTTCTTTCCACTCACATCCCACCTTAAGTAATCCCTATGCCATAGGCGCTCTGTGATTAGTACGGGATTTAATTATGGTGGGATGTGAGTGGGAAGAAAAAGTTTGAAAACCACTGTTTTAATCATGACTAATGTGTACGGTTTCAGAACTCCTAAGGAAATGGACCAATGTCAATTAAATTTTTTTTTAGATATACAGCATGGTAACAGGCCAGTTCAGGCCACGAGTCCGTGTCACCCAATTAAACGACAACCCCGGTACATTTTGAACAGTGAGAGGAAACCGGAGCCCCCGGGGAAAACCCACACAGACATGCGGAGATTGTACAAACTCCTTACAGACAGTGCGGGATTCGAACCCCCGTCAAGCAAAAGATTTCAGTAACAATTGGGTCTAGAGCAGTGATTCTCAACCTTCCCTTCCCACTCACCTACCACCTGAAGCAATCCCTTACTCATCACAGAGAACTGATGGGCGAAGGATTACTTAAGGTGGTAGGTGAGTGGAAAGAAATTGCTTGAAAACCATTGCCCAAGATAGACATCAATAATCCCACGGCAGGATTTTTGATGGAACAGTACAGATAGTGTCAAAGTAAAGAGGCACATCCCCAAGCAACATCAGGAAACAGATGTTCCAGTCAATATCACACTCTTGCTCACGGGATCTTGCTGTGTGAAAATGAACTGCTAGATGTCCCAGGTTTTAAAAGTGAGTGACTACACATCCAATGTGTTGTGATGTTCTGGAGCCATTCAATGTGCGATAAGAGCAGAAGAAACTTCTCTCCTTGACTGGGAAACATCCGCAATGCCTGGTTCTCTGCCTTTAAGTATGAAACACTGCAGGGTCAGGGGGAGGAGTCTAGGCTAGGTGGAGAGTAAAAGGAAGTAGGAACTGGAATAACCAGTTAAGGGAGAGGGGAAAAAGCAAGCTGATTAGTGGAATGCCGTGAACTCAATGTTCATACCCCTGAGGTTGGAGAGTGCCCAGACTAAAAATGAGGTGTCGTACCTCCAATCTGCGGATGGTCAGGGTGGGGTCGTGGGAGTTTGAGAGTGTGACCCAGAATTGAAATGGTTGGCTATGCGGAGGTCGCTTTTGTTGTGGACGGAGAGGAGGTGCTGGGGGAAGCGATCTACTAATCTGTGACCAGTCTCTCCTATGTAGAGAGGCCACAGAGGGTGCACCGGATGCAGTAAATGAATTCTTTGGAGGTACAGGCCAAGTCTTGCTTCACCTGAAAGGTTTGTTTGGAATCTCGGACCGTGGTGAGTGAGAGATGAGGGTGGAGGTATTACACCTCCTACGACCTCAGTGGAAGGTGATGGGGTGGGGCGCTGGGTGGGGAGGGAAGTGTGCACAAGGGAGTCACGGACGGAGTGGTCCCTACAGAAGACTGAGAGGGGAGAAGGAAAAATGTGGGGCCCTGTAGTAAGTGCCGGAAATTCTGGCGGAAAATGTGTTGGGGGCAGAGGTAGGCGAGGACGAGGGGGATTCTGTGTTTATTGTTTCTAGGGGTGGGGGGGCTAGGGCAGATGAGCAGGGAATGGAGGAGATGCGGATGAGGACCAGTGAATAGTGGTGGTGTGGAAGCCACGTTTGTGGAAGAAGGGAGACATTTCAGAGGCTCTGGCCTGGAAGACGTCATCCTGGGAGCAGATGCAGCGGAGACGGAGAAATGGAAAGCAGGGGATGGAGACCTTGCAGGGGATGGGGTGTGAGGATGAATAGTCCAGGTAGTTGTGGGAGTTAGAGGGTTTGTAATAAATGTCAGTGGAGAGTCTGTCTCATGAGATGGAAACAGAGAGATTCAGTAAAGAGAGAGTGTCATCAGAGATTGACCGGGTGAGTTTGAGGTCCGGATGGAAATTGGCCATGAAACTGACGAGCTCATCACGGGTGCATGACGCCGACCTGATGTAATAATCGATGTACTGGAGGAAGATTTAGGGGGGTGTCTAGCCTGTGTAGGCTTGGAGCATGTTTTGGTCCACAAACAGGCAGGCATAGCTGGGACCCATCTGGGTTCCCATGGCTACTCCTTTAATCTGGAGGTAGTGGGATGAGTTAAATGAAAAATTATTAAGGATGAGGCCAAGTTCTTCCAGGTGGAGGATCATGGTGGTGGTAGGTGAGGTCCAGGAAAAAGCAAAATGCTTTGAGGTCTTCTGTGTGGGGAATGGAGGTGTAAAGGGATTGGACATCAATCGTGGTGGTCCGGTTTGGGGAATCTGAAGTCTTGGAGGAGGTGGAGGGTGTGTGAGGTGTCATGGATGTAGGTGGGGAAGGATTGAACTAGTTATTCCAGTTACTACTTCCTTTATCTCTCCACCCAGCCTAGACTCCTCCCCCCTCCCCTCCCACCGCAGTGTTTCTATCCCTCTCCACCTATCATTTCCCACCCTTACCACCCCTCTTCCCCCTTCCCCCTTTTGTTTGGACATCTCTCATGTTCCCCCACACCTTGGTGAAGGGCTCCAGCCCGAAACATTGGTTTTGTATGTTGCAACGTAAAGGCCCTGTTTGACCTGCTGAGTTTCTCCAGCATTTTTGTGTTTTTTTCATGTAACCACAGTGTCCACAGAATCCTGCGTTTTACCTTTGAAACTAATGGTGTTTTGATCACTGGATGCAATGTGTTCCCTTATACACATCCTGTCATTTGATCTGTCTCACTACACAAAAGGAGATCTATGGTTGGGACCTCTGGATGCTGATTGAGGAAGCTTTCCTGAACACGTTTAATAAACTCTAAACTTTTGCAGTATGGGAGTATTGGAGTCAACACCTGGATCTGCAACTCCTGGATCTGCAACTCCTGCAACATCAGGATCTGAAAAGCCTGGACCTATAACAGCTGGATTTTCAACAGCTGGACTTGCCACACCTGCAACACCTGGATCTGCAGCAGCTGGACCTGGAACACCTGGATCTGAAAAGCCTGGACCTGAAATAGCTGGACCTGCAACACCTGGACCTGAAGATAGTTTAGGAGATAGTGCAGAAAATGGCCGAAGGAGTGCAGTGTTGGGGGGGTGGTGGGATGGGGGGGGGGGGTTGTATGATCATGCACTCTAGTAGAAGAAATAAAGCGTAGATCAGTGGTTCTCAACTTTTTCTTTCCGCTCACATCCCACTTTAAGTAATCCCTATGCCATTGGTGCTCTGTGATTAGTAAGGGATTGCTTAAGGTGGGGTATGTGAGTGGGAAGGGAAGGTTGAGAACCACTGCTCTTGACCCAATTGTGACTGAAATATTTGCTTGAGAAAAATTGTCGTTGACCCATTTTCTTTGGAGTTATGAAACTGTGCACATAACGAGTCAATGAGGGACGATTAAAACAGAGGCTTTCAAACTTTTTCTTTCCACCCACATCCTACCCTAAGCAATCCCTTACTGATCCCAGAGCACCTTAGGCACAGGGATTACTTAACGTGGTAAATGAGTGGAAAGAAAAAGGTTGAGAACCACTGGCATAGACTAATTTCTAAATGGACAACGAGTTCATAAATCAAGGGTGCAGTGGGACCTGTGAGTCCTTGTGCACGACTCCTTAAAGATCAACTTCCCTGTAGAGTTGTTGGTAAGAAAGGCAGATGGACTGTTGCCATTTATTTTTGGGGATATATAATATAACAACAGGAAGTGATTTTGAAGCTTTATAAAACTTTGGTAGACCACACTGAGTATTGTGAGCAGTTTTGGATTCCACATCTAAGGAAGGATACATTGGCATTGGAGAGGGCCCAGAGGAGGTTTACAAGAATGGTCCCCAGAGTGAGGATTTTCATGTGAGGAGTGTTTGGAGGCTCCGGGACTGTACTCGCTAGAGTTTAGAAGGACGAGGGATCTCAATGAAACCTATCGACTACTTAAAGGACTGGATAGAGTGGATGTGGAGAGGATATTTCCAATGGTGGGGGAGTCTGGGACCAGAGGGCACATGGCCTCAGAATACACAAAATGTTCCTTTAGTACAGAGATGAGGAGGAATTTCTTCACCCAGATGCTGGGAATCTGTGGAAATTGCTGCCGTGGACGGCTGTGGTGGCCAAGTCATTGGGGATAATTAAAGTGGAGATTGATACGTTCTAGATCAGGAAGGGAATCAAGGGTTATGGGGAGAAGGCAGGAGAATGGGATAGACATGATGGAATGGAGGTACAAACTCAATGGGCCAAATAGCCTGGAAACACCATTGTCTATAGAGAGCTCGCAAAATCATCGAGGACCCCTCTATCACCCCGCACACAGCATCTTCCAGTTACTCCCATCAGGGGAAAAGATACAGGAGGATTAGAGCCAGCCCCACTGGGTTGAACTTCTTACATGGGCAGTGAGAATAATGAATGACTTTTGAACTGCTAAAGCAATTCTCCGTGATTTTAATATTTATTAATATTTATATTTAATAGATGTAAATAAGACGTGTGTATAGGTTCTGTGTGTATGTATAGTTTGTCAGTATGTCTGAGGCTTCTTTACACGTGTTTGCACTGATTTTGCACCTTGGACGGGAGAACACTGTTTCGTCAGGTTGTACACCCGTAATCAGATGATAAATAAACTTGAACTTGCCCCAGCAACACATAGTGAGCAACAACTGGATTAGCCATGTCTGAACCGGTAACCCATGGATCAGTGCATCTTTGGCTTGGCTTCGCGGACGAAGATTTATGGAGGGGGTAAAAAGTCCACGTCAGCTGCAGGCTCGTTTGTGGCTGACCAGTCCGATGCGGGACAGGCAGACACGATTGCAGCGGTTGCAAGGGAAAATTTGTTGGTTGGGGTTGGGTGTTGGGTTTTTCCTCCTTTGCCTTTTGTCAGTGAGGTGGGCTCTGCGGTCTTCTTCAAAGGAGGCTGCTGCCCGCCAAACTGTGAGGCGCCAAGATGCACGGTTTGAGGCGTTATCAGCCCACTGGCGGTGGTCAATGTGGCAGGCACCAAGAGATTTCTTTAGGCAGTCCTTGTACCTTTTCTTTGGTGCACCTCTGTCACGGTGGCCAGTGGAGAGCTCGCCATATAACACGATCTTGGGAAGGCGATGGTCCTCCATTCTGGAGACGTGACCCATCCAGCGCAGCTGGATCTTCAGCAGCGTGGACTCGATGCTGTCGACCTCTGCCATCTCGAGTACCTCGACGTTAGGGGTGTGAGCGCTCCAATGGATGTTGAGGATGGAGCGGAGACAACGCTTCCACCTGGACAAACCCACCGCTGGACGAACACTATCTCAACCACACACGCTTGCAGCCACATCACTTGGTGGGGTTGGGGGGTTGAGGGGTGGGGATGCTGTGCTCTGTTTCCTTGGGGGCACTGCCACCTGGTGTCGTGCCCGGGTCCTACAACTCCCTAGCCATTCAGTCCTGATTTGCTGGAGCCAACCAGTACTTGACAGAATGGAAGTTAAACCAAAATCTGCAGACACGAGGGTTGAAGTAAAAATACAAAATGCCGGAGAAACTCAGAAGATCAAGCAGTGTCCTTTATATAGTAAAGGTAAAAATACATAACCGACATTTCAGGTTTGATCCCTTCCACAAACCTTGATGAGGGGCTCAAGCCAGAAGCGTTAGTTCTGTACTTTTACCGTTGCTATATAAAGGACAGTGTTTGACCTGCTAAGTTTCTCTAGCATTTCGTGTTTTTACTTGACAGAATGGAGAAGCAAGGTTAGGTGGTCAAGGATGTGGTTTGATGATGAAAATAGTGTGTTAATTTGATGTTTAATTTTGTGTATAGTGAGGCGGTAATGATAACTGTTTCTCGCAGTTTGCTGCCATGTGGTTTTTAGCTATAGCACTGTTTTTTAATGTTATAGTTGTAGTTTTAAATAAAGTTTGTAGGTTTAAAAAAATGGTTGGTTAAGGACTTTATCTGGGGGCATTGACCGCCAGGTCCATCGCCTCCTGTGCTGAGCATGGTTTGGAGCTTAAGTCCAACAACCTTGCGCTCAACCTTCAGCAAAACCAAGGGGATGATTGTGGACTTCAGGAGGAACTCAGGGGAACACGATGCAGTCCTCATCGAGGCCTCAGTAGTGGAGAGGGTCAAGAACTTCATATTCCTGGTTGTCTACATCTCCGAAGATCTGTCCTGGAGCTTCTGCGTTGATGCAGTCAAGAAGAAGGCCCGCCAGCGGCTATACATTGTGAGGTGTCCGAGCCGATTCGGTAGGTCACCGAAAACTCTCAAAAACTTCTACAGGGATACCGTGGAGAGCATTCTAACTGGTTCCATCACTGTCTGATGCAAAGGTGCCAATGCTCAGGGCAAGAAAAATCTCCAGAAGGTTCTTAACATCGCAGGCACCGGACTTCACTCCATCGAGAACATCTACAAGAGGAGATGTCTTAAGAAAGCAGCCTCTATCCTCAAAGACCCCCACTGGCTTCTTACCTGTTGGCCTGTGCTCCTCTCCCCGCCCCGTCTTCTTTCTTTCCCAGCCTTTTTATTCTGGTGCCCACCTGCTTTTTACATGTACTTTGACGAAGGGCTCAGACCCGAAATGTTGGTTATCTATCTTTGCCTTCCTATGGATGCTGTGAGACCGGCAGATGTTTGTGTTTCACCTCATTCTATCCACTGTAAATGAACCATGAGGGTTGCCCATTCATAGTTCTGGAGAGTTCTCAATGGGGATTGAACAACTTTCCTCGAAGCCTGTTCGACACAGAATGTTCTTGTCATCCACCATTGATTGGTTAACTCCAAGTCTTAAATTCCATGGATTATTGTTTGTCAAGGCAACAGATGAAAGAGCAGGCTGGAGCTGCTATTGTCTGCAGGAGAGTTGTAAGAGGGTCATGTAGTTTTGTATGCAGAGAGAGTCAAACAGGCTTTCCCTCAGTCTCAGAGAGTGTGTGTGTGTGTGTGAGAGAGAGAAAAGCAGAGATCACTTGACAGTGCCAGCCAGCAGAAGTTGCTGAAACTGGAAACAGGACAAGCTGGCAAGATTTTGGAAGATGGCCTGGTCGAAGTCCTTGTGGTTCATGCAAGAGGATAGGACTCGCTGTCTAATGTTTCATTTGGAATAATTTCACTTTGAATAAGAGAAACAAAAACGAACTCTGTGGTGACCTGAAAGAAAGAGGTTATCACCTGGAGAACCCTGAGGGGGCAAGTTTCATCACCAAGGCACAGAGGTGACTGATGGAAGTACATCAGTTGTGGAGGTCCTCAAACAACACATCTCCCTCTGAAAACCATCAAGAACCTTCCTGAGCAATAATCATTAACTTTTGAAGCACCAAAGCCTGGTGAACTTTATACATGTTAAATTCATGTTTAAAGATAATTAAAAACAACTTTTGTTCAGGTAACCATTTGTCTTGGTGAATATCTATCGCTGCTGGGTTTATTGGTCCTCTGCGTTCATAACATTTTATGGGGACTTGCCCTCTCAGGGATCTCCAGATGATAACCTCTTTCTTTCAGGTCACCACAGAGTTTCTTTTTGGTTTTTCTTATTCCAATTAAAAAATTAGACAGCCAGTTCTTTCCTCTTGCATGAACCACAAGGGCTTTGATCAGGCTATCTTCCACACCGGGGCTTCTTGCTAGCTTGTCCTGTTCCAGTCCCAGCAACTTTTTACTGGTCACAACACTGTCAAGTGCTCTCACTCTCTCTCTCTCTCTCTCTCTCTCTCTCTCTCTCTCTCTCTCTCACACACACACACACACACACACACACACACACACACACACACTCACACACACACACACACACACACTCACACACACACACACACACACACACACTCACACACACACACACACACACTCACACACACACACACACAATCACACACACTCACACACACACACACACACTCACACACACACACACACACTCACACACACACACACACACACTCACACACACACACACACACACACTCACACACACTCACACACACACTCACACACACACACACACACTCACACACACACACACTCACACACACACACACTCACACACACTCACACACACACTCACACACACACACACACTCACACACACACACACACACACTCACACACACACACACACACTCACACACACACACACTCACACACACACACACACTCACACACACTCACACACACACACACACACTCACACACACACACACACACTCACACACACACACACACTCACACACACACACACACTCACACACACACACACACACACTCACACACACACACACTCACACACACACACACACACACACACTCACACACACACACACACACTCACACACACACACACTCACACACACACACACACACACTCACACACACACACACACACACACACACACTCACACACACACACACACACACTCACACACACACACACACACTCACACACACACACACACACACTCACACACACACACACACACACACACACACACTCACACACTCACACACTCACACACACACACACACATACACAAACACATGTGCGCGCGGTCGGCGACATATGGGCTGCTAGAGACAGGCTCATGGGAACCAGGTATTGGAGCCAGGTTTTCAGAGCGTGCTGAGGGCAAGGTGGGCTTCTAAAGAGCGTGATTATGTCAGAGGTTTGGATCTGGAGCTCCGGTTACTGATGGATTGAACAGGATCTGGAGCTCTGGTTAACAGGAGGCTGCGGGAGCACTGGACGTGAATCCACGGGCTCTCAGTGACTGAAGGAATTTTATATAACCATATAACTATTTATGGAGAGGAAACAGGCCATGTTGGCCTTTTGAGTCTGCACCAGTTCACTAGAACAACTCTACTAACTCAAACCTCCTGCTCTCCTCCAATAACCTTCCAACCCCCTCAACTGCATGTATACATCCAACCTTCTCTTAAATGACAAAAGGGACCCTGCCGTATCTATCTCATTCGGAAAATCATTCCATTCTGCGACCACTCGCTGAGTGAAAAGGCCACCTCTAATATTTCTCCTGAAGTGTTGCCCCCTTACCCTTAACTCATGGCCTCCTGTTCCAACCTCCCCTGCCCTGAGGGGAAAGAGTCTGTTTATGTCTAGTCTATCTATTCCGTTCATAATTTTAAATACCTCTTTCAGTCTCCTCTCAGTCGTCTACATTCCAATGAATAAAGTCCCAGTCTCCTGAATCTCTCACTGTAATCTAAATTCAGTAAGACAGGCAAACATAGAAACATAGAAAATAAGTTTAAGAGAAGGCCATTTGGCCCTTCAAGCCTACACCACAATTTAATATCATCATGGCTGATCAGTACCCGGTTCCTGCCTTCTCCCCATATCCTCTGATCCCCTTGGCCACAAAGGTCAAATCTAACCTACTCTTAAATATTGACAAGGACCTGGCCTCGACTACTTCCTGTGGCAAAGAATTCCACACATTTACCACACTCTGAGAGAAGAAATTTTTCCTCATCTCAATCCTAAAAAACTTCCCCCTTATCC
Source organism: Narcine bancroftii (assembly GCF_036971445.1). Taxonomy (NCBI): domain Eukaryota; kingdom Metazoa; phylum Chordata; class Chondrichthyes; order Torpediniformes; family Narcinidae; genus Narcine; species Narcine bancroftii. Next base: position 7,457,390 of record NC_091472.1, read on the forward strand.
TTAAACTGTGACCCCTGGTTCTGGTTTCTCCCAGCAACATCCCTGTAAACCTTCTCTGCACCCTCTCCACCTTATCTATATCCTTTCTATAATTTGGAGACCAGAACTGAGCCCAGTACTCCAAACCTGGCCTCACCAATGCCTTGAACAGCTGCAGCATCACCTCCCACCTCCTATACTCTAGAGCACACATGTCAAACTCTGGCCCGCGGGCCAAATGTATTAGAGGTGGCCCGCCCTGCCGCGAGAGCCGATGCTGTTTTTTGGACCCACCCCCCCACCATCCTCCCCCTTCATTGCACATCCTTCCCCATTGTAACACGAGAAATTGTAACACAAGAAGTCTGTCGATGTCATCAGCCGGCAAGCCAGTTGGAAGGCTCCCCGCACAACCAGTCACTTCTCCCACCTGTCGAGCGGTGCGGCGGATGAGTGAGCGCCTGTGATTTCCTGTCGGCGCGACGGGCATGGCAGGCTGCGCACGGCCCCCGGGCAGCGCGAGCCCCGCGCGACTGGCACCGGACGGCCCTTCCACACCGCAAGCACACTTCTCCCGGTCGCCACAGCCTTCAGTGCTTGCACCTGTGCGGATCCCAGGGACGGCTGGTTCGGCCCTGCACTTGAAGAGAGAGAGGGTGGCTGTCCGCAAAGGCTGATCGGCAGCACGCTGGGCCTGAGTGGGTGGGTAAGCAGGGGTGGGCAGAGGGTGTAGGTGAGGAGTAATGGGCAGGGGAAGTTATGGTGGTGCGAGGGGCAGTTAGAGGGAGGGATGAGTAGAAGGATAGGGAAGAGGTAAAAGGGGAGGGGCAGGGCAAGTAGGGGAGGGGTGATTAGAGGGTGAGAGACGGGAAGAGGGAGGAACAGGTTGAGGGGAGAGGCAGTAGAGGGGCGTGTTTAGGATGGGGTGTGTAGGTGTGTAGAGGCAGAGTGAATGGAGTGAGGGGTGAGTAGAGGTTGGGTAAAGGACTGGTCAGGTAGAAGGATGGTGGGTCGAGGGTGAATAGAGGCCTAGAGCCTGAGGAGTGAGCAGGAAATGCTGAGTCCTGATGCAGGCCAAAATGGACACAGCCTGTGAATGCTAACTACATCTCCACAGGGACCAAATAGGTTTCCCTCAGGTCAAGCAAAGGGTGAACTTGAGCTACCTTCTCCTGACCTGTAACATTATCCTCCTAAAGTTATATCCTAAAGTTTAACATTACATATGTTGAAAGAAGAGAAAACATGCAGATGTTGTTGAAAAATTTCAATAAATATTTAGTTCGGCCCTCGACTTAGTCCAAGTTTTTAATTTTGGCCCTCCGTGAATTTGAGTTTGACACCCCTGCTCTAGACTATGATTTATGAAGGCCAGCAGACCATATGCCTTCTTAACCACCCTGTCAACATGGGAATCCACCTTCAATGAACTCTGTACCATAACCCCCAGGTCCCTCTGCTCCTCTGTGTGCCTCAATGCCCTCCCCTTAACTGTATATGCCTTATTCTGGTTATTTTTACCGAAATGCAACACCTCACACCTGTCTACATTGAATTCCATCTGCCATCTTTCAGCCCACTCTTCCAAACAAACCAAATCCTTCTGTAATCCAATAAAATCTACCTCACGATCCACCACTCGCCTTATTTTTGTATCATCCGCATTTTTGCTTACCCAGTTAACCACACCCTCCTCAAAAATCATTAATATAAATGATAAATAACAAGGGACCCAGCACCAATCCCTGAGACACCCCGTTTCTCACAGCCTTCCAACCTGACATACAGTTGTCCACCATGACTCTCTGCTGTCTATCTTCCAGCCACCTCTGAACCCATGTCACAATCTCTCTACTAATCCCTAGTGACTGAACCTTCCTTATTAACCTTCCATGCAGAACCTTATCAAAAGCCTTCCTAAAATCCAAATAGATCACATCAACCGCCCTACCTTCATCCACCATTTTTGTCACCTCCTCAAAAAACTCAACAAGGTTTATCAAACATGACTTTCCCTTCACAAACCCATGCTGGGTGCCCCTAATCAATCCCTGCCTTTCCAGATATGCGTATATACTATCTTGAAGAATACCCTCCATAATCTTCCCCACCACCAAAGTCAAACTTACTGGCCAATAGTTACTTGGCCTACACCTACTGGCTTTATTGAACAATGGAACTACATTTGCAACCCTCCGATCCTGTGGTACCACCCCCTCCTCCAGTGATCTTTGAAAAATCACCGTCAGTGCCCCCGCTATTTGTTCTCTGACCTCCCTTAAAGTCCTGGGAAAAATCCCATCAGGATCAGGAGACTTATCCACCTTAATTGACCCTAGAAGCTCCAAATCTCTCACTTTACTAATCCTTATCCTTTCCATAACTAAGCCCTTTGCCTCTCTTATCTTGTATAGCCTAATGTCCCTTTCCCTTGTGAATACGGATGAGAAAAATTTGTTCAATATTTCTCCCATCTCTATGGTTCATAGTTCACCAGTCCCATCATCCAGTGGACCTATTCTATCATTAATATTCCTTTCACTATTCACGTATCTGTAAAAACCCTTAGGATTCACCTTTGCCTTATTAGCTATAGACTCCTCATACCTTCTTTTTGCCTCTCTAATTTCTCTCTTAAGGTTCTTCCTGCAATCTAAGTAACGACCATACATCTCCTCAATCCTTTGTTTTTTTATATTTGGTATTGGCCTCCCTCTTGTTCCGAACCAACTTCTTAATTTCACCAGAAAACCATGGCTCCCTCATACCTTTAGTCTTCCCCTTTGGCCTGACTGGAACATAAAGATCCTGTACTCTCAAAATCTCACCACTAAATGCCCCCCAAATTTCTTCTACATCCTTTCTGGGAAAAGGTTCAGCCCACACAACTCTCTGCAAATCCCTTCTCATTTCTCCAAATCTGCCCTTCCCCCACTCGAAGACCTTCAACCTCGGACCTGACCTATCCATATAACCATTTCACCATATAACCACTTACAGCACAGAACAGGCCAGTTCGGCCCTACTAGTCCATGCCATAGCAAATCCCCACCCTCCTAGTCCCACTGACCAGCACCCGGTCCATACCCCTCTTGTCCCCTCCTATCCATGTAACGATCCAGTCTTTCCTTAAATGTAACCAATGATCCCGCCTCGACCACGTCTGCCGGAAGCTCATTCCACATCCCCACCACCCTCTGCGTAAAGAAATTTCCCCTCATGTTCCCCTTATAATTTTCTCCCTTCAATCTTAAACCATGTCCTCTAGTTTGAATCTCCCCCTTTCTTAATTATCCCTTTCCATCATTAAGCTAAAGCTAATGGACCCATGACCACTGGATCCGAAGTTCTCCCTAACGCTCACCTCCGTCACCTGCCCCATTGCATTCCCAAACAACAGATCTAACACCGCTTCCCTTCCAGTTGGCGTCTCAACATATTGCTGCAAAAAGCCATCCTGAACATAATGCATAAATACTATGCCATCCTGCCCTTTTACTGTCTGTGTTTCCCAAACGATGTTTGGAAAATTGAAATCCCCAACCAACACCACCCTATTTCTCCTGCATATCTCACCTATTCCCTTGCACATTTGCTCTTCTAGTTCCCTTTCACCATTTGAAGGCCTATAATATACCCCATAATAGTAACCTCACCCTTCTTATTTTTCAGCTCTACCCACACTGCCTCCCTCGATGAGCCCTCCAGTCTACCTTGCCTCAGCACTGCTGTAATATCCTCCCCAATAAGTAATGCCACACCTCCCCCTCTTAATCCACCAACTCTGTCACATCTAAAGCAGCAAAATCCTGGAACATTCAACTGCCAGTCACAACCTTCCTTCTCATCTCATGGATCTCCTACATCCTACCTTCTGCATATCCCATTCTCACAATTTCCACTACAACATCTTTTTATTACTTCCTGCTTTTCCTCCCTCAAATTATTTAAACTTGCTTCTTTCCTTAGCCTACAAATTCTCACCCTGCTCACCTGCCTAACTTGAAACCCTGTCCCCAACCATAATAGTTTAAACCCACCCCTGACAGCCCTACAAATGCCACCGCCAGGACATTGGTCCCTCTGGTATTAAGATCTAACCCATCATTACGGTATAGGTCCCATCTTCCCCAAAAAAGGTCCCAGTGGTCCAAGAACTTGAAACCCTGTCTCTTAATCTACCCCTATAGCCACATATTTAACCTCCACCTAATTCTATTTCTGCCCTCATTGTCATGTGGCACAGGAAGCAATCCAGAGATTACCCCCTTAGTGGTCCTCCTTTTAAGCTACTCAACTCAACTCCCTATACTCATTCTGCAGGACCACTTCCTCCTTCCTTCCAACATCATTGGTACCAACATGTACCACAACCTCAGGCTCCTCACCCTTCCCTTTTAGGATGCTCTGAACGCTCATAGTCACATCCCAGACCCTGGCACCAGGGAGGCAAACCACCATCTGGTTTTCCTCATCACATCCACAAAAACCTCTGTCTGTCCTCCTAACCATTGAATCCCCTATAACTATCACCCTTTTCCTTTTATCCCTACCTTTCTGGTTCACAGAGGTTGACACCACACCTCTGCCCACCATAGTCTGACTATCCCCCTTCTCAGTACTCAAGGTGGAGGACCAATTTCTGAAGATTACAGACTCGGGTGCTTGCACATGAACCTGACCCTTCCCTTTCCTCCTCCTGTCGGCAACCCACTGCCCCTCCTCCCGTGGCCCCTGTGCGACCACCTGCCTGTAGCTCTTGTCTACGATAGCCTCATTCTCCCTAACCAGAGTGAGGTCATCGAGCTGCAGCTCAAGTTCCCTGACTCGGTCCCTAAGACGCTGCATCTCAGCCCACTTTGTGCACACGTGGACGTCCGGGAGACGTGAAGACTCCATGACTTCCCACATGTGACACTGAGAGCAGAAAACTGCCCTCACTCTCATCCTGGTTCCTTAAATTAACCGTGAATGCCTTACCTTTAGTCCAGCATGCTTGTCCTCAGCCTCTGCTCGCCGAAGCCTCTCGAGCCAAAGCCCCACTCCTTCACTGTGCCACTCACTCATTGGGCTGCTCCACACTGGCCACTCCCCTCTACTTACCCTCCTTTTATTGGCCCCTTGACTAATTAACTCCCTCACTGTCTCCAAGCTCCTCCTCCTCCAGATCGTCGCCCGATCTCCAGTCGCCGCCTCGTCCGACTCACAGCCCGAACCAAGTTGCTTCTTGTGCTTCCATTTTTCTCTGAATTTAAGGGGGTTTTGGTCAATGCCCCCATGGCAGACTAAAGGCAGTGTTCTACAATATTACATTTCTGTATTGCTCCATGAGAGTAAATATTATCTGTATCTGATCTGATCTGAAACACAGCCAGGTCCATCACAGGCTGCCACCTCCCACCTACTGCAGACGTCCATGTGAGGCTCTGCCTCAAGAAGGCAGCCAGCATCATAAAGGAACCCCCCCCACCACATCACCTATGTCACAGCCTCTTCTCACTACTGTCTTCAGGCAGTAGGTGCAGAAGCCTGACGACCAGGACCTCCAGGTTCGAGAACAGTTGCTTTCCAACAGCTATCAGGCTCTTGAACCTCCCCTTGTTACACTGATCAGGGACTGCTCCGACACTATAAAGGAGCCTTCCTTCCCTCATCTCCTCTTTCCCTTCCTCCCCCACTTCCCACACACCCTCCCCTCCTCCTTTTTATATCGGCATCTACCTGTTTTTCTAGATTCCTGATGAAGGGCCAAGGCCCGAAATGTTGACAGAGTGAAACACGCTCGACTGTGATTGCAGTAAACACACAGAAATGCTGGAGGAACTCAGCCAGTCTGTTCAGCATCTCTCGGAGACAAAGATATTGTGGTGATATACCTCTAGCCGACTGCAGGGGGTGATCTCTGTACCTGCTGGAAGATCACTGGAGGACAGACCACAACTGGCCGGCTGTCAATCGGACGACCTGAATAGACCTAACTCCACCTGGCCGGCTGTCAATCAACCGCCTGGGATATAATCCTGAGCCGGCCCCTCCTGAGAGAGTCACTCGGGAGCCACCGGTACAGCTACCACTGTGGCAGAGACTTTTGACTGAATAAAGCCTGTTGTACAGTCTTTCTCGTGTCAGTGCATCACAGATATATTCCCAACGTTTTGGGCCTGAGCCCTTCTTCAATCAGAAAAGACCGAAGCAAGATAGATCAGAAAGTCTCAGAGTTCAAACAATGGGGGAGAAATCCAGACCAACAAAAGGTGTTAATTGGACGTGATCTGGGAGGAGTTAGAATTTAGTTTGAGAGCAACAGGCAGTGCAGATGGGGAGCAGTGAGAGAGCCTTTTAATTCTGATAGATGTGATGCGATCTGCTGGGTTTCTCCAACACGTTTGTGTATTGCACTCGACCACAGTATCTGCAGGTTTTCTCATTGACCACAGCAGGTCTTTGTTTGCTCTTTCATAAAGCCACTTTACAATGGAACAAACACCTGGTGAGGGGGTGGGGGGGGGGGTGGGGGGCGGGATCTCACTGAAAACATTTTGAATGTTGACCAGGCGGGGACACATTAGATATGGAATGGTTGTTTTGCATGGTGCGGATTCTAGGACAAGAGGGCAAAACTTCAGGATTGAGGGGTGTCTGCTTAGGACAGAGATGTAGAGGAACTGTTAAATCTAAATTTAGACATACAGCATGGTAACCAGCCATTTTGGCCCCACAAGTCCATGCGCTCAATTATACCCAATTAACCTACATCCCAGCATGCTTCAAATGGTGGGAGGAAACCGGAGCCCCATGGAAAACCCACGCAGAAACGGGAAGAACGTACCAACTCCTTACAGACAGTGTGGGATTCGAACCCTGGTCCCGATCGCTGGCGCTAAAAGAGCATCGCACTAACCGTGCTCTGATTTCTTCAGCCAGAGCATGGTGAATCTATGGAATCTATTGCCACAGGCGGTTGTGAGGCCAGGTCATTGGGTATATTTAAGGCAGAAATTGATAGGTACTTGACGAGTCAGGTAATCAAAGGTTATGGGGAGAAAACCGGGCAGTGGGGCTGAGTGGGGAAATGGATCAGCTCATGATTGAATGGTGGGGCAGCCTCAATCCCTGACTTCCTGACCGGAAGACCTCAGTCAGTCCGGAAATAGTATGCCCAACACCATCACACTGAGCACAGCCCGCCCCCCCCCCCCCCCCCCACCCCACCAGGACTGCGTGCCCAGCCCACTGCTGTTTACCCTGCTCACCCACGAGCAGGGCTGGTGCGAGGAATTGCAGGGCCCAATTAAAAAATTGATAATGGGGCCTCTACTCTACAAAAGTCGAAATTGATGTTTTATATTTCGTGTAGTGTGCCAGTCTTAGCCAAAAAGCATTAAATGGTTGATATACTAAATATTGAAAGACAATTTGAAAGTTAAAAATTTTTAACACAAGTTAAGACTGTGGTGATATGTAATTACACCAGTAGGTCACCAGGGGTCATCCCGGTGACCTTGTCTATAAAGCAGTCCAGAGCTACAGTCTAGCCTTCCAGGTTCATCTTGCAGAGAGACAAGACCTTATTAGTGTCCATATTAGTTTATTAAAGCTGTCTTATACTCGCACTGCTGGTGTGGTTATTGTCAGTGCAATTTAATAAACTAATATGATAGCTATTAGGATGGAAGCTGCTTCTGCTCCAATGCGCATTCCTGAGCACCTGGAGACTCTTCCTGAGGAATGGAATCTGAGGGCAACTAGCACGGACGTGCTTCCGAGGACAGAGATGGCGAGGAACCGCTGTACTGGAATTGTGGTGGAATGCAGGGAAGACCATAGAAGTATGATAAGGCAGGTAAGAAATGGCGAACAGCCCTGCCGCCGACTGCACCACAAAGTCAATTACAGACATACTGTTTATGCAGGTCTTTTAGAAACAGACTTTCCTGGCTTTTTTATTTGCAAAATCTTTCAAAATAATTTCAAGATCAATTGTTTTAGTAACGTCATTTTCTATAGATAACATCGGCAAATTGTTTAGTCTCTCTTGTGAAATTGTTGACCGTAATTATGTTTTAATCTGTTTTAGTTTTGAAAAACTTCTTTCGCCCGACAACTGTTACGGGCATTGTTAAGTAAATCCTCAAAGCAATAAAAAACATTAGGAAATGCTGTGAATCGATTGTTTACTACCAGGTATTCAAACAGAGCTTGAGGCTTTAACGACACTGAAGGGAAGAAAAGTTTTCAGAGCTTCTTCGGCCAACAGATTACCATCCACATCTTTAGTTTCAGTAACTACCTCTCCATCAGTGCTCTGTTTTAGTCTGGTGTCAGTTAAAGCTGGTTCAAGGTCTGCTGTGTGTTTCCTTATTTCTGCCTTTTGTAAGCTCTGAAAGATATTTAAAAGTTCAAATAATTTTACATGGCTTTTAAGCTGCTTAAATCTCAACTCTAAAGATTGAATAGCTTTGTCTAGCACTAAGCTGAAGCACTGAACTTTGTAGGCCTCTTTTGGATCATCTGAAGCCTGATCTTTAGCCTCATATGGAAACATTCTCTTCCTTCTACGTAGTTTTTTTTCTTGAAATTGTTTAAACTCCAATGGTAATTCAACAGCTTCAGCCAATTCATTTGCGCTTATTAGGACATCATTAAAACCGCCCTCTCTATAAATTCTTAGCCATGATAATAGTTTTTCAAATGACTCCATGGCTTCATCAATGTTCTTTGTTTCACCTTGTAGTTCCTTCCTAGTTAACTTTAAAAAGTACTTCATGCCAAAATATCAAAGAAACTAAATGTTTGTCGTCTTTTAGCTGGTTTGCTAAAGATTCAGCTTCTGCTTTTACCTTGGGCTCATCTGTTATCTCTGATATTTCCACAAGTGCATCATATACTTCTCCAACCTGATAACGAACAGCTTTAACACTATCAATCCGACACTCCCACCTTGTGTTGCTCAAGGGTTTCACTGATAACCCGGGTACATGTTTGGTAAAAACTGCCCACCTCTTAGTTGATGCAGAGAACAATATGTAGATCCTTTGCAAGATCCCAAAAAAACGTTATAGCATCTGGACAACACTTGGCTGCATCTCCGAGTAAAAGGTTATAATTGTGACATGCACAGGGTACAAAGAAAGCTCTTGAATTATCCGTCAACAGTCGTGCTTGTACTCCAGATGTGTGACCTTCCATGTTGCTACAGTTGTCATAGCCTTGGCCTCGAATGTCTTTCACCTCTAAATTTAATTCCTTCAGTGTGTTTAATAATGTTTTATATAATTCTTCTCCTGTGCTACTTTCAACCTGCATAAACTTTATGAAATGTTCGTAAACACCTAAAGGAGCCAAGTTACCATCAGACACATACCTGATCGTTAGAGACATTTGCTCTTGGTGACTCAAATCAAGGGTGCAGTCTAAAATTATGGCGTAGTACTGAGCTGCTTCTATGCGTTTCAGTATCTCATTCAAAACAGCTGTAGCCATAATGTCTAGTAGTTCATTCTGAGTATCTTTTCCTAAATAATGATTATGAATTTCGTGGGTTTTGACTTTCTGCAAATGTTCTTCAAGAACAGGGTCAAACTTTCCAAACAGCTCAACAAGACCTAAAAGGTTTCCACCATTGTGTACACTCTCATTACTGACTTTCTCCTCTGTTCCTCTAAATGCTAGATTTCTCTCAGCAAGGAACTGCGCTATTGCCATTAGCCTTTTGAATACTTGCTGCCAGTGTTTTGCATGTTCATTAACGATTATTTCAAATTCTTTGTCAATTAGTGGATCCACTACAAAGTCTTTGGTGTAACTCCCAGAAACTCCATGTGGCTTCCAAATGCTTTTTAGAATTTACAAGCTCACACAACCTTGTATGAAGATTAGACCAGTTGTTGAATCCACTTGTTGATAATGCGCTGGTTGTGTTCTTACTAAGAAGTTTACAACAAAAGCAATAAATTCTATCGGCAGACTGAAAATATATAATCCAAGGTCTTTCAACACACTCCTCTTACAGTGAAACTTTGAAAAACACAATCCCTTTTCATTTCGTGGAAAGTTGTTCACTGGAATAGGAGGACCTTTCATTGTTAAATAATCTCTTACATTTTGATGTATATATGCTGGCCAGTTGGCTGGGTCATCATAAATGTTAATTACAACTGTACTCATGGATGATCCATCATTGCGTGATGTTTGGGCTTGGTCTTTTTCGGCTATAAGTGGACTTTCCGCTTTGGCACTGTCTTCTGGTGTATTGAGATGGTCTTCAATTTGATTCACAGCTGCGTCATCCTTTTCTAACTTGTTATCAATTTCAACATTGTATTCATCAACTGGAATTGGACTCGAGGCTGTATTGTCATTTTCTGAATTGTTTATGTTTTCTTCATCCTCAATACATGGGCGCTTCAAAGATGTTGGAGTGACAAGGAGTTTTCTGATAGTGCCATTATGTTTTTCATTTTCAGCTACCTTAGCCTTGGCCAGTGCTCGTTTCTGGTTGCCGCTTAAATACTTGCGCCCTTTGTCTCTATCTCTGCTTGAGCTTCCCATGTAAAATGACATAGAAATTTTAAGCTTGCTAATTCTCTGGGCTATATTTTTAAGGTAAAAGAGGTAAAAAAAAAAGTATATTTTAAAATGTTTAGACTTAAAAATACACAAAAAACTTGACATTAGCAATTTGTTGTAAAATTGGACTCGACATCCCTGATAACATGTCTATGTTATTCCAACAGTGGAACAATCTTGTCATCGTTTTTGGTACATCGTAAGAAACCAGCGTCAATCCCAAGTCATTTTGCTCGTTAGCTTTACATTATTCCAAGGTCAACTGCTGACCTTGGATCCACGCACCCAACTCTCAACTTGTGGACGCCACCGAACAGCAAAACAAGCGACCGATTCTGGATTTGTTGAATGACGACAACTTCGAATAAGGTAAGAATTGCCTTTTTTTTAGTAACGGTTAGGTGAGTTAGGTTAGGTTAGGTTAATTAGTTAAGGTTACATTCCAGAACAGTGGGGGGGGGAGCAATTTAATTTTGCCATTTTGTTTAGCTGATTTTCTAGTCAAATGTCTAGTGCTAGTTTGTCGCTAGATATTTGGCTAGAATATCGGCGGAAAAACTGATGTGTGTAATGGTTGAAATTCGCCCCCGAAGGAAACAATTTCTGCACGGTCAAGCTAAACTGCACCTGTTCCAAATCACCAAAAACATGAAATAGGTGATATTAATCCCTGGCAGTGCAATAGCATAGTTAGTAACAGTGGCCCAGTACTATTTTGATACTAAATCAAACCACTGAAAAATTATGAAACAATGACAAGGACAGCCTTGCTAAGAATATCTGGATCTTGTAAAGTTGAATAACCCCAAGATGTACAGTACATGCCCCTATAGCTGAATAACCTTGTAAACCAGCTCGTAAAGATGTAGGCTATAACCCCCACAGCGACCTAGCCTAGTAAAGATCAACTTTAACTTAACTTTGGGGTTATTCATCTTTACAAGATCCGACTATCCTCACCAATTCCATCTACGATTACTAACATTTTCAGAAATTCTACACTTAGGGCCTAAGCTATTTATGTTCAGGCTAACTGCTTAAGCCTAGGCTATAGGCTAGGCCCTAGGCTAGCATAACGCTATCTCAGTCTCATATTAAAGGTCAAGTTCTCTTATTAATTAGCCTATAGCCTTTTTTTGATCTTGATAATAATAAGAGATGCTTCATCAGCTCCGGAAAACATCTATCTTACTGGGTGAAATGAATACGAAACATGAAAGTTTTGCCCAGGGAGACAAAGGAGGCCTATAGCCAGTAGCTTAATCGAAGACGTATTTCCTAAAAATATTTCACTGAGATAATATGATCAATTAAGGGCAATAACTTTACGAGTTCACTGACAAATCCCTCAGTTTATAAGGCCTATAGTATTATTATTTTCTTACCAATTTAAACGAAGTCCGTGACAGTGTTCTCTGCTCAAGGCCTGGGCTCCAACACGTGCACAGGGCCCCCTTGAGGCAGGGGACCCAATTTGATCAAATTGGTGAAATAAGCTTAAAACCGGCCCTGCCCACGAGATACAGTTCTAATCAACTCACTAAGTTCCCTGACGACACGGCAGTGGTGGCGCTCATCAACAAGAATGACGAGTCAGTTTACAGAAAGAAGGTGCAATCACTAATGGCCTGGTGCAGAGACAACCACTTACACCTGAACATCAACAAGACAAAGGAGATGGTGGTTGACTTCAGGAGAGCCTGGGGGGGAACCACTCTCCATTGACCATCAATGACTCCACCATCGAGGTAGTCAAGAGCACCAAATTCCTTGCCGTGCACCTGGTGGGGGATCTCTCCTGGTTCCCCAACACCAGATCCGTTGCCAAGAAGGCCCAACAATGCCTTTACTTCCTGTGGAGGTTGAGGAAAGTCCAGCTTCCACCCTCCACCCTCACCACATCACATTCTACAGGGGATGCATTAAGAGCATCCTATGTAACTGCATCACCGCCTGGTTCGGGAACTGCACCATCCCAGGTCGCAAGTCCCTGCAGCGGATAGCAAAGACTGTTGAGGGGATCATTGGGGTCTCTCTCCCTGCCATGAAAGACATGAAGTGCCAGTTGATGAAGTAGACAAAGACGAAGTGGTCAAACAATAATCATGGCTTTTATTAGCTGAAATTCATGGTACAATAATGAAAGACAATAGGTGCATATACAGTTATATCCAAGGGGAGTGTCCTTAACAGTAGAGGTAATGCACAGCTAATGTCAGTACAGCAAGGCTCGCCAGAGGGGAGACAGGCAGCTTGGCAGACATTCACCACAGTACGTTTATAATGGCTATTGTTGGCGGAAAGCCATAAACGTTGTGAAGGACTCAACACACCCCTCCTGCAATCTGTTCTCCCTCTTGCCATCCAAGAAAGAGGTACCTTAGCGTTCAGGTCCTCATGACCAGATTGCGAAACAGTTTTTTTCCCTCCAAACTGTGAGGCTTCTGAACACCGGAGTTGAGGGGGGGTTGGGGAAACGGGGGGACACAGGGCTAGCATATGTAACATGCTATTTATAAGTGATAGGTTATTTATAAAAAAGTTTCTGTTGTAATTTAGCCACGTAAATAACCAGCTCCACGGTCTGGAGAAATGCTCTCTCGTCTTCACTGTACACTGCAAGGTTTATGGTACGAACGATAAATAAATGTAACTTGACTTGACGGGCTAAATAGTTTCTTTCTGCTCCTATGTCTTATGAAAACATTGACTGCTTTTTAATTCATATGGATGCTGTGTGACCTGCTGAGTTTGTTCAGCTCTTTTGTGTATTGACTCTGCAGGTTTCCTTGTTAATCATAGAAGGAGTGTTTTCTCTTTTGCTCTCATGTTGAGAAGAGTATCAGGATCGGTAGGTTTATGGAGAGATGAGTCTGGACACAAGTGTTACAATCACATGTAACTTTTATTAATACATGGGTAACAAACAGGGGAGAACGTCAAACGGTACTCGATCACTATTTCACTTAAGCAACAATATAGACATTCACCTCGGACATTAGTTGGACTCTGATAATGTTAAACCTATTCTCGACCTGCTCACACACTACAAACAGGAACTCTTACACACACACACACATCCCTGTTCCCTGACTAACTGGGTTGCAGCTCTCTGCAGGCATTCAAGTTCAAGTTCTTCATTGATATATATAGCATTTTTTTTCCAACTTGCATTGACCAAAGTGCAGTACAAACCAAATCAATTGATCAAAACTAGTAGAACTATTTACAGAACAATGGATTAAGGCATTATAAATAGTGAATAGTTCAGCCCTGTCGGAGGTTAGGAACGTACAACAGGTTTCAGGCGTTAAATGGTAACGACAGAAGGTACAATTTTAACCTGGGTTTAAAGCAGTTGAGGGAGGGGGCTAGTTGAATGGTCAGGGGAATGCTGTTCCAGTCTTTGGGCTGCAACTGTGAAGGCCTGACCTCACCTTTGTGTACGCTTAGTGCATGGAACAGAAGATGTCCTGCAGTAGCTGACCTGAGCTGCTTTGGAGCAGATTATAACATAAGGAGATCGGAGATATGGGGTGGGCAAGGTCATTGAGGGCCTTGAAGTCGATTCTGAGCCGCACCAGCTGCCACAGGAGGATGGCCAGAATTGGGATGATATGGACCCTCTTCAGCCAGCACCCTAGCCACAGCATTCTGAACCGATTGGAGGGAGGGGTTAGGGAGGACTGGCTAATCCCAGTGAGTAGCGAGCTAGCATAGTCCAGGCGTGAGAAGATAAGGGCGTGAATAACCCCTTCGAGGACCTTGAGTGAGAAGTAGAGTTTTATTTTAACACTAGTGCGGAGCTGGAATAAAATAAGGCCTACACCATGGTGTCAAATTTGAAGGCAGGGTCAAATAGCCACTCCAAGGGATTTAACATGGGGTTTAATATGAGTGGAGAGATTACCTAGGGAGTTGTGTAACTTTTTGGCGAAATTAGGGGGGGCTGAATAGGATGATCTCAGATTTTGTCTCATTAAGTTGGAAGAGGTTGTGGGCCATCCAGCATTTTATATCTTCGACACAGTTGGTGAGGTTGGTGATTTTTGATTGGTCACCCGGTTTCAGTGGGAGGTAGAACTGGACGTCGTCAGCCTAACAGTGGAAGGAGATGCCATGTTTCTGCGTAATGTGGCCAAGGGGGAGCCTGTACAGGGAGGAAACGATGAGGCCAAGGATGGATCCTTGCGGTACCCCGCAGGACAGGGTGGCTGAGACTGATGTGTAGTTGCCCATGTTGGTCATGAGAGCCCTGTCAGTGAGGTAAGATTTAAACCAGCTCCGCACCATTGATGCCGGCCTCCTGCTGGAGACGGTCTATCAGAATAGCATGATCAGTGTCATCGGATGCTGCACTGAGGTCTAGGAGCATTAGATCAGCGGCGCCGCCCGTGTCCGTGGTGAGCAGTTGGTTTCTGTATACTCTCAATGCGGCTGACTCTATTGCAATGCTAACAGCTCAACTCAAGTGCAGCGTACACCCTACCTGCGACACTTCCAGCAAAGTCCACAGTAGTGACCTGGCTTGGACCACGAAGCAGAGTGTGAGAATGTGCTGTGCGTTGGTGTTATATGCAGTGCTAATCTGTGCTTCTAGCCAATAATGACCCCAGTTGATTTAAGTTAGTCAATGGCAAGGTGTGCACTCATGGGTGGCCGGAGTCCAACCTTGACTAACAGGTGGTGACCTCTGAATAAGTTTCAGATGGGGAGGACACATGACCACCTGTAATACACACATTCCAGACAGGCAGGGCGGCCACGTTTCCTATTGTGAACCTGTAGTGAGGTCGCTGTCAACAGATAGGTTATAGGTCACGGTTATAGCCCTAAGGCTGTAGCTGGAATCTGCAGGAGAAGAAAGACACACACACACACACCAGTAGAGTGGATTTGACACTGAGTTTATTTAGTGGCAGCTCTGCCTTTTATAGTCAGCTTGGCCGCATCACCACCGGGGCGTGGCTTGAGCAGGCCAGCCGCTGATTGGTTACCTTGGATGTCTGGGCACCGATTGGGCCCCCTGCTATCCACCGGCGGTGATTGGCCAGTTTCACCCCTCTGCCAGCAGCCTATGGAAACAGGCGTTTCAGCCCGCACGCCACTTTGCCAGTTGCCGCATTAGATGGCAATTTCCTGTGTCGGCCTGAGGCACGGTCTATGGGCTGTTACAAAACCACTTTATCTTGCACTTGAATAGCTGTAAATATTTATGATCTATCTCTTGTATTTATTGCCTGTTTTAATTCAATTATGTATTGCATTTTAGTTGCTTTCCTTTGCAAAGTACCTGTGTGGTAGCGGCTAGCAAGAATGTTGGTCCATCTGTGCACTGCACTAATGTATATGGCAACAAAACTCATTGCAGTGGAGACCAGCTCCACCAATCTGTATATTGATAGAATGTTCCCCGTCAGAGGCGGAACAGTTCTTCACTGACAAGATACCACTAAGTTTAAAGCTAATGTCACATTCACCGTGGTTCAATGAGAAAGTAAAGATTCCAATCAATCAACACATGGGAGAATGAAGGGTGATTGAGGAACAGGTGGGTGCTGTGCGGAGTACAGGGGATCAAACTGAGAGTGGGGGAGGGATCTATACAGAGGGATCACACAGGGTGCTGTAGGTGCAGGGACTATCGGGGGGGGGGGAAATTGAACTGGTTGGGGGATGGGTCTACACAATGGGGGTCACATCATGTGGAAGAGCAGTCTATCATGGGTAGGGTCTCAATGGGTCTGTTGGGGAGGGGTCTATCCAGGGGGACACACGGAATGGGTGAGAGGTCTATCCAGGAGGAGGTCACTGGGTGCTGTGAGGAAGGGTTGAAGGGGGGTGGTGTGGACAGCGAGAGGAAGGATTCTGTTTGGGGAAGCCAATATGAACAGGATAATGATTGCAGGGAGAGAAGGGTCAGGACTGTAAGGCAGTAGAATTTTGGGATTGTGACTGGTCATAATCGGCAAAACCCCTATCAGTATTAATTTAAATTTTACGTTTGATGTGTAACTTTTGCATTTCTCTCTGACCAGGACAAGTCAGGTAACATTATCTCCAAAACGAGCCAAGCTTTTGGAGATCTGCCTGATTTCTCCCTTTCTCTCGGCTCCCTGTGGAGTGATCGGCTGTATTAAATGATGAAGATGGAGAACCCTGCACTCAATGTCACCAAAACTTAGGAACTGATTGTTGACTTCAGGAAGGGAAAGCCAGAGTTGTTCGATCCAGCGGTCATTGGGGGATCAGAGATGGAGAAGATGAGCAAATTTAAGTCATTATCTTAGAGGATCTTTCCTGAACCTAACACACTAAAAGCATCATGAAGAAGACATGTCAGAATCTCTTCTTCCTCGGGAGTTTGTGGAGGTTTGGTATGACATCAGAAACCCTGGCAAATTTCTAGAGGTGTGGTAGAAAATGGGCTGACTAGTTGCATCATGGTCTGGACTGGAAACACCGATACCCCTGAGTGTAAAGCCATTCAAAAGGTAGCAGATACATCAAGAACATCTATAGCAGTGGTTTTCAACCTTTTTCTTTCCACTCACATCCCACTTCAAGTAATCCCTATGCCATCGGTGCTCTGTGATTAGAAAGGGATTAATTATGGTGGGATGTGAGTGGAAAGAAAAAGGTTGAAAGCCACTGTTTTCATCGTCCTTCATTGACTCGTTATGTGCATGGTTTCAGAACTCCAAAGGAAATGGGCAAATGACAATTTTTCTCAAGCAAAATATTTCAGTAATAGTTGGGTCTAGAGCGGTGATTCTCAACCTTCCCTTCTCACTCACATCCCACCTTAAACAATCCCTTACTAATCACAGAGCACCAATGGCCGAGGGATTACTTAAAATGGTATGTGAGTGGAAAGAAAAAGGTTGAGAACCACTGATCCACAGTGAACGCTGCCGTCGGAGAGCAGCAGCGATCATCAAAGACCCACACCGCCCAGCACACGCTCCGTCCCCGCTGCTGCCATCAGGAAAGAGGTATCGGTGTCACAAGACTCGCACCACCAGGTTCAGGAACAGCTGCTGCCCCTCCACCATCAGACTCCTCAACGACAAACTCAATCAGGGACTCATTTAAGGACTTTTACTTGTGCACTTTATTGATTTTTTAATTCTCTCTATACTGCACAATTGGTTTGTTTACATTTGTTATCTGTTTACAGTCCTTTATTTATTTACGTATCCGCTGTGTGCAGTTTATTTCTCCACTACTAACAAGTGGTAATTCTGCCCCACCTGCAGAAAAAAGGAATCTCAGGCTCGTATGTGATGTCCTGACAATAAATCTGAACAAATGAGAATTGTGATGGAACTACCATCCTTTCTCCAGCAGGTGTCAGCAGAGTCACACAGATACACCATTGTTTTCCGGGTTATGATGGTCCGAATCCGTACTTTCACTTTTGAATTCCGACCTGCTCCTGCCCTTGCGATATGTGGTTCGTTACTCTCTCTCGCGATGCTGTGCGATGGCGGCATCACGCGAGAATATCGCGGTGCTGACTCAACCAATCTGGCCGTCTCTGTCGCAATCACGTGAACGAGTGCCCTGTAAACAACCCACCCTGCCTACTAACTGCCCGTGTGTGTCGTCGGTCATCGTCATCAACTAGCCATTCATTTTAGTTCAATGCTTCAAGCATTCGTCATGCCCAGCTGTGGACATTCATGGTTGTTTCCAGTGTGGATTAAAGGTATTCCAAATGAAATGATAAAAAAAAGAGGTGCGGAATTCTTTCTTGACTTCCGATGGGGTCGCCTGAGCGTAACCCCATCGTAAGTTGAGGAGCGCCTGTAATGAGAATAACTTTATTGTTGTGCATTTCCAAAATTATTACATACCTCAGCTGAACGGGTACTGTTACTTTCAAAAAGGTGAACTCCAGAGAGAAAGATTAGATCAAGTTCAAAGTGCACATACATGACATGACATATAACCCTGAGATACTTTTTCCTGCGGGCCAGGGAAAATTTCTACTTCTACTTAATGCAAAGAACTGTACTCAAGGAAAGGTATGTGTACAAAAGAGAGAAATGCAACAAGTTAAGAAATATGAACAAAATGTGCAATACGGAGAGAGTTTAAAAATTGAATATAAAGTGCACAAATCAGAGTCCTTAAATGAGTCCCTGATTGAGTTTGTTGTTGAGGAGTCTGATGGTGGAGGGGTAGCAGCTGTTCCTGAACCTGGTGGTGTGAGTCTTGTGTCACCGGTACCTCTTTCCCGATGGCAGCAGCGAGAACAGAGCGTGTTCTGGTTGATGGTCGCTGCTGCCCTCCGACGGCAGCGTTCCCTGAGGATGTTCTCGATGGTGGGGAGGGTTTTGCCTGCGAGGTCTCAGGCTGCGTCCGCTACCTTTTTCAGGGTCTTCCACTCAGAGGTATTGATGGCCCCAAACCAGGCTGTGATGCAGTCGGTCAGCACACTTTCCATCGCACATCTGCATCACCCAGCACAGAAAGAGATAATAAATTTAAAAGATCGATATTGGCAGATGACACAAAGATTTAAGGTGTCTTGGTCAGGGAGGAAGGTTTTCAAAGCTGGCAGGGGGATCTGAACCAGCTGGAAAAGTAGAATAGTAGATGGAATGTAATGGAGACAAGTGTGAGATGCTGCACTTTGGAAGGACAATACAAGGTAGGACATACACGGTAAATGGTCGGGCACTGAGGAGTGTGGTGGCTCCAAAGGATATGGGAATACAGATACATAATTCCATGAAAAGGTTGTAAAGAGAGCTTTTGGCGCATTGGCCTTCATAAATCAAAATATTGATAGAGGGGCTGAGATGTTAAGGTGAAGCTGTATGAAACTTTGAGGACTCCCCACTCTGCCTTCCGCGGGAACCCCTCTCCTCCATCCCCATCTATCGTCCCACTAGCACCCACACTTCCTCCCTCACCACCATTCAGGGCCCCAGCAGACCTTCCAAATCACTTGTGAATCTGCAGGGGTCGTCTTCTGCACCCGGTGCTCCCGTTGTGGTCTCCTTCACCTCAGAGAGACTGTGCGTTGACTGGGAGATCGCTTTGTTGAGCATCTCTGCTCTTTCTGTCACAGCAGCGTGGACCTTCTGGTGGCCACTGTAACGAATGTGCTATGATTAATTGTTAGTTTAACATTAAACTGTATTTTGCAGGATTGGTTTCAGGGGCATAAAGACAAGACATTTGCATTTTAAAGACACAGAGAGAGGTTCTTTCAGAGATAGAAGTCTGCTGTGACCACAGTTGAAGCAGAGAGATGGAAAGAACAATGGACTGAGAACATTGATCTGTTTACTTATAAAACATTGGCCTGGTCCGTCCTCAGCGACTCAGAAGCCGGAGAAAAGAATCAAACAAAGACAATTGCTTTGATTTTACTTTTGGGAAGACAAAGATTAAATTTTTAGCATGAAGGACCTGAAAGGCTAATATGATGCCATATGACCTGAAAGACCTGCATGGAATATATTATCGAAATCAGATATTTATGGATCAGAAGTTGAAGAGAACGCCATCCTGTATTAACAGGATTGAAAATTAGCCACCAATCCCTTTAAAAGAAGGAAAACTGCCTGTGTTCTCTTTAATAAAAGGAGGAACCCCAAAAATGGCATTTTAAATGTAATATCCACTCCGACTGCCCCTAATAAAAGAGCAGCAGCGAGAACAGAGCGTGTTCTGGTTGATGGTCGCTGCTGCCCTCCGACGGCAGCGTTCCCTGAGGATGTTCTCGATGGTGGGGAGGGTTTTGCCTGCAAGGTCTCAGGCTGCATCCGCTACCTTTTGCAGGGTCTTCCACTCAGAGGTATTGATGGCCCCAAACCAGGCTGTGATTAAGAAATAAATAACGTGGAAAACAAACTCCATAACTGTTAGACAAGATAAGAGGAAGTTTGAGAAACCACTCATATGAAGAAATGTTGGCCTGAAAACAGCTTTACAAAAGAAAGTTGAGAGTTTAAAGTCTGAAGCTATAATGTTTAAAAGTGCTTCATAATAACTTCTGAACTGCAATTTAAAAAGATCCCTAAGTTCAACAAAATGTTTGAAACTGGATTTTAAAATGGACTTTTTCAGAATCAAGCTCAACCTGTAATAGCTTGGACTTTATTCACACACATGCACACACACACACACACACACACACACACACACACACACACACACACACACACACACACACACACACACACACACACACACACACACAGATGCACGTGCACACACACACGCACGCACACACACACGCGCGCACACACATGCATACACACGCACACACACATGCGCACACACACACGTACACACACACTCACACGCACACGCACACACATACACATGCACACACACGCGCGCGCATACACACACTCACGCATGCACGCACACACACAAGCACGCATGTTATTCCAGAGAGATAAGTAAGAAATTTTGTTATTGATAGTTTAATAAAAAAACCTATTATTTAGAATTTTCCATTGTCTGGTTAATTTTCTTTCGTTGTTCCTTTATTAATACTAATAAGATTTTGTGAGTTTGTAACACCACCCATTTCAATTCTCCATCCCATTCGCTTGTCGACATTTCTTCCCATGGTCCCCATGTACGGCCAGACTGGGACTGCTTGCAAATTGGAGGAACAACACTTCGTCTTCCATCTGAGCACCTTCCAACTGGATGTCAGTAACATTGACTTTTCTGGTTTCTGTTAAACCCTGTCCTTCTTCTTCCCCCCCCCACCCCACCCCCACCCCGTCACCTTCCCACAACCCTCCCCCCTCCCCTCTCTCTCATCCCTTTCCCTCTGTCTCCTTTCTCGGACTCAAAATCAATTCTCACCTTTTCTCTTATCCTATCTGATTAACACGTTTTGTTGGTCCGGACTCCACCCCCACCCAGTCTTCAGTTGTTATTCCGAAAGCCTTGCTGTTTTCTTTCATATCTTGAAGAAGGGCTCAGGCCCGAAACATCGGTGATATAGCTTTACCTCCTATGGATGCTGACAGACCGGCTGAGATCCTCCAGCATTTCTGTGTGTTTTTACGACATTCACTGCATCTGCAGACTTTTGTGTTTCACTCCAAGGAAACGTTAAGCAGGTTAAGACTGGAATGTGAATGAGGGGAGATTTGATAGAGGTATACAACATTAAGAGGGGGACAGGCAGAGTAAATGCAAGCAGGCTTTTTCCTCTGAGGGTAGGTGAGATACAAATCAGAGGACATGGGTTAAGAGTGAAAGGAGAAAAGTTTAAAAGGAATATTAGGAGGGGATCTCTTCACACAGAGAGGGGTGGGGGTGTGGAACGAGCTGCCAGCTGCAGTGGTGAACGCAAGGTCGATTTTAAGATTTAAAAATATTTTGAACAGTATGTGGATGGGAGAGGTGTGAGGGAGCTATGATCTGGGTGCAGTCAGTGGGGTTAGGCTGAATAATAGTTTAGCACAGACTAGATGGGCCAAATGGCCAGTATGTGTGGTGCAGTGTGACAAAGCTAGATAATAAATATTCACCATTACAGTTAATAGAAGATTTTTTAAAAAGTAATTTCAATAGTGCAGACAAGGTGTTTTTGTTGTCCCAGAGTAATTTAAGATTTGAATACCAAGGGGACGTATAAGAGCGCGATAACTGTTGGAAAGGAACTGTTGTTGAGCCTAGAGGTGCTGATCATCAGGCTTCTGCAACTTCAGCCTGAAGGGAGCAGTGAGAAGAGGGTGATGGGGGTCTCCTTCTTGAGGCAGCGCCTCACAGATATGACTACAATGAGCCGGAGTTTGGAGCCTGTGATGGACATGATTGGGTTTGAAGCATTCTGCAGCCCTGTGCACTCAAATTCCCAAACCAGGCTGAGTTGCAGTCAGTGCACTTTCCACAGCGCTCCTGCAGAAGTTTAATGGAGTATTAAGATATCCAGCTTTGTGAAGGATTCCTTGGTGGCACCGAGCTACCTTGAAAAGGTTTTGGTGTTTTGTGCTATTCAGGCGTCAATTTATATTGAGTGCAGTTGGGAGTGCAATGCTAAAATAACAGTGCAGTGTCGTGTTAGAGGGAGTCATAGAGTGCGGGGTGGGGGGGTTACAATGAGTCACAGAGTGCGGGGTGGGGTGTTATAGTGAGACACAGAGTGCGGGGTGGGGTGTTACAGTGAGACACAGAGTGCGGGGTGGGGTGTTACAGTGAGTCACCGGGTGCGCTGTTAAGGTCAGTCACAGCATCTGTGGTGCAGTGTGATAAAGAAAATGGGGAGGATGTAGAGGAAAGAATGGTTAACATTGCAAGAGCAACATCTTGAATAAATGAGAGGTCCATTCAAGAGTCTGATTACACCAGGAAAGAAACCCTCCTTAAACTGGAGGTTCATTAGAAGATTGAGAGGGGATCTCATAGAGACCTATAAAATTCTGGCAGGACTGGACAGGATGGATGCAGATGGGATGTTTCCAAGGATGGGAAAATCCAGAACCCGGGGCCATGGTTTGAGGATAATAGGCAAACCATTTAGGACCGGGATGAGGAGGAATTTCTTCACCCAGAGGGTGGTGAATCTGTGGAATTCATTGCCACAGAGGGCAGTGGAGGCAGGTTCATTAAATATATTTAAGAGGGAATTAGATCTATTTCTTCAGTATAAGGGTATTAAAGGTTACGGAGAGAAGGCGGGGATGGGGTAATGAACTTTAAGATCAGCCATGATCTCGTTGAATGGCGGAGCAGGCTCGAAGGGTCGAATGACCTACTCCTGCTCCTATCTTCTATGTTTCCATGTTTCATTCTCAAGTACATGCATCTTCTGCTCAAATGGAGGATGGAGATGAGAATGTGACCAGGTCCTTGAATTTGTTGGTGGTATGGTTAGTGTAGCAGTTCCACCCCCAACGATCAGCACTGGGGTTCGAATCCAGCGCCGTCTGTAAGGAATTTGTATGTCCTCCCTATGTCTGTGTGGGTTTTCCCTGGTGCTCCAGTTTCCCCCCCACCATTCAAAACATACCGGGGTTGTAGGCTGACTGGGTGTAATTGTGCACCACGCGCTCGTGGGCCAAAATGGACAGTTTCCATTCTATACGTCGAAATATAACATCTAAATGTTTAAAACTCTCCCCAGACTGCTGGAGATGTAGATGGAGGGGAGGGAGTGCGTGATGGAGGGGTGGGGGAGTTGCTGGAGGGGAGAGGGTGTGTGGAGGCTGGTGCAATAGGGACATTTTAAACATGCTTTGATTGATGGATACGGACCAAACTAAGTGAGGTAGGACTACTGTGGGTAAGACATTTTGGTTGGCATGGACAAGTTGGGCTGAATGGCCGTGGATGTAAGAAAAATGGAGGGATATGGGTGTGAGCGATGGAAAGGTTAGATGGAAGCCCTGGAACACATTGACAGCAAAGATGAATACATCAGGATGCTCTTTGGCGACTACAGTTTCTCATTTAACACCATCATCCCCTCAAAATTGATCAGCAAACTCCAAGACCTGGGAGCTTAACACCCCACTGAGTAAGTGGATCCTGTATTCCCTCACCTCCAGACCACAATCAATGAGGATTCATATGAACTTCTCCACAATCTCCATCAGTACTGGAGCACCACAGGACTGTGTTCTTAGTCCCTGCTCTACTCACTTTACACCTACGACTCTGTGACTCAGTACGATAAGAACACCATCTACAAATTTGCCAACGATACCACGGTAGTGGGTTGTATAAAGGAAGGAGATGAGTCAGCGGAGAGGATGGAGGTTGAAAACTTGGCTGAATGGTGCACCAACAATAACCTTGCACTCAATGTCACCAAAACTCAGGCCTGATTGTTGACTTCAGGAAGGGAAAGCCAGAGGTGTACAGTCCAGTGATCAGAGGTGGAGAGGGAGAGCACGCTTAGGTTCTTGGGAGTCACTATCTTGAAGGATTTTTCCCAGACAATGGCATCGTGAAGAAAGCACGTCAGTGCCTCTACTTCCTCAAGAGTTTGGGGATGTTTGGTCTGACACCAGAAACCCTGGCAAATTTCGACAGGGGTATGGTGGGAAAAGTGCTGACTGGCTACATCATGGTCTGGTACGGGGACACAATACCCCTGACCATAAATCACTCCAGCCCAGGACATCACAGGCAAAACCCTCCCCACTATTGAGCACATCTACAGGGAATGCTGCCATCGGAGAGCAGCAGCAATAATCAAAGACCCGCACCACCCAGCACACGCTCTGTTCTTGTTGCTGCCATTAGAAAGGAGCTGTCGGTGCCACAAGACTCACACCACCAGGTTCAGGAACAGCTGCTCCCCCTCCACCATCAGACTCCTCAACGAAAAACTCATGTTTAAAGATAATTAAAGGAACTTTTGTTTAAATAACCATTTGTCTTGGTGAATGTCTATCGCTGCTGGGTTAATAGGTCCTTTGGGCTCTTAACAGCTTGCATTTGTTATCTGTTTACAGTTCTTTTGATTGTTTCCATGTTCACGCTGTGTACAGTTTATTTTTACACTGCCAATTAGGGTAATTCTGCCGTGCCTGGGGGAAAATCTATCTCTGGGTTGCAGGTGTTGTCATGTATGCACTCGGACAACAAATCTGAAATCTGATATTGTTGGGGAGTAGGTTTACGTAGGTCAGTGCAACATCGTGGGCTCAAGTGTGCTGTAATATTCTATGTTCTCTCTTTGTTCTTCTCTTACCTTAAATCTATAGGGTGCCTTCCCTCTGGCAGAATCGTTGGAAACACTCAGCAGGTCAGGAAGCCTCCGGGGGGTGAGAAACTGACGCTATTTCCAGTTGTAATTGCTTTGGCCAACCCCAGGGTGGCGCCACAGGCCATTTCCCACACAGAGTGTCCTGCAGATCCAGGAGCTGAGCACTTGAGGTCAGTGTGGAGCAGACAACACTTCCCAGTGACAAATTTAATCAGTTTATTGTCGTACACATTGTACAAAGCAGATGCACGGAAATTCTTGCTGCAGCCGAATGGGTACTTTGTTAAAAAAAAAGCTAAAATATCATACGTTAAATTATGTGAAATCGAGATTATAATTGATTGAGAATAAATATTCCCAGTGCAGGAAAAAGTGACTTTGTAATAGTTCAGTCAAAGGTTCAAGATTCCTTTTTATAGTCACATAATAATACTTTAACCATGTAATATAGAACATAGAACACTACAGCACAGTACAGGCCCTCTGGCCCTTGATGTTAAGCCGACCCATATATTCCTTAAAAAAAGGTACCAAACCTTCCCTACCTCGTAACCTTCTATTTTTCTTCCATTCATGTGCCTGTTTAAGAGTTTCTTAATTCCCCCCATTGTTTCAGCTTCCACCACCATCCCCAGCAAGGTACTCCAGGCACCCACAACACTCTTGAGTCAAAAAGGTACCCCTGGTGTCTTCCCTAAAGGTCCCTCCCTTTACATGCTACACATCTCCTCTAGTGTTTGTTATTCCTGCCCTGGGAAAATGGCAGTGGCTGTCCACCCTATCTGTAGCTCGATCAATAACCAAGCCCAGACACGAAACACATGGCCAAAGACTTTAATATCCTGGAACCTCTAGTGTACAACCTCTGACCCCAATCCAAGGCTGGAATTGAGGGAGGAGACTAGGGATCTCAGCCTTTATTGGGAAATTATGGGGAGAAGTTACCAGGTTGGAGCTGGGCCAGCCTGAGCAGTCCAGTGTGGTCTCCCACCTGCAGTACCGTGTCCAGCCACATTCACCCCTTCCTTTTCAGATAAAGTCCAGCAGGATGAATTGGGACAGTGTCCATTACCATTGACTCTGGTCATGCAGTCTATACCAGTTTATAGATTCAGCCGGTCCATTGGGGGCAGGGGCCTGAGGAGCCATGGTGATGATGGTGGTGGTTGTAAGAGCTCATTTACCTGGATGATACGTTGGACTGGCTGGCCGCTGACGAGGGCCTCGGGGTGCACCTCCCATGTGAGGGGCCCTGCTCAAGCCAATTCCTGGAAGGACATTGTGACTTTCCACCTGTCTTGGTACTCTATGTGGGTGTACTGAGAGTTAGCATGCAAGAGGTGCATCTCCTCAACTAGCTGGTCTGCCTAGTGGGTCTTAACATGTCTGTGGAAAAGCACTGGCCCAGGGGTCATCAGTCAGACTGGCAGCATGGCTCCCGATGCCGACCTCCTAGGGAAGGAGAACAGTTTCTCATGTGGGGTGGTGATCGTGGCCGTACAGAGTAGGGACCTGGTGGCATGCAATGCTTCTGGGAGGACTTCTAGCCACTGGGAGATGGACATCCCTTTTGACTTGAGGGCCCTCCAGATCTCCCTCTCCACCTGCCTGTTCCTTTGGGGTTGTAGCTGGTGGTTCTTCTAATGGCTGTGCCCTTGGATAGGAAGTACTAATGCAACTCCTCACTCATGAATGAAGTCCCTTGGTCACTGTGAATGTAACTGGGGTATCCAAACAGGGTGAAGATGTTGCGGAGAGCTTTAATGACCGAGGGTGTGGTCATATCTGGGCAGGGGATTGTGAATAGGAAGCGTGAGTACTCGTCCATGATATTCAGGAAGTACATGTTCCTATTCATGAATGGAAGGAGCCCCTTGAAGTCCATACTTAAACATTCAAAATGATGAGTGGCTTTGATCAGTTGAGCCAGTAGAAGTGGGGCTTGCATTCCGTGTAAACCAAGCAGTTATGGGTCAGCTCCCTGATCTCCTCCACTGGAAAGGGGAGATTGTGGGCCCTCATGAAATGGTAGAGTCTGGTGGTCCAGGGGTGGCAGAGGCTACTGTGGAAGGCTTGGAGGTGATCTACTTGAGCCCTGATGCAGGTTCCCCTGGACAAGGCATCGGGAGGCTCATTGAGCTTCCCAGCCGATACAAGATCTCATAATTATAGGCGGACAGTTCAACTCTCCACCTCTTGTCATTTTTGATTTTTCCCCGCTGTTTATTGTTAAACATGAAAACAATGGATCTCTGGTCCGTCAGCAGGTGAAGGGTCTGCCGGCCAGTGGCGCATGTCCTCCACTATAGCCTGTGGCTCCTTCTCAGTGGCAAAGTGCCTGAGTTCGGGGCCCTGGAAGGTCTGGGAAAAGAATGCTATGGGCCTGCCTGCTTGGTTCAGTGTGATGGCCCTGGCGAAGTCTGAGGCATCGTTCTCTTCTTGAAAAGGGATGGATTAATCAATGGCCACCTTGGCAATCTCCCTTTTATTGTCCTTGAATGCCTTATGGGCCTCCAACGATGGAGGAAAGATGGTTGTTTTCATCAGGGGGTGGACATTGGGGTCCACTGGGCATAGTATGAGAAGGACCACAGGCACCTTTTTGCCTCCTTGGGGTTCTAGGGCAGTGGGAGTTCACGCAGTGGGCGCATGCGGTCAGGGTTGCGGGCAATGACACCATGCTCCACCACGGACCCCAGTATGGCCAACCACATGGTACTGAACACACACTTTCTCGGATTGTACGTAAAGTTCAGGGTTGGTTCTTGCGGTGTCCAGAAACTTCTGCAGGTTCTTGCATTACTCCTCTTGAGTACGGCCATAGATGGTGACATTATCCACAGAGGGAAACGTGGCTTTTAATTTATTCTCATCCACCATGTTGTCCATTTCCCTTTGGAACACAGCCACTCTATTTGTGAGTCTCTCAGGGGGTGATAGAGGCAGCCATAGGCCTTGTATGCCATGTAGGGACGGTTCCTCCGGGCAAATCGGGATCTGGTGGTACACTGACTTCTGATCTATGGTGGAAAAGACCTGGAACAAGGTGATCTCATTCACCATGTCAGCTATGCGGGGTAGGGGGGTATGCATCCAATAAGGTGACCCTACAGATGGTCTGGCTATAATTGATGACCATCCAGTGCATCTCCCTACTGTTAACCACCACCACCTATGTCCTCCAGGGGCTGTTACTGGGTTCTATGATACCTTCCACTAGTAGCTGTCCACTTTGGCTTTTATGACCTCCCTGCTCCCGGGGTTGTATTGCCTGTTTTTCTTGGTGATAGGTTTGCAGTCAGGGGTGAGGTTCTGGAATAGGGGGAGTGGAGGGACTCGAAGGGTGGCCAGCCCACAGGTCGGTTGCCCTCGACAGCATTCGCATGTGTGATTGGCCACATTTGGAAACGGGGGTGGGCTCTCCAGGAATTGGTTATTTCTGACCGTGATGGGGTGGAGCCCATTCGCACGCTCTTAAGCTGCACTGGAAGTCTAGCCCCAATATGACTGGCCCATAGAGGTGGGGCATTACCAGCAGTTTGAAGTTTTTACACTTTGTACCCCTAACGGTTAGGTTGTCAGTGCAGCGCCCGTGGATTTCCGTTGTGTGGGAC
This sequence comes from Narcine bancroftii, assembly GCF_036971445.1. Taxonomy (NCBI): domain Eukaryota; kingdom Metazoa; phylum Chordata; class Chondrichthyes; order Torpediniformes; family Narcinidae; genus Narcine; species Narcine bancroftii. Next base: position 7,486,253 of record NC_091472.1, read on the forward strand.
TTGGCTGCCAATGCTACCTTGCACTTGGTAGAGGGCACTGGCAGGGTGCAGAGATGGACTGTGGACTGTGGCCGGGTGTATAAAGCTCTGTGGAGTTCATTGCCACAAGTGACCGTGCAGGCCAAGTCATTGTGTAGATTTAAAGCAGAGGTTGATAGATTCTTAAGATTCGTGAGGGTGTCAAAGGTTATGGGGAGAAGGCAGGAGAATGGGGTTGAGAGGAGAAATATATCAGTCATGAGTCAAATGGAAGAGCATACTCAATGGACAAATGGCCTAATTCTTCTCCAAAGCCTTATGGTTTCATGGATCCAAAAATATTGACCATTCTTTATCTCTGACTGAGTTTCTCCAGTTCCTGTGTGCCGTTCTGCTCACCAGTATAAGAAGGCTGTGATTGCAATGGAGAGGGTGCAAGGGAGGATGTTACCAGGGACGCAATGTTTTAGGAGGGACTTCATAGCCTGGGGTTGTTTTCTCTGGAACAGAGGAAAGGATAATCTGACATGGATTTCTGATTTCTGGGCGAAACCAGGGGCACAGGTTGAACGTGAGGAGGAATAGCTCGAGAAAGAACCTTCACATTCATCCAGAGGGTCTCAGGGATACGGGGGCCACCAATACCCCTGAGCATAAAGCCCTCCAAAAGGTAGTGGACACAGGCAAAACACTCCCCACTATTGAGAACATCCATAGGGAACGCCTGGAGAGGAGAGCAACAGCGATCATCAAAGACCCTCATCCACCCAGCACACGCTCTGTTCTCGCTGCTGCCGTCGGGAAAGAGGTATCGGTGCCACAAGACTCGCACCACCAGGTTCAGGAACAGCTGCTACCCCTCCACCATCAGACTCCTCAACGACAAACTCAATCATGAACTCATTTAAGGACTCTAACTTGTGCACTTTATTGATTTTTTAAAATCTCTGTTTTGCACAGTCAGTTTGTTTACATTTGTTATCAGTTTACAGTTCTTTATTTGCTTACATGTTTATGCTGTGTACAGTTTATTTTTTGCACCACCAATTAGAGGTAAATTCTACCATGTCCACAGGAAAAAAGAATCTCAGGGTTGTATGTGATGTCCGGTATGTACTCGGACAATAAATCTGAAATCTAAAATCTGAGGGTCGTTAGTATCTGGTACCCCAGGGGATATTGGAGATAGAATCTTGCACAACATTCAAATTGAAAATTTATCCTTTCGGCCCAATGGCCTGTGCCACCCATTTACACCCAATTAACCTAAACCTCTGGTGCAATACAGTTGTGGAGGCAGGGTACTGGTCTTGTGGATTGGGCCACTCCCCTGACTGAACACCTCCTCCTCGCCAGCCCTTACCCTGTATTGCCCCTCCAGCACTGCAGTCATCTTACGTTCCATTCACAGAATTAATGTGTGCAGTGTCAGGAGTGGAGCTCCAAACCCCACCACCCTGCTCTCCGGGGAAGCTCCGCCAGCACGACCCCCTCCACTTCATTTTCATTCCCCGCGTTTAATCCTGCATGGGAGAGATGTTCAATTCACTTGGCGTTTTGGAACTTAGAACAAATAACCTCTCTCCACTTCACTTTATTAAAAGTATACAGTCACGGTTTGAGTGAAATTATCGAGATATTTAAGTATGTGAAGCCTTTGCACTTCGAAATGTCCTATGTGCACAGGTAGGAATGCCACTGGTGTTTGAGCTAAACAGTAGGGCACTAAGAACGGCTGCATTGGCTGCCTTCCCAAGGCTTTGCATTTTTTTAAAATTTAGATTTTTACACCATTTAGGCATACACCACAGTAACAGGCCATTTCAGCCCACGAGCCCGCACCGCACAATTACACCCACTTGACCCACGCAGACACAGGGAGAATTCATGAACTCCTATGACAGCATGGGATTCGAACCCAGTCCCGAGCGGTGGCGCTGATTGGAGCACGGGATTTGAACCCAGTCCCAAGCGGTGGCGCTGTTTACAGGGTTGTGCTAAGCCCCAATATGTTTCTTCAGCATCTGCCCTGAACATTAGCAACGTTCCCTACACCTAAACTGGGCCAATGGCCAAATCTTCCCATTGGCCTGGAGCTGTATCATCGTCAGCGGATTCTAGAGGCTGCCAAGAAGGGCCGCGGGTGCTGAAAGCTTCATGATCATGTCGGAGGTTTGGTTCTGGAGCTCAGGTTGCCGATGAATCAAACAGAAACCTGTGGGGCTGCAGAGGCTGAGCACTGGAGGTGAATCCACAGACTCTCAGTGACTCTGAAGGGGCTCCCTTTTGCTTCTCTTTCTCTTGTACAGAAATGGGAGCCAGGCAACTCTTTGCCTACAGCAGGCAGAGGTTAAGATATATCATGTTATGCGACAATAAAAGGAACCTTGGAATCACAAACAGGCCCTTCAGCCCACCATGTCTATACTAGCCATTGAGGAGAGTCAGTGTCAGGCAGCACAGAAATGGGCTCTTTATGCCCAACTCATCCACGCTGATCGGGTTGACATTCAGGGATGGTCCCATTTGCATGCCACAACCTTCTCAACCCTCCCTATCTGCACACCTGTCCAAATGCCTGTTGAATGTGGCAATTGTACCTGGTTCCATAGCTTCCTCTGGCAGTTCGTACCCAATCTGGGCTTCCCTATGAATGAGTGTCTCATCCAGTTATTCACATTCAGTCCACACCCCTCTGTGCCTTGGTGATTTGAATGATGGTCCAGATGATCTGTGAATAGAACACAGAATATTCCAGCACAGTGTAGGCCTTTCAGCCCACAATGCTGTGCTGATCTATAGAAACCTACTCCACAACAATCTTATCAGCCATTCTCAACTTTTTTTTGTCTATCGTCACCCCCCCCCCCCCCACCCTTAGGACTCTGCTCAAAGTTTAGGGGCCCCCTTCCCAGTGAAGAGGTCCACAGTTTCTTCCGAACTTCTAACAATTGCATTAAAAATACTTTTGTTATGTGAGGTGAAAAAAAAAACAAGGCTTTTACTTCAATGTGCTGTGCCTGCTGGTGGGGAGGAGGTGGGTGGTGGGGTGGGAGGGAAGGAGGGCTGTTGGGCCCCCTGTTGAGAATGGCTGGTCTAATCTACCTCAGACCCATTACTTTTTCATCCATCCATGTGCCTGTCTAAGAGCCTATTGTACCAGCCTCCATAACCACCCTCTTTGTGTAAAAAAACTACCTGTACTCACCATGAAAATGATATCCTCTGGTATTAGCCATTGAGGTTTTGGGAAAAAAGTCCACAGTATCTAAACCCCTCATAATCTATTGAGTCATCGCTCCAAAGAGAAAATCCCCCAGCTCTGCTAACCTTGCCTCAGGTTCACCAATCTAGGCAACATCCCAGTAAATCTCCTCTGGCCCCTCTTTAGAGCATTTACATCTTTCCTGGAATGATGCGTCCAGAACTGAACCCAAGTGTGGTCCAACAAGAGTTTTATAGAGCTGCAACATTACCTTACAGTTCTTCTCCTCAATTCTCCCGACTAATCAAAGCCATCACATCACATACCTTCATGAACACCCTTGAGGGATCTCTATGGACCTAGAGCCCAAGACCTCTCTGTTCCCTCACATTAAATGGAGGAGGGCCCGTGGTTCGGGCAAGACTGTGACAGCGACCAGGACTGGGGTTCACATCCCGCGCTGTCTGCAAGGAGTTTGTAGGTTCTCCCCGTGTCTGCGTGGGTTCCCTCTGGGTGCTCTGGATTCCTCCCACTGTTCAAAACATATGGGGGTAATTCGGTGGAATGGGCTCCTGGGTTGAAAGGATCTGTTACTGAGCTATATGTCTACATTTAAAACTTGTTAAAAAATGAACTTTCACTTTTGTAGTTGATGTATTTTACATACTTGTAGGAATTTCAATGCATCAGTACATTGAACTTATGTATATGGTAATCAACTCTCATTGCTCATGGAACAGTTTCTTTTCAACAGCTATCAGGCTCTTGAATGTCCCATTGTTACACTAAACAGGGACTGGTCCGACACCACAAAAGGACTGGCTGCACTATTGTAACGCCACGATTTACATTAGTAATTTTTCTGCTTATCCAAAATCGGATTCTGAAATATTAAAAAAAATTGGATAAATGAGAATATCCGAAACAATCAGAAATCTTCATTTCTCTAAATTATTTTCAGAGCCGAACTGACCTCACAGGTTGAAAAAATTTTATCCCACATGAAATTAGAACGTGATTGTCCTAATTTCCCAAAATTCCCTCCCCTCTCGCTCTCCATTTCTTCTTTATCTTCCCCTATTGACTTTTCTCTCCAACTCTCCCACTCAAACTATACTCTACTGTCTCCCAGCCACAAGCGGTCAGAAGAATCCCTGTCCCAGCGTCATCAAGGAGAGCGGGTCCTGGGCAGGTGTGGACCTTGGAACCAGTGGCATTCCCTCCTTCCTTTCCTCACCCCTCCCCTCCCTCCTCACCCCTTCCTTCCCTCTCTTCCTTCCCTCCTCAGCATATTGGAGTTCCCACCGCCAACTCTGAATCCTTCCCTCAGCCTACTATCACACTCATGCACCAGACTCCCCAGTGCGTGTGTATGCGGTAGTAGGCTTAGGGGAGGATTCAGACTTGGGACTCAGGAGCTCTGGTGACCAGGGAGACAGGAGCCCATCGACTCACCAGTGAGTGTTCCACTGGCCTGGGAAGTCTCCCCGGTTTGGACGTCAGGGATTGGCTGCAGTGGTTGGGAGTTCTTGGTGATTGGCAGCGGCGATTGGTATGTGTCAGGGATTGGCGACAACCAGCATTTTTTGGGTAAGAATTAAACATTATTTTTAATGCTTAAAAGCCTTCCCTTTGTTGTTGTTTAAACACGGTTAAAAGTGATTTGCTGTTGCTACTGGGCAGTTTTTAAAAAAATGACCGCTTCTCCGAAAAAAACAACTTTTCTTTGACATAGCCCCAGTCCTGACCATTTTGGATAATCGGAGTTGTACTGTATTATCTAACTTATGCATTGATTATCACTTTTAATTTCATTCAAAAAAAGTTTCCGATTATCATTTTACTTTACAAGTTCCTGTTCAGCAAGTAAGGATATCGATGCATTAAGATGTCAATAAACTCATTCTTGTTGATGATGGGAGTTCTCGAGAAAGATTCCCTGCAAGTTAACACAGCACCAGTGTCCGGGGTTCAAATCTGGTGCTGTCTGCAAGGAGTTTGTACATTCCCCTCCGTGTCTGTGCAAGATCCCCACCCCCCCCACCGAGGCTCTGATTTCCTCCCACTGTTCAAAAACCTACTGGGGTGGTGTGGCGGGGGGAAGGAGTAGGCCATTTGGGTGCAATTGGGTAGAACAAGCTCATAGGCCAAAAGAGCCTGTGACCGTGCTGTCTGCCCAAGTGAAATTTGATGAACTTGCAGGTGAATTTGGTCGTAAGGAAGCCGAATGCAAAGCCAGCGTTCATTTCAAGAGGGATTGAACGGTTGTTCTCGATCTTTTTTTTCCACTCCCATATCATCATGCCATCTTGTGCCATAGATGATCTGTGGTTGGTAAGGGATTACCTAAGGTGGTGTGGGAGTGAATAAAAAATTGAGAATATCAAAGCAAGGACATGATGTTCAGGTTTCATGAGGCAGTTGACGTACAGCATGGTAGCAGGCCATTTCGGCCCAGGAGCCCATGCCGCCCTGAGGTAACTTTTACTTTCAGAAAGGACCACTCACCAACTTCAAGCTCGAAAGGACAACTCTATCTGGAGCAAAGAAACCATGCAGACACACACAGAGGCAGGTCTTCTTCCCCTGTTGTTTCTCCTCTGCCTACAGCGTAGCACAAATAAAAGCCCTCATGACTGGAGGGGGAACAAATGCTTTTATTAACTTATAACCATGGGTAGGATCTCACAGTAGTCATTGGGAGGGTTCTGGGTTTAGCAGGAAACCAGGGTTATTTGTGAGCAGATGGGGCGGGGCTAGGAGGCAGGGCCAGCCAGTGAATCCCAGTTCACTGCATTCACCCCTTCCTGTAGAATTTAGGGTCTGTGAATGAAGACAGGGAACATGGGTTCAGAAAAAAATGGTTGAAAAATATACAGTAATTTACAAAGTTACAGATTTGAGTGGTCCGGGGGTCTGGAGATCCTGATGGAGTGCCTTTAAGGCCCCCCGGTGCTCCTGGTCCCCTTGTGAGGGAGTAGAGGCAGGAGGGGTCTCCGGCTCAACAGTGGAGAGGGGTTCATTTTCCTCCTGAACCGGATTCCCTGAGGCCCTGATTGGAGTTGGTGAGAATGAGCTCAATGGGTCGCGGGGCACCTGAGGCAATAGACCCTCTGTTCCGGCAGGTGCCAAGTCCCTGATGAAGACAGTGTCCCCATCCGGGTACTCCACGTAGTTGTACGTGGGATTGGTGTGGAGCAGTTTCACCCTTTCCACCGGGGACTTGGGGGGGGGGGGGGGGGGGGAGTTGGTCTTGCTTCTCCTCACGTGCTTCCTGAGAAGGACTGGAGCAGGAGTGGTGAGCCAGGTTAGGAGTGTAGTTCCCGATGCCGACCTTCTTTCGAAAGTGAATAGGAGCTCGTGAGGGGTAGCGTTGGTCGTGGTACATAGTACTGACCGGATGGAGTGGAGCGCCATGTGGAGAACATTCTGCCAGCATGAGTGTGATGCGCTGGGAGGCAGCAAGCAGACACAAAACATAAAAGCCTGTACTACAGGCCTTATTCTGCTAAAAGTCTGCACACACCAGTTTCAGCTGTGGTGGCTCCAATGTGACTGGCTCAGGAGGGGTCGGCTCAGGTCTATATTCGGGTTGGCTGATTGATAGCCGGCCAGGTGGATTCAGCCCCAAGGTGGTCCTTCTGCAGATACAGAGATCTCCCCCTGCAGTAGGCTAGTGGTCATATCACTGCATTGAGTCTGGAAGGCCTTTTGACTCCAGGGCCAGTTTGACAGCCTTCCAGACTGTGGTGTTTTCATTTTCACCCTGCCTATTCCCCCGGGAGTTGTAGTTAGTTGTCCTGCCGGACATGATGCCCCTCGCCAGCAGGTACTGACGTATCTCGTCACTCATAAAGGATGAGCCCCGGTCGCTATGAATATAGCTGGGTTACCTGAACAGGACAAAAATGGAATCTAGGGGCTTTATGACTGACAAAGTGGACGTCTGGGTATTGAATGGTGAACAGGAAGTGGGAGTACTTATCAGTGACAGAGAGGAAGAAGGTGTTCTCTTAAAATTGACACTGAACCGTTCGAAGGGCCTGGATGGCTTTATCAGGTGCGCTTTTGCGGGGCAATAGAAGTGCTCTCCGTGCAGACCTGTCAAGATCTGATCATTTCCCTAATGTCTTCCATGGAGTAGGGCAGATTGCACGCCTTGACAAAATGAGCCATGCGGTTGACCCTTGGGTGGCAGAGCTCATTATACAGAGACCACAGTTGGCCGGTGTGTGCAGAGGCACAGCTTCCTCTGGATAAGGCATCTGGAGGGTCATTAAGGGCTCCTGGCCGATGGGCAATGCCATAATTGTAGGTGGAGAGCTCTATCCTCCATCTAGCAATCCTGTCATTCCTGATTTTGCCCCTCTTGACATTATTAAACATGAATGCGACCAAACGGTGGTCAGTGATGAACGTAAATCTTCTACCTGCCAGATAGTGTCTCCAGAGCCCTTCTACAATGGCTTGAGCCTCCTTTTCCCCCGATGGGTTCTGGAGCTCGTGGCCTGGTAATGTCCGAGGAAAAAAAATGCAACCGGCCTGTCCACCTGGATGAGGGTAGCGGCCAGGGCTACACCCTAAGCATTGCTTTCCACTAGGAAAGGTACATCCTCGTCCACCGTGTGCATGGCGGCTTTCACCATGTGATTTCAGATGTAATTAAAAGCCGTTTGGACTTCAGCCGAGAGGGGGAAATTAGTGGCTTTTAAGAGGGGGAGAACCTTATCAGCATATTTTCCGATCCACTGTGCATAATATGACAAAAACCCCAGCCATCTCCTTAAAGCCTTCGTGGTCCTGGGGATGGGGAGCTCTAACAGGGGGTGCATCCTATCGGGATTGAGGCCAATGACACCATTCTCCACTATGTAGCCAAGGATAGCCAGACATTTAGTCTTGAACATGCACCTCTCAGAGTTATAAGTGAGGTTCAGGGCTTTCGCTGGGTGGTGAAAACTCTGGAGGTTGGCGTCATGGTATTCCAAGGTATGGCCACAGATGGTGACATTATCGAGGTAGGGGAAGGTAGCCTTCAACCCATACTCGTCCACCATTCTGTCCATCTGCCTCTGGAAATGGACCCTCCGGAATTAATAGAGATGACTGTAGGCCTCAAATGCCGTACGTGGACAGTCCTTGGAATGGATTGGCAGCTGGTGATTAGCAACTTTCAGGTCGATGGTCCACCATTACCTGAAACATCTGCCCCATAAAAGGGCCAGTAAAGTCCAAATGTAGCCTAGACCAGGGGTGGTCTGGCCACTTCCACGGAGGCATTTTCTGATTGATCTGACATTGCATGATTTCACTTTGTTCTCCAGATCCTGATACATTCTTGCCCATCAGACGCAGGATATTTTCATTCGAGACACCTCTGAATGAGTCTCATGAACTTCTTCCACAATCTTTGAATGGCCGGGGGGGGGGGCGGGGGGTGGGGAGGCACGATAATTCTCCCCCCACCCCCCACCGCCTCCCCCAGAAAATGCAGCCAATTCTGTCTTACATTTGGCATAAGACTTCAGTTCCTCTCCTTCCATGATACTGGGCTATCCTTGTAAGAGGAAAGTCTTGATGAGATAGGTCTGTGTCTCTGTCCATCTACTGCTTTATCTGAATAGCCATTATAGGTGTCTCCTATAGCCTTTCCAATGAAAAGACCATCTCTGGAGGCACATATGTAGTATCCGGTGTCTCAGACAAAGATAGACTCAGTGACAAAGTCACCATTTACCAGCCTCTGCAGATGCCTGAACATCCTCTGCCCAAAGCAGAAGGATTATTCCAGGCCCTGAATGGAGGAAAGAAATTCACAAAACTAGATTTATCACAGACATGCCAACAAACAGAAGAAATAGACTGTACTACAGGCCTTATTCTGCTAAAAGTTTGCACACACCAGTTTCAGCTGTGGTGGCTCCAACGTGACTGGTTCAGGAGGGGCTGGCTCAGGTCTATATTCGGGTTGGCTGATTGATAGCCGCCCAGGTGGAGTCAGCCCCAAGGAGGTCCTTCTGCAGATATAGAGATCTCCCCCTGCAGTAGGCTAAGTGGTCATATCACCGCATTGAGTCTGGAAGGCCTTTTGACTCCAGGGAAGAAATCAGAGAAATATGTGGCAAACAATACCCACCTTTACCCGAATCCCGTACAGAATACAGCAGCCCTGGCAATATTTCAAGTGACAATTGTTAGGTCTGCTTTGTTCATGAATGAGTGAGACAAACACCAGACTGAGTCGAAATCAGGGTTCTTTGTTCTTTATTACCGGATTGTAACACTTGTGACTAACCATGTTAGTCGGAGAATGCATTCTGCCGTTATCAGCAAAATGGTGATTTTTTATACCCTTGGATACATGCTTAGAACATCATCATATCATTACTTGTCCAATGACTAAAACTGTTGCTATCCTTTCCCTGCTAGCTTCCTGCCTCTCAATCCATCAATGTCTCTCTTATCTTGTAAGTACAAGGATGCATTCACATCTTGTTACAGCCCTGTACAGGGTAACTCCTTACACATTCCCATCTCATGATGTTTTACCTTATACCATGGACAAATTATTACGTCGCATCGATGTTACCTCAATGACACCATATTTACAGGTCGGGACAACTCTGAGCACCTGCCCAACCTAGAAAGGGTCCTAACCCATCTGCAACAAGCAAACATCCGTCTGCGACAGGACAAGTGTAGTATTTATGGCGCCGTCTGTCACGTATCTGGGCTTTGCCATTAACAGGGAAGGAGCCTGAATGGACACCCGCTGGTACCGAAGCTGCCCACGGAGTTCCCTACACAACAAACAGAACAGAATTGCAGTCATTCTTGGGTTTAGTTGACCATTACCAGAAGCACATTCCAAATATGTCAACGCTCTGCAGCCCACTATATCATCTCTTGAGAAAAGACCAAAAATGGTGTTGGAATGCAGAGTCTAGTAACGCAGAGGACCGCTTGATAAAAAAGTCCGGCGACAATGTCCTCATCCACTATGACCCAGGGGAAGAAGTAACCCTTGTGGTGGATGCTTCACCACTCGGATTAGGAGTGGTTCTGTCACAGGTAATGGAAAGAGGGAAACAACCGGTAGCTTATGCCTCCTGGTCCTTGACAACTTGCGAACGTAATTATTCCCAGCTGGAAAAAGAAAGGCTCACTATTGTATTTGGTGTCAAACAGTTCCACCAATATTTATATGGTAGGAAGTTTACACTGGTGACAGACAACAAACCACTGAGTTTAATCCTAGGTCCTAAAAAAGGAACAAGGATTCAAAGGTGGGCCATGCTGAATATAATTATGATTTGATACATAAACCGGCAGCCCAAAACAACCATGCGGATGCTCTATCTCACTTACTGCTACCTGACACAGAGCAGGAAGATGAGATAAATAAACGGCGGAGGCTACAGCTATCAATCAAGAACAGCTTCATCATTTGCCAATTACAGCAAAGATGAATGAAAAGAAGGTATATGATCAAGGGGCCTTTACTTCACGCCAAACGGGTGGCCCGAGGAGAATAGAAACCTTATTGCACAAGGCACCATGAAATATCGATTGAGGAAGGTTTGCTGTGGAGAACGATGATCAGAACTCCACAGTAACCACCCCAGGAATGGTTCGGATGAAAGCATATCTGGTGGCCCTCAATAGACGTTGATATTGAACAGACAGTAAGGAGATGTGGCATTTGAAAAGATATGCCACCCAAATCTCTTCAAGCTGAGGCTAACCAATGGAGCTGGCCATCTCAACCCTGGAATAGGATCCATGCTGACTTTGTTGGCCCTTTTATGGAAGTACACTTCCTTATTGCTGTAGATGCACACTCGAATTGACCAATAGTGTCACACGTGAGACAAACAACGGACCAGACCACTGAAAGACTACCAAGCATATCTGCATCGTATGGATTGCCTATTGAACAAGTTTCCGATAATGGGCCGCAGTTTGTGTTGGAGGCTGTTAAAGAATTCCTGCGCAATAACAATATACGATATGTCTTGTCAACACCCTAGCAGCTAAGCACAAATGGGGAAGCACAACGCTTGGTACAAACCTTCAAAAGGGCACTGAAGATGAAGAGACATGTAAATGCATCATGGAGCCTCAAAATTGTTGTACTACAGAAACATGCCTCACTCTACTACCAAGAGAATTGATGTTTGGATGTAACTGACAACAAGACTTTCGACATTGGTCGTCGAATGGAATAATTAACGTCTCCCAGTAAACCTACCAGATCTCTAGAAATGGAAGAACCAGTACAGGTATGAGACTACTGGAATAACAGAAGGCCATGGGTGAGAGGAGTTATTCTTAAGAAAATGAGTCCATGTTCTTATTCCATACTGATGTGAACTAAAATATGGAAACAGCACATTGACCAATTGAGAGCAGTGGATGACCCTATGGCCATGACCATGGCCCACCATCCCATTGAGATCCAAGAACCTTCCGTCGACGTTCCAGAAATATTTCCAGACAGCGAGTCTCCTTCTAGCTGAACAGCCCACAACCGGCAGTCCTATGGCTCCAGTCTGACACTATGTCCTACCCAACAACACAGTCCTACTTGAAGTTCCAATGAGGTTCACAATCGAGTCCACAGTCCTTACCACCAACGGAGGCATCATCCCGAAGGAAAATAGCCCAGAAAAGTCGAAAAGTACCCCAACAGCTTCTCCAATGGTTTCTACCTCTCTAAGACGTTCCAAGAGAGAGAGAGAGAGAGAGAGAAAAAGAGAGTGAGAGAGAGAGAGAGAGATATCCTCCCGAACGACAGACGGACTATGTGCAGTGACCAAACATGTGGTCCACTCATTCTTACATTATTCTATAATCCTCTATTTAATCAATGTAACTTGTCTAGGGGCACCACATAGTTGTTTCATTCTAGTGTTGCCCATTTGCTATTTTCACAGAGCATTTACCTTTTGTGGGGGGAGGGGGGAGGGGAAGATCATTATGTTTATACGCCTGCATGTGTATGATGCCCTCACCCTGTGTGAAGACATTGTCACTCCAATTTATACTGCACTGGTGGGAAACAATTTTTAGCTGTATTAAACTATGAAAGAAGCTTCACATCTGTGTACTTATGTATTGCTAAAACCATGAATACATAACAGTGGGCTGACAATGAGAGAGCCCATCACTGAGGCTAACAGTGGAACACATCTTGTCTCACTGAACAGGCTCATCAGTGCTTTATATCCCCATAACCATACAACAATTACAGTACGGAAACAGGCCATCTCGGCCCCTCTAGTCTGCACCGATTTAAGTGATCTCCTCTAGTCCCACCTACCTGCTCCCTGTCCATAATCCTCCAATCCCCTCACACCCATGCACTCACCCAACCTTCTCTTAAATGACAACATTGACCCTACTGCAACCACCTCTTCCGGAAGGTCATTTCACTCAGCCACCACTCTCTGAGTGAAGAAGTTTTCCCTCATGTTACTTCTAAACTTTTGCCCCCTAACCCTTAACTTATGACTCCTCGTCCAGTCTCCCCTACCCTCAAGGGGAAGAGCCTATTCACATCAATTCTGTCTATTCCCCTCATAACCTTAAATACCTCTATCAAATCCCCCCTTAACCTTCTACTCTCTAATGAATAAAGACCCAGTCTACTCAATCTTTCTTTGTATTCTAGATACTGCAATCCAGGCAACATTTTAGTAAATCTTCTCTACACCCTCTCTACCTTATTGATATCCTTTCAATAATTTGGAGACCAATATTGCACACAATATTCCAAACTTGGCCTCACCAATGTACAGTCTCATAATCACTTCCCAACTCCTATATTCTATGCTTTGATTTATAAAGGCCAGCCTACCAAAAGCTTTCTTCACCACCCTATCTACATGAGAATCCACTTTCAAAGATCCATATAATTGTGAATGCACATCCATACAGGATCAATGAAACTATTTGGCCACACAAAAAATGGCCCGATGTTCTTTGCCTAGCTGTAAATATCCCTTTTCACCCTTAGGGTGGGTGAAGCAAAACCAATAGGCTTCTCTGACTGGTCCTCCATTATATGAGAGAGAACTGCCCCTACTCCATAGGGTGAGGCGCCACATGAGAGCGTGATCTCCTTACCTGGGTCATAGTGGAGGAGTTTGTTCACATCCTTGAAAGCTTCCTCCTGTTCTTCACTCCACTGCCACTTGGTGCTATTGTGCAACAGCTTATACAGTGGGGCCAAGTCCCTTGAGAGGTCATGGAGAAACTGGCCATAATAATTCACCATGCCCAAAAAATGATCTAAGTTCTGTGACCCCTTTTGGGCTTGGGGACTCCCTTGATAGCTCTCACTTGGTCCTCCACCGGGCAGGGCCCCTCAGCTGTGATCCCGTGTCCCAGGTGGGTCACACTCAATGCCAGGAACACGCATTTGCCATGTTTCAATCACAGCCCTCCATCTGAGAGCATCTTCAACACCGGTTCCAAGTTTGCCAGATACTCCACCTCCGTGGCCCCCATGATCAAAATATCAGGAAGATACACCGTCATGAGCAGAATCCCCTGCAGAAAGGTGTCAATTATCCTTTGGAAAATGGCAGGGCTGGGTGCCACTCCAAGCCCCAGGTGATCTTATTTAATTAATCCCTTATATGTGTTAATTGTGACATACTCCTTTGAATCCTTGTCAAGCTGCAGCTCGTGTCCAGCTTTGTGAATAGCTTACCCTCTGACAGGGTTGCGAACAGGTCATCCACCCGTGACAATGGGTACTCCTCCATCTTAGAGACCTGATCCACTATGAGCTGATAGTCCCCACATATCCTCACCATTTTGTCTGCCTTCAAAACTGGAACAAGGGGAGCCACCCACCCTGAAAATTGGATGGACAAACTGATGCCCAACCGCTGTAAACGTTTCATCTCCTCCTCGACCTTGTTTTTCATGCTGTAGGGCACTGCCTTGGGCTTAAATAATGTGCTGTGGCCTCAGGGTCAAAACTGAGTATCACTGTCATGTCCTTCAATGAGCCCAGCTCATCCCTGAAAATACCACTGTACCACTGCAGAACGTCCTCTGCCATGTGTGTGTACTTAATTTCATGCCACTTGAACCGGATTTTGCAAAGCCAATCACAGCCCAAAAGACTGGCCCGCTACCCTTAAGTATCACCAGCCAGGCTTCTGCCCTCTGACCCTCGAATAAAATATCCATGTATAATACCCCTAAATAAGATATGGGCTTCCCCATATAAGTCCTGAGCTTGAGCTTTGACTGTCAAGTGGGAGGCAGGTTGGACCCCCATGTCCTCCTGAATGTCTCCTCACTGATGACCGATGCTGTGGCCCCTGAATCAATCTCAAACTTCATATTCTTTTCTCTGACAGTGACTGTGGAACCATATAGTTCAGGTTGGATCCTCATCTGTTTCCACTCCAAACATATTTGTCTCTTCATCTGCTTCTTCGAGGTAGTGTGTGGCTGCCAGAGCCCATTGAGCTTTCTGTTGCCCAGCCCTCACCTTACCCTTTGAACTCCTGCTCTTCTTAGCTAAATGTCCCTTTTTGCCACACCTATGGCAGGCAGTGTCTTTGAATTTGCACTCATTTCCATAGTGTGTCCCTCCACACTGAAAACATTTTACCCACTTTGCCTGTATATCATTGTCCCTCCTGACTTGGTACACTGTCGCTGACTGTGGGTATCCTTGGCATTATTAGAAGCCAATGGCATGCCTTGGGCAATCTCTAGGGCTTTCTTGATGGGGTTTTCCCCAACAAGTGACATTGTGTGCCGTCATTATTAATGCCACCTACCAGTCTATCATGGAGCATATCATCCAATTCTCCCTCAAAATCGCAAGGCTCCGATCGCAGCCGAACGGACCTGGCTTCCTGAAAAGGAAACTTAAACCATTGGCCCAGTGGTTCTCAGCCTTTTTCTTTCCACTCGCATACCACTTTAAGTATTCCCTACGCCATCGGTGCTCTGTGATTAGTAAGGGATTGCTTAAGCTGGGATGTGAGTGGGAAGGGAAGGTTGAGAATCACTGCTCTAGACTCAATTGTTACTGAAATCTATTGCTTGAGAAAAATTGTCAGTGGTCCATTTCCTTTGGAGTTCTGAAACCGTGCACATAACGAGTCAATGAGGGATGATTAAAACAGTGGTTTTCAAACTTTTTCTTTCCACCCACATACCACCTTAAACAATCCCTTATTAATCTCAGAGCACTGATAGCACAGGGAATATTTAAAGTGGTATGTGAGTGGAAAGAAAAAGGTTGAGAACCACTGTGTTGGACTATCACAGAAGGTTTCCTAGATTGTGATGGTTCCCCATGAGCTTGAACAGTTCATCAAATGAAACTACCCCTAGTGTCTGTGGTGTGCCTAAGCTGCTTATCAACTTGTAAGTTTTTGCCCCACACTCATTCAGGAGAATAGAGTGCTTTTTAGCCTTCTCAGTAATTCCATTAGCACAGATTTTTGAAAAAAAAATTGATTAATTTACCTATAACCCGGGAAGGGTTAATTGTATTAAGATGAATATATTTCCAAGAATACAATATCTTTTTCAAACAGTACCTATTTTACCTCTATTATATCTTACACCATAAAAAAAATTGAATAGAATTAAATCAAATTTATCAGATCAATATTTTAGATGTGGTGAGCATGTAGGATCTTTTTGACATTCAACTTGGTCTTGTCCCAGGGTAAGATCTTTTTGGGTGGATTTAGGAAACTTTCTGGAACAAGTTACAGGTGTCGTATTTCCACAATACCTAGATATATTTTTATTAGGAAATAATGAAGGAACAAGATCTAATCTGAAACTGTCAATATATCAATTAGAAATTTGTTAATGTTGCATTACCGGTGGCAAGGGAAATGTATTGCAGTGACTAGTATGAAAGAGTATTTAGAGATGGTTTGGGAGGAATTCTTAGAGCAGCTTGCACACACATTTTTTAAAACGCAGAATATTTGCAGAACTTTAACAGATGCTTTTTGTAGGAGGTAAAGTATCGACAGCAGCTTGCCTGGGAGAGCACGTGATCTTTGCAGGCAGAGGGGAATAGTTTTGCTCTCAGAGAGGGAGGGTGTGAAACAGAGAGAGGAGTCACAGAAGGACAAAACTGGCAAACTTTGGAAGGCTGTCTGGTTGAAGATGAAGGCTGGCGGTGTGAAAGGTGACCTGAAAGAAAAAGGATCATCTGGAGAGCCCTGAAGGGGCAAGTTTCATCAGCAAGACTGATTGAGAAGGAATCAGTTGCGGATGTCCTGGAAAAGAAATCTCTCCCTGAAAACCTGCTAGAAGCCTCCTGAGTGGTAGCCATCTGCCTGTTAAGCACCAAAGCCTGGTGAACTTCGTTAATGCTAACTTCTGTACACAGTAAAGAATTTCCTGCAACCAATGAGATTGGACTGTGATCCAAATAACTTTTCGAATCTTAAATATACATTACACACACCCGTGCTTAGAATTAGAGGGGGGGGGGGATTAAGTGGGTTAGGTAGGTTAAGTAATAAGTTGGAGTTTAATTATGTTTTCTTGTTCAATTATAATTAAAAATGACTTTTGTTTAAGTGACCCTGTGTTACGGTGCATATCTATTACTGCTGGTTTTTGGGGTCCTCTGGACTCCGTAACATTTAGAAATCTGAGCATGGCACGAGGGAATGCAGAGTTTCAAAGTTGTATTCCTTTGGAAAAAATGACATATAAATGTGCTAAGTTTTTACAAATTTACCAGCCTTATACCCAAATATTAGGTTAATTTGCTTCCTGTGGCCTCTGGACCCACGAGAATCTCCTCTGAATTGTATTAAAGAATTTTGTTTAAACCTGTGTGTTAGACGACGTCCCTCTGCATAATCCTGAAAATTTCTTTCATTTCTTTCACTTTGTATAACTATATTATATCTTTATATGAACTAATTTGAGGGTGGGGAGTTTTGGGTGTGTTGAGGTTTTGGGGGATGATTTTATACCATAATGTATGTGTTTTATTTCCCTGTGTAATCTGTATTATTATATTAAATTTGACTACTACATGTTTGGAGAACATTTTAGTGGCACAGGAAATAAATAGAGAGATAAGTGAGGCATGTAATAATGATACGGCAGTCGTCATGGGGAACTTTAACTTTCACATAGATTGGGAAAATCAAGTTGGTGGTGGGAGTCTGGAAGAGGACTTCATAGAATGCATCCGCGATAGCTTTCTTGAGCAGCATGTTAAGGAACCCACAAGAGAAAATGCTCTCCTGAATCTAGTGTTGTGCAATGAGATAGGTAGAGTAAATGATGTAATAGTCAGAGAGCATCTGGGAAATAGCGATCATAGTATGACTGAATTTCTCATTCAGATGGAAGGGGAAATAGTTAGATCTAAAACTAATATATTATGCTTCAACAGGGGTGACTACCATAGGATGAGGGAGGAATTGGGCAGAGTGGACTGGGAGCACAGGCTAATTGATGAAACAGTTGAGGAACAGTGGAAGATTTTCAAAGAAATATTTTGTAATGCTCAACAAAAACATATTCCGGTCAGGAAAAAGGGCAGCAAGGGAGGGAAAAATCAACTGTGGTTAACAAAGGAAATAATGGAGAGTATAAAATTGAAGGCGCAGGTGTACAAAGCTGCAAAGAGCAGTGGGAAACTGGAAGATTGGGAAAAC
The DNA here is from genome assembly GCF_036971445.1 of Narcine bancroftii. NCBI lineage: Eukaryota > Metazoa > Chordata > Chondrichthyes > Torpediniformes > Narcinidae > Narcine > Narcine bancroftii. The sequence goes on from NC_091472.1 coordinate 7,504,118, forward strand.
TTTAAGAGACAACAAGGGGTTACAAAGCGGGTAATAAGAAATGGGAAAAAGGATTATGAAAGTAAATTGGCACAAAATATAAAAACAGAAAGCAAAAAATTTTATAAAGATATAAAACGGAAGAGGGTGGCCAGAGTTAACATAGGACACTTGGAGGATGAGAAAGGAAAACTGGTAGCAAAAAATGAGGAAATGGCCGAGGCATTGAACAAATATTTTGTGTCAGTCTTCACGGGGGAAGACACGTCCAGCATGCCCAAGTGCGGAGTTAAGGATGTGAATGTTGGGGAGGGCCTTGAAAAAATAGTTGTTACAAAGGAAGTAGTGATGGAGAAACTAATGGGACTAAAGCCAGACAAATCACCTGGTCCTGATGATATGCATCCAAGGGTTCTGAAGGAAATGGCAGAAGTTAGAGTTGATGCATTGGTGGTCATAGACCAAAATTCCTTGGATCCTGGGCAGGTCCCAGCAGACTGGAAGACAGCAAATGTCACGCCACTTTTTAAGAAGGGATGTAGGCAGAAGACTGGAAATTATCGGCCAATTAGCTTGACGTCTGTAGTTGGAAAAATGCTTGAAGCCGTCATTAAAGATGAAATAGTGAAACTTTTGGAACGTAAGGGTTCAATCAGGCAGACGCAGCATGGTTTTAGAAAGGGAAGATCTTGTTTGATAAACTTGTTAGGATTCTTTGAAGATATAATGGGTGCGATGGATAGAGGGGAACAGGTTGATGTTGTATATTTGGATTTGCAGAAAGCGTTTGATAAGGTGCCACACAAGAGACTTCTCAGTAAGTTACAGGAAAATGGAGTCCGGGGAAGTCTATTGGGCTGGGTTGAAAATTGGTTGTCTGACAGGAGGCAGAGAGTCGGGATAAATGGGAGTTTTTCAGGTTGGCAGAGAGTGGTAAGTGGGGTGCTGCAGGGGTCGGTGTTAGGCCCACAAATGTTCATCATTTACATTGATGACTTGGAGGAGGGGACAAAATGTGGTGTCGCCAAGTTTGCGGATGACACCAAATTGAGTGGAAGAGCAAATTGTAATGAGGATGTGGAGAGTCTGCAGAGGGATACAGTTAAGCTGGATGAGTGGGCAAAGGTCTGGCAGATGGAGTACAATGTTAGTAAGTGTGGCAAGAAAAATAAAAAAGCTGAATATTATTTAAAGGGTGAGAAACTACAGCATGCTGTTGAGCAGAGGGACTTGGGAGGGCTTGTGCATGAATCGCAAAGAGTTAGGTTGCAGGTGCAGCAGGTTATTAAGAAGGCAAATGGAATGTTGGCCTTCATCGCTAGAGGAATTGAATTCAGGAGTAGGGAGGTCATGATACAACTGTATAAGGTACTGGTGAGACCGCACCTGGAGTCCTGTGTCCAGTTCTGGTCTCCATATTTGAGGAAGGATCTACTGGCTTTGGAGACGGTCCAGAGGAGGTTTACTAGGTTGATCCCTGGGATGAAGGCGTTGACTTATGATGAAAGATTAAATCATCTAGGATTGTATTCGCTCGAGTTCAGAAGAATGAGAGGAGATCTTATAGAAACATATAGGATTATGAAGGGTACGGATTGGATAGATGTAGGAAGGTTTTTTGAGCTGGCCGTGGAAATTAAAATGTCTCAAGATTCGGGGGAGTAGATTTAGGACAGAGAGGAGGAAAAATAGTTTTTCCCAGAGAGTAGTGAATGTTTGGAATTCTCTAACCAGGGAAGTGGTTGAGGCTGCCTCATTAAACATATTTAAAATTCGGTTCGATAAATTTTTACATGATAGAGGAATTAGGGGATATGGGGAGAAGGCAGGTAGGTGGAGTTAGGTCATAAATTAGATCAGCCATGATCGTATTGAATAGCAGAGCAGGCTCGATGGGCCATTTTTGGCCGACTCCTGTTCCTACTTCCTATGTTCCCATGTTCCTATGAAAGGTAGGTGGGAAGGGATGCGAGGACAAAGGGATCACAGAGAGGTGGGTGGGAGGGATGAGTGGACAGGGGACATGGAGTGGAGGGAGGCGAGGCAAAAGTGGAAAAGGGGGTCATGGAGAGGTGGGTGGGAAGAGATGACTGGACGAGGGAAGCAATGAAGGGAGTAATCCCAGTGGAAGGTGGAGAGGGGTGGGGAGGGAGAGATGTGGCTGGAAGTAGGGTTAAGTTTCAACTGGAAAATGATGTGTTGAATGTGCAGGCTGGTGGGGTGAAAGGTGAGAGGAGCTCCATCCCCAAACTGTTTGGTGGGTGGGGGTGGGGGTAAGAAGAATTTGGTGTGTTGGAGGAAAAGCCCCTCCCAGCACCTGCTCTGTTCTCGCAGCATCCATCAGGAAGGAGGTGTCGGGGCCACAAGACTCGCACCCACCAGGTTCAGGAACAGCTGCTACCCCTCCACCATCAGACTCCTCAACGACACACTCCATCAGGGACTCATTTAAATACTTTGACTTCTGGTCTTTATTGTTTCTTTTTCCCCTCTCTACTGCACAGTCAGTTTGTTTACATTTCTTTATTTGTTTAATGTACATTGAGGACATTTTTTTTGCATTGCCAATAAGTAGAAATTCGGCCTCAACTGAAGATAAAAAAAAAAACTGCAGGATAAAGAAACACACCGTGAAGAAAACATGTCAATGCCTCTACTTTCTCAGGAAGTTTGTGGAGGTTTTACTAAAGAATATTTAATTTTATTTTAATATGTCCACTACAGTTTGCATGGCTTATCCCTATCATATAAATAGTATATTAAAATTAAAGAGCCTCATTTGATTGCCCAAACCTCAACCCCCCCTCTCCTCCCAACTCCTAACATTAAAACAAAGGTGGGGGGTGGGGTGGGGTTTGAGCAGGTCTTCATTATTCTTGATCTTCAGGAATTCAATGTTATCAACCTAACTGTATTATTTAAACCTTTTCAGGGAAGATAATTTTATCCTTAAGCCAGTATCATTCAAATAAGGTTGCCATATTTTAACAAACACATCATATTTCTTTCTGAGATGATGTCATCTTTTTCAGGGGGTAAAACTTTGCCTTTCTATATTTCAGCGAGTAATAATTAGGGGGGGGGGGAGTTGGACTTCCATGTAACTGCAATATATCTCCTGGCTCCCGCTGGTGCAATCCTCATGAACTGGATTTGATATTTTGATCGTTTTGTGCCGATGACCATAAGATTGCTCAATAAATACGGTTCTGTTTCCAATGTCAAAATTTCTGCCAAGTCATACTGAAAGAATCCTCCTTTCATGCACAGCCAGTTTGAATGTATGAATGGTTCCAACCCCTAAACCACACACTAAGACAATGGCTCCTTAGTACAGAATAATAAGATCAATACTTAACTTTTTACTATTAATTGACCCCCTTCTAATTCTAAGCACATCTGTATGTAATGTATATGTTTTTAGGAAAGTTCTTTTTCACTGTCCAATCATTCACTTTACACTTCTCCAAGTTCATTCATATCAGGCAATTCTTGTCCAATTATTATATTCACCAGGCTCTGGTGCTTTAAGTTGTTACTGCTCAGGGAGGTCTTTGTTGGTTTGAAAGAGATATTCGTTCTTCATTGGGCACACACAAACTGATCTCTTTCAATCAGGAACTGAAGTGTCTTACTGAAGAAATGCCCCTCTTGGATTTTTTTCCAGGATATTCTTCCAAGTTAGCACAAGGAGTTCTTCTTTTTCCCCTAGTCCAAGAGAAACACAATAACCAGCCACAACCTCTGCAATTGACTACAGAATTTGGAATAAGCTGAACTCAGAACTCAAAACTCATTTTGAAATGGGGCCATGTAGCAGATCTGCCAACTTGCAGCCTTCGCCACAAATAGCTAAAAAATATTGCTCAGTCTCTTTCTCTCTCTGCCAAATAATGGAAGCTTTCTCTGTCTGCAAAACCATTCTGGCACCAATCTAGCAGCAATAGACTTCTCAGTTCTTGAGCCTGGACACTGTTCAAACATGTTGGTCCATTAACACCTACTTGTAAAACTCTCACAAGTACTTTCCATTGTCTCTGCAAAGCCAACTGCAGACATTAAGTCTACCCTTGCATAGCTCTTGCATGGCAAATGATATGTTTGTTTGTGAAATGTGATCTGATAACTAAACCTCACAATCTTACCCTTTTAAGATATATTTTATCATAATATTATTAACTTATTCTGTAATACTCTCCCCCACAAAGGAATTTTAGTTCTCAAGTTAAAATTTCTTTATAACTTAAACTAATTTCTAACTTTACAATCACTATTATGTATAACGTTTTACAGCAATGTATCCCAATAATGGAAGTTTTTTCTTATATGATCATTTTAACTTCTATACAAGCAATCTGTGATTACATTATGCACACTTCAGATATGATTAATTTGCATATTATATTCTTGCAAGATCAAACTCCAGTTTAATAATCTTCTATTTTTATTCTTTACTTTATTCAAAAAGACCAGAGAATTGTGGTCAATAAATATCATCACTGTTTCATGGATTGTACCAATATTCTGAAAAGTGAGTTTTGGAGGACTAAATTCTCTGACAAGATTTTGTCCACACAAATTTCTGCCCTTTCTTCAAAAGATTGGTTAAAGAAAGAGCAATTTCTACAAAATTGTTGCAAAATTTATTATAATATCCGGTCATTTCTAAAAACCTTCTCACTGCCTTCTTGCCATTGGGAATAGGAAATTCAGATATCGCCTGCACTTTTGCTTGAATAGGCGCAACTTTGCCCTGACCAACTACACGTCCCAAGTATGTCACAGTAGCATGTCCCAATTCACTTTTAACTAAATTGACAGTTAAGTTTGCTTTGGATAATCTTGCAAGCAATTTTTCCAATTCCATCTAATCTTCTTCTCAATGTGTCACTTTTTGTGGCCAAGTCATCAATATAAGCATCTGTATGTTTTCAACCTCAGATTATAGAATCTGTCATCCTTTTGAATGAAACAGGGCCATTTTTCATGCCAAAAGGTAGCACATTATATTCATACAAGCCTTATGGTGTCACAAATGCAGAAATATCCTTTTTTCTCTTTGTTAGTGGCACGCACCAGTAACTCTTCGGCAGATCCACCTGAGAAAGAACTTTAGTTTTCCCAATTTTATCAATTCTAGGCATGGGTTAAGAATCGGTTTTGGTCACTACATTAACCTTCCTGTAATCTGTACAGAATCTAATAGTTCCATCTGTTTTATATACCAGAACACAAGAAGAACTCCAATCAGCGTTTGAAGGTCTAATAATATTATTTTTCAACATGTGTTCCATGAATGTAATCTTTTCAATGATTATTTGATAGGGGTGATGTTTTTCCTTCGTGAGCATCATGATGGATCACTGATGTTCTTTTTGGCACATCAGGAAATAAATTGGCATATTTCAAATGCAACTGTTTCAACTGCTTTTATAGCTTAAGATGCGTGAACTTTTCCTCCAGATTTCTCAAATTTGTTTTGTTAGACAGAATGGAAATTATGCTGTCTTTTAAGGTAATCCTCCCAAGATTCTGTTTCCTTGATCTTATGATCCATAACTTCCTCAACTCTGTCAACAATTAGCACCTCTGATACAGACTGTTGTCCACTACCATTTTTTTCATAGAGTTACATGTCCAGAGGTCCACAAAACCCAGCAGCAATAGAAATTCACCAAGACAATTGTTGTTTTTAATTTTCTTTAAACATAAGAACAGGATCATATTTAACTTAGTACTCTTAACTTAACCTAACTTAACTCCCTTCTAATTCTAAGCACGGGTATGTATTGTGAACATGTTCAGGAAAGTTCTTCGTTTCACAGTCCAATCATTCACTTTTCACTTCTCCAAGTTCACTGGTATAAGGCAATTCTCGTGCTGTAGACAGAATTCAACATTTATAATTTCCACCATGCTCTGATGTTTAAAGTTAAATGGTTACCAGTCAGGAAGGTTCTTGTTGGTTTCAGAAAGAGAGATTTGTTGCTCATTGGACGCACACAAACTGATTTCCTCCAATCAGCCACTTCAGTGTCTTGTCGAAGAAACTTGCTCCTTAATGGGATTTCCCAATGATCACCTCTTCTTCCAGGTCACCACAGAGTTCCTCTGGTTTCCCTTATTTCAGGAAGTACACTCCAGCCACCCATTCCCTCTTGTAAGGACTAGGGTTTTGAAAAGGCTGAACTCAGAACACACAACCTGTTTTCAAAATGGGGGTTTTCAACAAGCTGCCAGCTTTCCATGTTTTAGCCTCAACTGCTACTGTAGAACTGACTTCCTCTCTCTCTCTAAGAGAAGAATCCTGTTTGGTTTTATTATCTCTCTGCTTCTAAAACCAGAAACCCTCCCAAGACTCCAAACCCAATCTTTATCAGCACTTGAGCCCAGACTTTTCATTCGCACCTGCTTTTGAAGTTCTTTCCAAAGCAGTAAAGCAGTTCCATTGTCTGCAAAATCACTGGTGCCCAAAGGTTTGGCTTCAGCAAACCTCTTGCATTTTAAATGAGATGGAAGAAGCCAACATAGTCCGCATCTACAAGAGAAAAGGCAACTGCTAGTCTTGTGACAACCACCCTCTTGTCCGTTGCAGGGAAGATTCTAGCTCGTGACCTGCTCAACCACCTTCTTGAACATTTTGAGCAAGTTCTGCTCCCAGAAAGCCAGTGTAGCTTCCATGTTGAACGTGGGACCATGGACATGATTTTTGCTGCGCACCCACTCCAGGAAAAATGGCAAGAGCAACACAGCGATCTAACCAAGGCTTTTGATACAGTCAGCAGAGAAGGCTCGTGGAAGATCGTGGAGAAGTTTGGCTGCCCCACCCAGTAAGTTCATTACAATCGTCTGGCAGTTCCACGACGGTATGATGGTGAACGTTCTGGATGACGGCGACAAGTTGGAGGCCTTCCCAGTGACAAATGGCGTCAAACAAGGCTGCATTCTTGCCCCAACTCTGTTCAGTATGGTATTTTCTGCCATGCTGACAAATGCCTTCCGTAACTATGAAGAAGGAATTCACGTCAGGTACAAGATTGATGGCAGGTTGTTCCACCTCAGGCACCTGCAGGCAGTTACAAAGGTCAGAGACTTCTTGTTTGTTAATGACTGCGCACTCAAAACCAGCACAGAGCAGAAGATGCAGCGTGAAATGAACGGCTTCTCACAAGCCTGCGAGAACTTCGGTCTCACTATCAGCACCAAAAAGACCAAAGTTATGTACCAGCCTGCCCCAGGAAAGCCATACCAGGAGCCACGCATCATAGTGAAGGGCCAGAACCTCCAACAGTCGACAACTTCACCTACCTGGGCAGCAAACTCTCTCTCTCTCTCAGTGAACATAGACGCTGAGGTCAACAACAGGATTGCCAAATCCAGCGCTGCCTTTGGGAGACTCCATGAGAACGTTTGGGAGCTGAGAGAACTCAGCCTTACCACCTTCCTTTATGCCAGTGAGACCTGGACTGTCTACAGCACACACGGCAAACAGCTCAACCACTTTCACCTGAGCTCTCTCCGCAGACTCCTTCACATGAGGTGGCAGAAATCCTGGACCATCTCTGCAGTGTCTACACCCTCCTGCTGAAAGCCCAAGCCAGGTGGGCTGGACATGTGGTCAGAATTCCAGACAGCCGATTGCCTAAGCAACTGCTGTATGGAGAACTGTGTCAGGACAAGCGCTCAGTCGGGGGAGGGGGGGCAGAAGAAACTTTACAAAGACTGCCTCAAAGTGTTCCTCAAAAGCCTGGGTGTTGACATCAACACATGGGAGATGCTTGCCCTCGACAGGAACCCATGCAGCTGAAGTCAGACACGTCATTGAGGCGCAATGAAAACATTCTGTGTGCAAGGCCTGAGCAGCATCCACTTCCACGACAGCACCCATCCATTTGTGTCCCACATGTGGGGGAGCCTTCAGGCCCGGATTGGCCTCACCAGTCACCTCCGGACCCACAGCCACCAATCTCCCATTTGACATTGAAGGATGAACATCATCAACAACAAATGAGATGTGAAGTGTAAGTATCTGTGAAGTGACCTACACTAAAACCCCTACAATCTATCTCTTTTAAAGACATATTTATATATAATATAAAATATAATATAACTCATAACAATAGTAAGGTTTCAACATGTTGATATGACCAACCTAGGTTTTGTTCCTATGATCGGGAATGTTTTTATCACATAGTTAACATCATTCAGTTTTGATTTTACTTTGAATGATCCAGAAAACTTTGCTCTAAAAGGATTGTCATGTGTTGGGAACAAAATTAACACTTTATTTCTTGGCTTAACATTCCTCACGAGCTTTCCTGTCAAATAAACATTTGATTTTACCCTAAGCCATTTTTAAATTCTCTTAAGCCAAAGTTCAAACTTTTTGTAACCAATCTTTAAATTTAGAAACATAATCCAGCAGATCCAACTGCACATCCTCATTAACCCACTGTGCTTTTAACAACATTAAAGGTCCTCTAACCTGATGTCCAAATACAATTTCAAAAGGGCTGAAACCTAATGAATCCGGCAAGACTCTCTTACTGCAAATAACAGTAAACGAATATCTTCATCTCATCTTTTCCATTCTCCAGACAATAAATCCTCATCATATTTTAATAAGTGTAGAATGAAATCTTTCCAAAGCTCCCTGAGTTTCAGGATGGTGTGCAGATGAATTGATCTGTTTAATTCCCAGCTCATGGATCAACTATTGAAATAGTCCTGACATGAAATTACTTCCTTGATCACTCTGGATCTCTTTAGGTAACCCAAAACCTGTAAAAAAAAAGTTTGAAAAGCCTTTACCACTGTTTTTGCTTTGATATTCCTCAATGGCATAGCTTCTAGAAATCTGGAAGCCATACACATAATTGTCAACAAGCACTGATTTCCAGCTTTTGTTTCAGACAGGGGACCCACTTAATCCACAATAACCCTAGTGAAAGGTTCCCCTAACAACAGGAATAGGAGCCTCAGGAGGACCCTGGTTATGTTTCCCAACAACCTGACAAAGGTGACGTGTCTAGCACTAATTTATAACATCCTTCCTCAAACCAGGTCAGAATTTTTTTTTTCAAAATTTTATTCAAGGTCTTCTTTACTCCTAGATGACCTCGCAAAGGTGCTCTATCGGCCAAATTTAATATTTCATTCCGGTAGGCTTTAGGATTGACCACCTAATGAATTACTGCCCATTCTTCATTTGCAGGGACATCACAAGGTCTCTATTTTCTCATTAACAATGTCCCCTTCCAGTAATATCCACAGGGCATTTCCTTAATCTCCTCAGCCACAGCTTTCTCCCTTAAGTCAGTAAGATCACAATCTGTCTTTTGTTGCTCAATTAACTCTTTCCTTGACAAAGACAAATCATGACTTTCACATTTAACTGGTCTATTTCAGAAGTACTGGGCATGTCTCTATCAACTGGATCTTCCTCTGCTCTCATCATTTTCTTAGACAAAGACCTAGTCACAGTGCTTGGAGGATACCTCTCACAATCTTTGTCAACTTCATCCTGACAATCTCAACAATGTTAACATTGTTAATCTCAACAATGATGCAACTTTATCCTCTGCCAAGTCATTTCCCAGTAAGAATGAGACTCCTCGCACAGGCAATCTGAAATAACTCCAACTCCATCCAGTACTTTAACTAAGGCCGAATTTAACACTTTGTGCAGAGCTATTGATTCTACATTTCCCCAACACCTCAATCAAAGTAATTCCTCCTGTGTCCTTTTGATCAAGGGTTAAAAGAATGGTCCTCAACTTTTATCTTTCCGCTCACATCCCACTTGAAGTAATCCCTAGGCCATCGGTGCTCTGCGATTAGTAAGGGATTGCTTAAGGTGGTATCTGAGTGGGAAGGGATGGTTGAGAATCACTGCTCTAGACCCAATTGTTACTGAAATATTTTGCTTGAGAAAAATTGTCATTGGCCCATTTCCTTTGGAGTTCTGAAACCGTGCACATAACGAGTCCATGAGGGACGATTAAAACAGTGGTTTTCAAATTTTTTTCTTTCCACCCACAGGCCACCTTAAGCAATCCCTTACTGATCACAGAGCACTGATGGCACAGGAAATACTTAAAGTGGGATGTGAGTGGGGAAAGAAAAAGGTTGAGATCCACTGGGTTAAAACATTCTCCAACAACAGTGACTGGGCAGCCTCAGTATCTCTGAGAATTTTAACTGGCACTTGGGAAGTTCCTTCCTTTACTGAAATCAAGCCCTCTGGCACAAAAGGTTGACTTTCCTTATCTGGTAGGGAACCTCTGTTCTAATTGACTTCAGCTACCTGATACACACTTCTGGTGATATCTCCTTCTCTCTCTTCTTTTCATCAATATTATCATTATTGGTTGTCCTTAGGTTTTGAAGAAGACACATTGTTGTGGAGTTCGCCTGTGGACACAAAGCTGACCTTGCAGTCCCAGTATGGAAGTGTAGAGTCTTGTACAATGGGGGCACTGGAAGTGCATTGTTGTATTAAATGTAGCTGCTCCTCTGGCCCTCCCCCAGTTTTTGGCAGTGCCTGTTTCAAAACTTCATTGCACAGGGCTTGCCATAGCAGCCGCAACTTCTGGTTCTCTTGGCCGGATGTCACAGTGGTGTAGGGTTTCCTTCACGGCATGTTTATAGCACTTGTGTGAATGACCTTGTGGTCTCCTTCCAGTCTTCAGTTCACTATAGAATAATTGGCGAGGCATACGGAGGTCATCCATTCTGATTATGTGTCCCACCCACTGTAACAATAGAGATCATGGTTGCAATGCAACTAGCAATGCCTTACTGTTTGATTTGACTTGGCTGCCAGCAGGGGGCTGACACACAGTATGCAAGAGCTGTAATTGAGGCTTGCAGCCTCACGGTGCTGTTTACAACAACTTTAAGGTAAAGAACCTTTTCCTTCATCCATGTGTTGTCTAAGAACTCATCTTTTTTTTTTCAAACTTTTTTTTACAGGTTTTGGGTTACCTAAAGAGATCCAGAGTGATCAAGGAAGTAATTTCATGTCAGGACTATTTCAGTAGTTGATCCATGAGCTGGGAATTAAACAGATCAATTCATCTGCACACCATCCTGAAACTCAGGGAGCTTTGGAAAGATTTTATTCTACACTTATAAAAATATGATGAGGATTTATTGTCTGGAGAATGGAAAAGATGAGATGAAGATATTCATTTACTGTTATTTGCAGTAAGAGAGTCTTGCCGGATTCATTAGGCTTCAGCCCTTTTGAAATTGTATTTGGACATCAGGTTAGAGGACCTTTAATGTTGTTAAAAGCACAGTGGGTTAATGAGGATGTGCAGTTGGATCTGCTGGATTATGTTTCTAAATTTAAAGATTGGTTACAAAAAGTTTGAACTTTGGCTTAAGAGAATTTAAACATGGTGTCAAAAGTGAGATGAAGGAAATACTTTAAAAGGTAAAATCTAAAATCAGCAACTGATCAGTGAAGAGAAGCCAACACAGTGAAAAATGGAAGGATTACATCCACCAGCGAAACTTCAGCTGGCAGGTAATGTGGCTGAAAATTGGAACTGATTTAAACAGCATTTTGGATTGTATTTAGTGGCAGTTGGAGCTGACGAGAAAAGTGACACCAATCAGCTAACAAAAAAGCAATTTGAAACCTATTTAATTTCAATTCCAAACTAAGCCTCTTAATATTTCCCAACAAAAGCACCAAAGGATCTAATAAAAATTTCACTTTCAAAATAATTTTTCTAAGTTCCTTAAATTTATTTCTAAAATGTCTCACAATTTATTCTTAAAATATCTCACCATCTCACATGACCAAGTAAAATGTAGAAATGAACTTACGTCCTTATGACATCTAAAACATAAATCCGAAGAATTAAAATTATACTTCCTTGATTTTTCTAGAGTTAAATATAATTGATGAATAAAATTATAATGAACCAATCGATACCTTACATTTACAATTTTAGTCATACTCTTTCTTTGGCTTGGCTTCGCGGACGAAGATTTATGGAGGGGGTAAAAGTCCACGTCAGCTGCAGGCTCGTTTGTGGCTGACAAGTCCGATGCGGGACAGGCAGACACGGTTGCAGCGGCTGCAGGGTAAAAATGGTTGGTTGGGGTTGGGTGTTGGGTTTTTCCTCCTTTGCCTTTTGTCAGTGAGGTGGGCTCTGCGGTCTTCTTCAAAGGAGGTTGCTGCCCGCCGAACTGTGAGGCGCCAAGATGCGCGGTTTGAGGCGATATCAGCCCACTGGCGGTGGTCAATGTGGCAGGCACCAAGAGATTTCTTTAGGCAGTCCTTGTACCTATCCCCACATAAATTCATCCAGTCATCCTGAGAAAAACATATACCTAAATCTTTCTCCCATTTCAATCTTGACTTATGAATATCTGGCTTAATCTTTTTATTCTGTAATAAGGCATCCATCTCTGATATAAATCCCTTCTTACCACCCTCAGTAAGTAAAATTTCAAACTTCGACCATCTAGGCAACCATAGAGCATATCTAAAATTATCCAACAATAAGGCTTTAATTTGATATTAAGAGAAAAGAGTATTTGAAGATCTATCATATTTCTCTTCCATTCTTTGAAAAGAAATAAAATATCCTGCATCATAACAATCTTGCACCAATTTAATATCCTCTTTATCCCATAACTTTAAAAGTTGATTATTAAGTATAAAGGGGAAAAGCTTATTTTGATACAAAGGAGTTTTACTGGAAATCTTGCCTTGAGTACCTATGGCTTCATTTTTTTATACCATAAATCCATTAAGTGTTTCAAAACAGGTAAATTATAATTACTCAATAATTTAGGATTACATCTATAAATAAACTGATCCATCTTCTTCTTACCAATCAGAGATAATTCAATATTAGCCCATATCAAAGAATTACCTACTTCAAATTGTGCTGCCTCATTATAATTTTGAAAATTAGGAAGTTGCAAGCCTCCTAATTCATATTTCCAAGTTAATTTCTGTAATGATACCCTTACCATTTTATCTTTCCATAGAAATTTCCTCACCAAAGCATTTACATCCTCAAATGTTTTTGAGGAATCTTATGAGGAACAGACTGTAAAAAATATTGAATTTGAGGAAAAATGTTCATTTTAATACAATTAACTCTTCCCATTAATGTAATCAGTAAATCTTTCCATCGATTCAAATCATATTTAATTTTAGACAATAAAGGCAAATAATTCAATTCATATAAATCTACCTTAACACCTAAGTACTTAATGTGATCTGACCTTTTAAATTTCACAATATGCCGATATGAAGAATAATCCATTTCAGCTAAAGGAATAATCTCACTTTTTTCCCAATTAATTTTTTAACCTGATGCCTCAGCATACTGTTCCAATCTATCATGTAAGTTCCTCAAAGATTTCTGAGGTTGTGTTAAATATATCAAAACATCATCTGCAAACAAATTGATTTCACCTTACTTCCTTTAATATTAGCATCTTGTCTAATCACCTGAGCCAAAAGTTCAATAACTAATGCAAATAAAGTTGGTGACAAAGGGCAGCCTTGCCTAGTCAATTTGGTCAACATAAAAGGTAAAGATAACTGTCCATTTGTCATGACTAACAGTAGGACTTCTATATAAAATCTTAATCTAAACAATAAATAAAGAGGCCAAATTTAAATTTCTGCAAAACTTTAAATAAAAAATCCACTCAAAGGCTTTTTCTGTATCCAACAAAATAACCATTGATAGGTTGGATTCTTCCACAGAACTAACATTTGTAGGAGATATTATTCGCAGTGAGGGCATCAGACCAGATCCCAGAAAGGAACATGCCAAGGCCACAATGCAAAAACGATGTAAATGTTTAATGGAATGGTCAACTATATTCATAACCAACCTCTCAGAAAAGATGGCTCCATTGCAAAGACTAACAGAAAAGAACATTGAATGGGAGGGGAATCATGAGCATGAAAAGTCATGGAGCAAACTAAAGAAACTGCTCACAGAGGAACCAGATCTGAGGTTTTACGACCCAGCGAGACCCATCAAGATATCATCAGATGCATCATACAGTGGGCTCGGTGCAGTTCTTCTGCAAAAATATGATGACTGCAACCCACTGCATATGCGTCACGCTCAATGACAGACGTGGACACACGATCGGCTCAAATTGAAAAGGAGCTGCTCAGCATCACATACATCCATGAAAGATTTTATCAGCTTGTGTCAGGACAAGCAAACAGTGGCAGAGACTGACGATAAGCCCTCGATTGCATTGTTCCAAAAGCCATTAAAAGAATGTCCACTTAGAATACAAAGAATGACAATTAAGCTGCAACGCTATACATGGAATGTAGCATACATTCCGGGTAAGCTAATGTACACAGCAGACATGTTGTCTAGAGCTGTCGACACAAGAGGGCCTGCAAACACCAAAATGGATGAAGACGTGAATGCCTTCGAGGACATGAACGCAAGTGCACGGCCCATATCAGATGCAAAAATGGAGCTCATAAAGTCAGAGACAAACAAAGATGAAACACTGAGACAAATGAGAAAAAAACATCAGTGTCTTGCTGACAAAACCTGCCCTCTCAGGGTTCTCCAGATGATAACCTCTTTCTTTCAGGTCATCACAGAGTTCCATTCTGTTTCTCTTATTCCAAGTGAAACATTAAACAGCCAGTCCTCTCCTCTTGGATGAACCACAAGGGCTTTGACCAGGCTGTCTTCCAAAACCTTGCCAGCTTGTCCTGTTCCAGTTCTAGCAATTCCTGCTGGCTGACACTCTCAAGTGATCTCTGCTTTTTTTCTCTCTCACACACACACACGCTGAGGCTGAGGGAAAGCCTGTTTGACTCTCTCTGCTTGAAAAACCACATGACCCTCTTACAACAGCAAAACTCTCCTGCAGACCATAGCAGCTCCAACATGCTCTTTCATCTGTTGCCTTGATAAACAATAATCCATTAGTGATGTCTCTGGAGTTCTCTGAAAAGCTGTTGCATAAAGGTGTGAGAAGCCACTATATCTCCAGTATTTCAAATAAGATCTGTTTTAAAGTGTTTGCATGTGACCTACTCTAACAAACCTTTCCCAATTTAAAAACATTTCTATATACTCTGTCACTGTATTACTTTGACAGAGGAACAAAAAACCTACCAGAACTCTACATTGTAGAGTAAGGCTAAAAGACAAAACAAACTATGGACTCAGAAGGGAAATTTCCTTAGTGAAGTCCAGCCAAGATCATACACCATTCAGACAGATGAAGGTGCTGTTCTGTGAAGAAATCGTTGAGATCTTCAAATGGGACCAGCCACTGTAGATGGAAAGACGGATACTGTTGAACAACCTGAATGCAGATCTGAGAAGACATCGTCTGAGGCAACAACTCAGATTCAAGGACAATCAATCAGGAGATGATCAAGATACATGAATCCTCCTAAGAGGCTCATTGAGCAAATGTAATTTACCCTTCCTATCAGTGTTAGTGGTAAATCTTTCCAATGTTCTAAATCATCTTGTAATTTCTTCATTAATGGCTGATAATTTAATTTGTATAGATGGCCTAGATTATTATCTAGTCTAATACCTAGGTATCGGATTGCTTTTGTTTGCCATTTAAATGGTGATTCTTTCTTAAACTTTGTAATCCGCATTATTCATTGGCATTGTTTCACTTTTATTTGCATTGATCTTGTACCCTGATATTTCTCCATATTCCTTCAATTTCTTATGTAATTCTTTTATTGATAATTCTGGTTCTGTTAAGTATACTATGATGTCATCTGCAAATAGACTGATTTTATATTCCTTCTCTTTTATTTTTATTCCTTTTATTTTATTTTCTCTTCTTATCAGTTCTGTCAATGGTTCTATTGCTAAAGTGAGCAGTGAGGGAGATAGTGGACATCCCTGCCTAGCTGACCTAATTAATTTAAATTAGTTCGATATATATCCATTTACTATCACCTTCGCCAATGGTCCCTTGTGTAATGCTTTAATCCAATTAATATATTTCTTTGGTAGGTTGAACCTCTGTAATACTTTGAATAAATAATTCCATTCTACCCTGTCAAAGGCATTCTCTGCATCTAAAGCAACCACCACTGTTGGTATCTTATTTCTTTGTACTGCATGGATTAAGTTAATGAACTTACAGACATTGTCCGTTGTTCTTCTTTTCTTAATAAATCCAGTTTGATCTAGTTTTACTATTTTTGGTACACAGTCGGCCAATCTGTTTGCTAATAGTTTAGCTATTATCTTATAATCTGTGTTAAGTAGAGATATTGGTCTATACGTTGCTGGTGTTAGTGGATCTTTCCTTGTCTTTGGTATTAGTGTAATTATTGCTGTTTTACATAAATCTGGCAAGTTTTGTGTTTCTTCTATCTTGTTCATTACTTGCAGGAGAGGAGGAATTAATAAGTCTTTAAATGTTTTATAGAATTCTATTGCGAATCCGTCCTCTCCAGGCATTTTATTGTTCGGTAGCTTTTTTAATATATCCTGTATTTCCTCTATTTCAAATGGTTTTATCAATTTGTTTTGCTCCTCTTCTTGCAATTTCGGTAGTTCAAATTTAGCTAAAAACTCATCTATTTTGTCTTCTTTCCCTTCATTCTCAGTTTGGTATAATTGCTCAGAAAATTCCTTGAAGTTTTCATTGATCTCCATTGGGTTATATGTAATTTGTTTGTCCTTTTTCCTTGATGCCAATACCATTCTTTTAGTTTGTTCTGTTTTAAGCTGCCAAGCTAGTATTTTATGCTTTTTTTCTCCTAGCTCATAATACTTCTGCTTTATCTTCATTATGTTCTTCTCCAACTTATATGTTTATAGTGTTTCGTATTTTTTTTTGTCCGCCAATTCTCTTCTTTTTGTTGTATCTTCCCTTATTGCTAATTCTTTTTCTGTACTTACTATTTCCCTTTCCAACTGTTCTATTTTCCGATTGTACTCTTTCTTCACCTTAGTTACACAACTTATTATCTGCCCTCTGATGAAGGCTTTCATTGCATCCCATAGTATAAATTTATCTTTCACTGATTCCATATTTATTTCAAAATACATTTTAATTTGTCGCTCAATGAATTCTCTGAATTCCTGTCTTTTAAGTAGCATGGAGTTTAATCTCCATCTATACATTCTCGGTGGGATGTTCTCCAGTTCTATTGCTAATAACAGGGTTGAGTGATCCGATAACAACCTAGCTTTATATTCCGTTTTCCTAACTCTCCCTTGGATATGGGCTGACAAGAGGAACAGGTCTATCCTTGAGTATGTTTTACATACTGCATTGCTTTAACCATAAATTTGGCCACTTTATTCTTTTTGCTAGTCTTTTGTCCAGTTTTATCCATCTCTGAATCCAAATTAAGGTTAAAATCCCCTCCTATCAATATAGTCCCCTGCGTATCTACAATCTTCAAAAAAATATCTTCCATAAACTTTTGATCCTCTTCATTAGGTGCATATACATTGACAAAATTCCAGAGTTCTGAATATATCTGACACTTTATCATTACATATCTCCCTGCTGGATCTATTATTTCCTCCTCTATTTTGATTGGTACATTTTTATTGATTAATATAGCGACACCTCTGGCTTTTGAATTATATGATGCTGCCCTACCCAGTCCCTCCTTAATTTCTTGTGTTCCACTTCAGTTAGATGCGTTTCCTGCACGAATGCTATATTTATTTTTTCTTTTTTCAGAAAATTTAATAGCCTCTTCCTTTTGATTTGGTTATGTATTCCATTAATATTTATAGTCATATAGTTCAAAATGGCCATCTCATACTCTATTTACATCTCATTTCCGCTTCCTCACCACCACCTTTCCCCTTTTCCCCATTTCCATTTCTCAGTTTTCTTTTTTTTAACGCATTGCATGACAATACTTCTAAAACATAAAATACTTCAAACACTCCCACCTCTAAAATTCCCTTAACCCCAAGTGTCCACCCCCTCTCTGTGTCACCCCTTGTCCCTTGCCGGGCAGCTACAATTCCCTTCTCCATTCAGACTGCGAACCCGTTCACAAATGTCAATTGATTTTGCAATGACTGTTATTCTCTCCCACCCAACCCACTCCAGAAAAGACTTTTATCTTCACATTACAACAAAGTTCCCCCTCTTTTCTTCTCTTTTTCTTTTTTAAATTTTTTTAACCCCTCCTCTTTTCCCCCTCTTTTCCCTTACTTTCATTTTCTTCCCTCCTTTAGTTCTTACTTATACATTATTTTTCTTCTTTATATGTAGTTTGTCATCATTCTTCGTTCTTGTTACATCTCTTCATCTCTCTTTCTGCCCTGCAGGCATTCTACAAATCCTTGTGCTTTCTCTGGATCTGAGAACAGTCTGTTTTGCTCCCTGGGATAAATATTTTAAGCACCGCTGGATATCTTAACATAAATTTATAGCCTTTTTTCCATCGGATCGATTTTGCTGCGTTAAACTCCTTTCTCTTCTTTAGGAGTTCAAAACTTATGTCTGGGTAGAAATTTTTTTTTGACCTTTGTATTCCAGTAGTTTTTTTGTCTTCTCTCATTTTATTCATTGCCTTCTCCAATATATTTTCTCTTGTTGTGAATCTCAGAAATTTTACTAAAACGGATCTTGGTTTTTGTTGTGACTGTGGTTTCAGGACTAATGTTCTGTGTGCCCTTTCTATTTCCAATCCTTCCTGCATTTCTGGCATTCCCAGGAATTTTGGGATCCATTCTTTCATATCTTTGCCTTCCTCATCTTCCTTTAGGCCCACTATCTTTATATTGTTTCGCCTACTATAGTTTTCCATTATATCCATCTTCTGAGCTAACAACGCCTGTGTTTCTTTAACTTTTTCGTCATTTTCTTCCAATTTTCTTTTTAAGTCGTTCACTTCCATTTCTACCGCCATTACATGTTCTTCCACATTTTCTAATCCTTTCCCTTCATCTGTTATGACCAACTCTATTCTACTCACTTTTTCTTCTGTACTTTTCATTTCACTAAATTCTAGTGTCAGCCATTCTTTTAATGCTTTCATTTGTTCTTGAATTTTTTTTAACCTTTGTATTGTTCATGTATTTTACCTTCTATTCCTCTGTTCAGAGCTTGGTCTTCTCTTTCTTCTCCTTCTGTGTCTGCTCTTGCGTTTGTGTCTTCTATTTCCCTTATTTGTATCTGTGTCTCTTCTGACTTTCTTGTTGACCTGCTTGTCTCAGTTTGTTGGGTTTTTTTCATGGTTTCTTGATGTTGGTCCTCTTCTTCTGGGCTGGTTATCTGTTGGGCCTCCTGCTTCTGTTTTTCTTTCTCACCCCTCCCGTTCCCGTTGCTTTCTTTATCTTCCAGCTGGGAGCCATGCTGTCGGGCCTCTCTCAGCTGTTCGTGCTGTGGAGTTTCACTCCACAGCTGGTCCCCCCTCCCGTCAGTGTTCTCCTTGTCGTGTACATCGCGCATGTGCGATTCCTCAGGCATGCACAGTTGCGCACCTCTGTTTGGATTAGTGAGCCAATTTTGCAGTCCCACAGTTGGTAGGTCGCGACCCTACGGGGTCTCCACTAACCTCAGGGAGAGGGCTCCTCTTTCCACGGCGGGTCCCTGCTTTTTCGTGCAGGTGAGGCCTTCTCCTTTCTTTTCCGGCATCTTTCCTTTTTCTTTTTATCCCGTTGCTTTTGGTTTTTCTTTCTTAGGTGCCATTTTCTCCACACCTTTATTTTTTATTTGTTGTGATCTGTGTGTCTGGGGCTTTGCTTTTTCTTCACTTTTTTTCTTCTTTTCTGGAGAGGGCTGTATTCTCCTACTGGCCACTATTCCATCACGTGACTCCTTTCATTGAGAAAATGTAAAGAATCCTGCTATAGAATGAAGTTGTGCTATCTTTTTCACTCTTGAAGTTGAAGTGAACACACAAAACAAGTTTAAAAAATGTTAACAATGTTGATAATAATGAAAATGTAAGTTCTTGGTGTTAACGTTAAAATTGCAGAATTATACAAAGAAAACATGTTAGTTAAAAATGAACTACTTTTGTCTTAAGAAAGGAAGATGTAATGGTAGTGATCAAGGGTGCAATGCAACTAGCAATGCCTTACCATTTGATTAGACTTGGCTGCCAGCAGGGCCTGACACTCAGCATGCAAGAGCTGTAATGGAGACTTGCAGCCTCATGGCACTATTTACATCAACTTTAAAGTAAAGAACCTTTTCCTTCATCCGTGTGTTGTCTAAGATGAAACATGCACCACATCTGGGCTCTGATGATCAGGGATTCAATGCTGATGGACTTTGCGTGACCCAAGACCTCCTGGCTGGAGACATGGTCTTGACAACGGATACGAATAATGGAACGGAGGGCAAGCATGTGGAATTTCTCCAGTTGTTTATGTGATGTTAGCACGGAGTCCAGGTCTCACATTCATATAGGAGAGGAGGGATGACCACAGCTCTGTTGACTTTCAGCTTTGTGGAGATGTGGACGTTGAGTTGATTGAGCACTCTGGTATGCAGCCTTCCCCCACCAACCCCACCCACCCCACCAGAGCCTGGCTGGCTCTGGCTCGACATGATGCTCCCCAAGTATCGAAGCTGTTTACATTTGTCAGCTGAGTGTCATCAACAGTAAATTTTGGTTCTATGGTGTTGGTGTTTGGCGCACTAAACAATTTGCAAGAACATGACCAGGTTTCTTACAAATACTAACCAAAAAAACCTGAAATTCTGTCCTTTCCAACTTTAGCCTCAACTTAATATCCTCTCCACACTTAATTTCCAATGTACTGGTCTGTTCCACATTAACTTTCTGAAAAGACTTACTAAGCTGAAATTTGCTTTTGTGAATCACAGAATATTCATCTGCTAATTTAGCTGATTCTTGCCACATCCCCAATTAGTTCTCATCCAGATATAATTTGATCTCATTGGAAAAACACCTTTTAATTTCCTCAATTAATATCTTACTATATTGAAATCATCATTTATTCCTTTTGAGATGCACCATTGGTCAAAACATACAGATAGTTCATGTGCAAAATCCATACAAGATCAGTTCCCTGCTTCCCTCAAATTCATAAATTTTTGTCTTTATGCTTCTGGATTTACTTTTAACGCTGCTCGTTTAACAGTCTCCAAATTTGCAACTTGCTCTGCTTTCAAACTAGAGCTTGCCAATCGTGCTTTTCCCTTTATCACACTTTGGAGCATAAGTGGCCACTTTTCTTTTGGCAACTTTCTCAAAAAGCTGAAAATATGTATCAGTATCACTCTCTTTGAAAGGAGGAACCCGATTAACCTCTCGACTAGCCATAGAATTCTCTCCAGGAGTTCGAGCTTCAGTTCACTTACCTCCCTCCATCTCAAGTTTTAATTTTGCTAATTCAAACATTCCTCAAATTTTCTATCTCTCTCTCTTCCTCCAACTTTCATTTTCTCTCTCTTCCTCCCATCTCCGTTTTTCTTTGTCTCTTCCTCCGAACTCCAATTGTTTTCAATTGCAATCGCATTACAAAAGATTTATCCTCAGGAAACATTTTCTAACTCTTTTCCCTCAACTTTTCCATTTTTAATATAATATTTCACTATAATTCTCCGTATTTCTGTTTTCCTCATAAAACCCTTGATTTCACCAAGCCTTAATTCTTTCCCAATGTCCATCAGTTCTGTTGTTTTTTTTTGCTCTTTGCAAGTGATGGTTGTTCCAAAAATTCTTAAACGTTCATTACAGCTGTTTTTCCATACACACAAGCTTTAAAATAACTTAGAAAAACAATTTACGAATAAATCACAAAAATTCCAAAAGTTTAAGGTCCCAAACCTCCAATTTTTTAAGGTCCCAAAACTCTAAATATTTCAGAGCTCAGGCAATTCCCCACTTTGTTATGAGCCAAAAGGACTCAAACACCAGCAGCAAATGAAATTCACCAAGACCATGGCTATTTAAACAAAACTAGTTTTATTTTCTTAATACATAATAATAAGATAATTTCTTAACTTATTGCTATTAACTTAACTCTCTTCCAATTCTAAGCCCACATGTATGTAATGTGTATGTGTTCAGTAAAGTTCTTTGTTTCACTGTCTAATCATTCATTTTTCATTTCTCCAAGTTCACTTATATCAGGCAATTCTCATACTGTGCACAGAATTCAACAGTTATTATATTCACCAGGCTCTGGTACTTTAAGTTGTTATGGCTCAGGAAGGTCTTTGTTGGTTTCAGAGAGATATTTGATGTTAGTTGCACACACAATCTGATCTCCTTCAGTGAACAAGTGTCTTACCGAAGAAACTTGCCCCTTCTTGGGTTTTTCCAAAAGATAACCTCTTCTTCCAGGTTAGCACAAGGAGTTCTTCTTTTTCCCCTAGTCCAGGAGAAACACAATAACCAGCCGCAACCTCTTCAATTGACTACAGAGATTTGGAATAGGCTGAACTCAGAATGCAAAACCCGTCTTGAAATGGGGTCATGCGGCAGATCTGCCAACTTGCAGTCTTCAAAACAAACTGCTGAAGAATACATCTCTCTCTCTCTCTCTCTCTCTCTCTCTCTCTCTCTCTCTCTCTCTCTTCCAAACAATGGAAGTTTTCTCTCTGTTTGCAAAACCACGTGACCCCTCTTAGGACAACAAACTTCAACCAGAAATTTAAAATTCTGGCACCAATCTAGCAGCAAAAGACTTCTCAGTTCTTGAGCCTGGACAGTGTTCAAACATGCTGGTCTATTAACACCAACTTGTGAAACTCTCAAAAGCACTTTCCATTGTCACTGCAAAGCCAACTGCAGGCATCAAGTCTACCCTATCATAGCTCTTACATGGAAAATGAGATGCCTGTTTGTGAAATGTGACCTGATAATGAAACCTCACAATTTTACCCTTTTAAGATACATTTTATTATAATTTTATTAATGTATTCCAAATCAAAACCGTGTAATTTTTGTGGTATAAGGTATAATTGGTGCATAAAATTGTATTGTACCAATCTATATCTGACATAATAAATTATGTCATATTATCAGAGCATAATTTTGGCCAGTATTGTTTTTGAGTCCTTTCCGCAAGTCCATCTCCCACCTTTCCCTCGAATCATGCAAGCCTGGTTTCAAGCTATTGCTCTGCAATAAGAAATAAATCTTAGGTATAAATTTAGTTGTGATCCCCTTTCGAAGAAGTGCCTCCATGCCACTACACATTGGCCGGGACATGGCCTGCTCCTAAATTATCTCTTTAAAGCAATTCTTAATTGAAGATAGCAGAAGACAGTTCCATTTGACAAATCATATCTATTTTTTAAGCTGTTAAAATGTCATAAATTGTCCTTGTTCACAACAATCCTTGATGCACTTGAGGAAGTTTAGTCTGACACCAGAAACCTGGGAACTTTCTACAGATGAGTGATGGAAAGTGTGCTGACCAACTCCATCATGGTCTGGTATGGGGACACCAATACCCCTGAGCATAAAGTCCTCCAAAAGGTAATGGACACAGCCCAGGACATCACAGGCAAAACCCTCCCCACTATTGTGAACATCTACAGGGTACTCTGCCTTTGGAGAGCAGCAGTGATCATCAAGGATCCATACCACCCAGCACATGCTCTATACTCACTGCTGCCATTCGAAAAGAGGTGTAGGGGCCACAAGACTTGCACCACCAGGTTCAGGAACAGCTGCTGCCCCTCCACCATCAGACTCCTCAATGACAGACTCAATCAGGGGTTAATTTAAGGATTCTTATTTGGCACTTTATTGATTTTCTTTTTGTTCTCTCTGTATTTCACAAACCTTTTACATTTGTTATCCATTAACAGTTTTTTTGTTTGTTCATTTGTTTTACACTCTATACAGTTTAGTTTTGAACTACCAATTAGTGGTAATTCTGCCCATGGGAGAAAGGAATCTCAGGGTTGTATGAGATCTCATGCATAAATTTGAAATCTATTGACCACAGCAGTTAGGAAGGTGCATTGCTTCAAACATTTCAATTATCCTGGAATGGAAGGCCTCATCTTGAGAGCAGATGCATCGGAGGCAGATAATTTAGGATAAAGGAGATGGAGTCGGGGTGGGAGATGGTGTCGTTGAGGTAATTGCTGGGTTCATTGGATATGAAGTGAGTGCCAGTATTTAGTTTGTCTCCTGAAATAGAAAGTTCTAGAAAGGGGAGAGAAGAGTCAAAAAAAATCCAAATGAATTGGAGCTCAGAAGTGAATTTATGTGTAAGCGAAAATCTCAACTATTCTCATCATTATTAAACGTAAAAAAAAAGAAAATATATAATTTTAAGAAAGAGGGTTAAAATATTCACAGTTTGAGATCAATCATTGCGCAAAAATGAGCTGAGACAGTAAGTTGAACGGAAAGTAGAGAATTTCCCAGCATGGTTCCTGGAACGAGTGTTATCGGCCACAGAGTTAGTGGGAGAAAGTTGTTCTGAAAAAATAAGTTGTTGAAGGGATATTTGATGGTGGCATAAGAGGGTACTTGGAGGGGCACCGTTGTGGGGTACTGGAACTTAAGGTACAACTCTTTTATGCAGAGGATGGTGATAAGATCATAAGACCATAGGACATAGGAATAGAAATGGGCCATTCAGCCCGTCGAGTCAGTTTTGCCATTTAATCATGGGTTGATCCATTTTCCCACTCAGTCCCACTGCCCATAACCTTCAAGGCCTTGACTAATCTAGAACCTGTCAATCTCTGCCTTAAATACACTCAATCACCTGTGGCAACAAATTCCATAGACTTACCACCCTCTGGTTAAAGAAATACTTCCGCACCTCTGTTTAAGTGGATGCCCGTCAATCCTGAAGCTGTGCCCTCTTGTTTTAGATTCTCCCACCATGGGAAACAACTTTTCTACACCTACATTGTTCATGCTGTTATATAGTCAGGATAATAGCAGCTAGGGAGAGCTAAGATCAATGGCTGATCATAAGGGAAAGAACATCCTCTGTACATTCTACGTGGTCGATGCAGACGGACCAGCAATTCTAGGTCTGGATAGCTGCTGAGAGTTGCAGTTGATCTCTGTCAATTATGAGATCCAGATGAAGAAGATATGCCAAAAGCATCAACAGAAACACACAACAGAAAGATTTCCACAGAAGTACCTTCCAGGCCGTGGCACACAGTGGGAACAGACTTGTTCACCGAGAATCAAGAGTTGTATTTAATAGTAGCCTGTTACGACTCTAAGTTTACATTTGTCAAAAGGGTGAAGGATAGGAGAGTGTCAACTATCACCTCAAAATGAGAGCACTCCTTACCAAACAAGGAATACCCAAGGAAGTAATATGTGACAATGGAACACAGGTCATGTCACAAGAATTCAGAAAGCTGATTGCAGAGTATGGGTTTGTTATCATTACCTCATCCACGTACACCCCAAAGGTCATGAGTTCCTTGAAAGACAAGTTCAGAAAGCATGATTTCTGGACAAGGAAGTGCAAAAACTGTCAGGCAAATGTGCAAAAATCCTCATCCCCTTGGTCAAACAGGAGACAATGATCCATATGCTCCACAAACAATGATCCATGTGTTGCTTTTCGATGAAGAACTGAAAAGATGCAGACTAGAAAGAATCGTAAACTTGATGAAGTTTTGTATGAGAAAATGTCGAAGCTGCGAACAGAATTCAGTCGGGCAGTTACCATCCTTGAAATGATTACAGGGAGGGAAAAAAACAAAAGTGACTTTACTTACTGATGTCTTCCACCATCTCAGGAACTGTTCACACACACTCATAGATACATATACATACGTCCCACAATGGTGCACTACAGTGAGAAGGGTGCATTCTTACGGACTTACAAAGTAGTTCACGTTACCCTGACTATGTAGCATCCCTCCTTCTCAAAGTAAAGAAAAATTTAGTGTGCCTCATCACTTCCTTTCCAGCGCACCTTAAATAAATAGACTAGTGTAGAAGTTCAGTTGCACTGGAAAGGAAGTGGTAAGGCACACTAAATTTTTCTTTACCTTGAGAAGGAGGGATGTTACATAGTCAGGATAATGTGAACTATTTTGCAACTGAGTAAGAATACACCCTTCTCACTATAGTGCCCCACTGTGGGCCGAGTGTGTGCAAACAGTTTCCTGAGATGGTGGAAGGCATCAGTAAGTCAAGTCTCTTCTGTTATTTGAATTTTGCATCTCTGAGTTATCTTAGAAGCCTCCCAAGTAAGACAGAGACATAACACATGCTTTTCAACATCTGAAATGTTTTGATAAGATCCCATCCCATTCTCCTAAATTCCAACGAGTACAGGCCAAGAGCTGTTAAACACTGCCGCCCCGTGGATCCTTCAGCCACAGAACCCTTCACTGTCTTGCACCATGGTTACCACCCTCTGGGTCATTTCCTCTGCTTCTCCTTCTCAAACAGTGGGGTGGCGGGGTGGGGGGGGGGGTGCTCTCCCAGCGTAGGAAGTGGAGGACTGGGGTGCAGGTTCTTTCCCGGAGTCTGCGACTCCTCGTGGCTGCTGCCGATCATAGGCACCACCATCTTGGTCGCAGATCCCATGTTCAGAGAATTTTTAAATAAAACCACCGTCAGCTCCATTTACAGGCCATTTAGAGCCTGTACAAAGCTGATGGCAGTCAGACTAAGTGGGAGAACCCCTCGGGAGTGCTGTGTCTCCCCACTCCCTGCAGGTCCACACCAATGGCAGCTCCGGCAGGGGCACCAACTTTTTCCCTTTCTCCAAGTGAGGTCTCACCAGCACCCTATAAAGCCTCAACATCGCACCCTGCTCTTACATTCTCTTCCTTTTGATGTGAATACCTCTTGAATATCAGAAGCTCACTGAATGGAGTCAATTGGGATTTTCAAAATGGATGGATGCTTCAGGACTGCAATGGAAGAGACGAAGATTGAGATACAAGTGACTGCAGATGTTTCAATCTACTTCACAAGATTAGAGCCCATGGTATAACTGGAAACATACTAGTGTGGGTAGAGCATTGGCTGATTGGAAGGAAGCAGAGAGTCGGAATTCAAGGATCATATCCTGTTTGGCTGCCAGTTGTTGTTGGTGTTCCACAGGGGGTCGGTGTTGGGGCCATTTCTTTTTATGCTGTATATTAATGATTTAGACCAATGGTTTTCAAACGTTTTCTTTCCACTCACATACCACCTTAAGTAATCCCTATGCCATCAGTGCTCTGAGATTCATAAGGGATTGCTTAAGGTGGTATGTATGGCAAATAACTGTATATATGTTTTGGCTGTGTTCATGCTTGTTATAGTTCGGCTGGGGCACGGGCTTTGCTAACTGTGCCTGAGGCTCCTCCCAAGGACCCCTGAATAAAGGCAAATTTGTCACAGCTCCCTCCTCAGTCCAGTACGGTTGACCAGCATGGACCTGCCTCCATTCTGTTGTTAATAAAAGCCAATCAATTTCCTTATCAATTCTTGTCTTTTGAAGTAATTGATGGAACATCAGTAGGTGAGTGGGAAGGGAAGGTTGAGAACCACTGCTCTCAACCCAATTATGACTGAAATATTTGGCTTGAGAAAAATTGTCATTGATCCATTTCCTTGGGAGTGATGAAACCGTGCAAATAACGAGTCAATGAGAGATAATTAAAATAGTGATTTTCAAACATTTTCTTCCCACTCACTTACTTCCTTAAGTATTCCCTTGGCCATCGGTGCTCTGTGATTGGTAAGGGATTGCTTAAAGTGGGATGTGGGTGGGAAGGGAAGGTTGAGAACCATTGCTCTAGACCCAATTGTTTTGCTTGAGAAAAATTCTCACTGGCTCATTTCCTTTGGAGTTCTGAAACCGTGCACATAACAAGTCAATTAGGTACAATTAAAACAGCAGTTTTCAAACATTTTTCTTTCCATCCACATCCCACCTTAAGCAATCCCTTACTAATCACAGAATAGTATGTGAGTGGAAAGAAAAAGTTTGAAAACCACTGATCTGGATTATGGACTGAATGGCTTTGTGGCCAAGTTTGCAGATGAAATGAAGGCAGGTGGAGGCGCAGGTAATGTTGGGGAAACAGGGAGACTGCAGAAGGATTGAGAAAGATGAGAAGAAGGGGCCAAGAAGGGGCAAATGAAATACAATGTTGGAAAGTGGACGGTCAAGCACTTTGGCAGAAAAAATAAATGGGCCGACTATTTTCTAACTGAGAAGATCATTGAAAATACCCAGATGCAAAGGAACCTGGGTGTCCTTGTGCAGGATGGTCTGAGGATCTTGAGGCTTGATAAGGCCCTGATGAGACCTCATGTAGAGTTCTGTGAGCAGTTTTGGGCTCCTCCTTTAAGAAAGTTTGTGCTGGAATTGGTGAGAATTCAGAGGAGGTTCACAAGGATGATTCCGGGACTGAAGGGGTTAATACAAGAGGATCGTTTCACAGGTCTAGGCCTGTACTCTTTGGAATTTAGAGGAATGAGGGGGGAATTAATTGAAACATTTTGAAGGCATGGACAGAGTAGGAAGGTTGTTTCCCATGGTGGGAGAGTCTAGGGAAAAACAGAATAACTTCAGGATTGAAGGGCATTCACAGAGCAGAGATGTGGAGGGATTTCTTCAGCCAGTGGGTGGGAAATTTGTTATATTTGTTGACATAGTTGGTTGTGGAGGCCAAGTCATTGGGTGTATTTAAGGGAGAAATTGATGGGTTCTTTATTAGCCAGGGTATCAAAGGTTATGGGAAGGCCGGGCAGTGGGGCCAAGTGGAGAAATGGATCAGCTCATGATTAAATGGGAGGGCAGACTCAATGGGCTGAATGGCCTATTTATTCACTTATCTTCTTTTGGTCTAACCTCAGGCAGTGATTAGACTGCAGGAGGAACCTGGCGAGTCAGGCGGTATCCTTGGAGGCAGAGGGATCGTCGATGTTTCGGGTCGAGACCCTGCTTCGGGGCTGAGGGAAAACCGGCGATGATAGAGGAAGTGGAAGGGTGATTAGTGGACTGACGGGGCGGGGGGGGGGGGTGACGGACAGATGGAGCAAGGTGGGGTGGTGTCAGGAGACATTGCCAGGTGGAAGAAGACGAAGGAGGAATAAAAGGGACGGGGAGCGCAGATGGAAGCTGTGAGTCAGGAGAGGAAGGTGAAGAGAGCGACAGCTGTGAAGAAAGAAGATCAGTGCAGTGGATTCAGGGGGACAAGAGTGTTACACTGGCGCCACGACAAGCGCCAGCATCAGGAGAGATCGTTCAATCCTCGAGTCTGAACTGAACACAGCAGGCCATCTTAAACTAAACGCGTTTTTCCACCACACGATCCACATCTCCTCATTCCCTGCGCATTTCTGCTTCTATTGGGAAGCCTCTTAAAAGCTACTATCGTATCTGCTTCCAGCGCTCCCCCCCCCGGCAGCCCGGTCCATGCATCCCCCCCCCCCACCCGACTCTCTGGGTAAAAATAAAATTTGCCGCACATATCTCCCTCAAACTTTCCTCCTTTCAACTTAAATACACGTCCCTCTCGAAGGTGTCGTTTCACCCTGGGTGAAGGACTCTGACTCTGTCCAGCCTGTAACTGCTTCTCAGATCTTTCTGAACTTCTATCAGCTTTCTGATGACCTAGAGAAAACCATCCCTGTTTCTCGGTCATTTTCAAGTTTATTTATCATCTGACTGTACAAGTACAACCTGACGAAACAGCCGTGATACGAAAACATGCAAATACTTATCCAGGCCTAGGCACGTAGAGACAAACGATACAGATATAGAACAACTGTACATATACAAAAATAAATAAATATAGTTTAATATATAGTGGACAATTTGGGGGTTAGTGTGAGCAGATCCTTTGGTCGTTCATCGTTTTCACTGCCTGTGGGAAGAAGATGTTCATTAGCCTGGTGAAGCTGGCTCTGATCCTCCTGTTATCGATTTTGAGCACCCTCTTTGGACAACAATCTTGGTGGATCATGTCGATGTGGATGGGGGTGGGGGAGAGGGATTCTCCAGTGATCCTCTCTGCCACTCTTATGGTCCTGTGGGTTGACCTAGAATCATAGAACTGTAGAACATTACAGCTCAGAAACAGGCCCCTTCAGCCCTTCAAGCCTGTGCTGAACCATTTATTAGTCCCACTGACCTGCACCCGGTCCATAGCCCTCCATACCTCTCCCTTTCATGGACGTGTCCAAATTCCTCTCGTATGTTAAAATTGAGCCCACATGCACCCACTGCAGCTGGTCCGATCTGATACACTGCAGCAGGGGGTGGCCAAACCGTGGCTCACAAGCCACATGCAGCTCTTCAACATTAAATGTGCGGTTCATGGAAATATGCTAGCTGAGACAGGAATCATTTGAGCCAGTGTTAATGATGGTACCAACAATGGCTTGCGATTGCAGAATGCTTGGCTGTGTTGTGGGCAGTGCAATTAGCGGTCTGTTATTGTGATCCAGCCGTCTGGGCTTCCTGATGCCCCACCCATGGGCTCTCACCTAGCCATGTCTTGCAGCTCTCAGACATCTGAGGTTTATTGTATGTGGCTCTTACATGAAGCAAGTTTGGCCACCCCTGCTCGACTGTGATACTGGCATCCAGGATGCTCAGGATGAGTAGTTTTCAAACTTTTTCTTTCCACTCATGTACCACCGAAAGCTGCTCTGCGATTAGTAAGGGATTACTTAAGGTGGGATGTGAGTGGGAAGGGAAGGTTGAGAATCACTGCTCTGGATACAATTGTTATTGAAATATTTTGCCTGAGAAAAATTGCCATTGGCCTATCTCCTGTGGAGTGATGCACATAACGAGTCAATGAGGGTCGATTAAAACAGTGGTTTTCAACCTTTTTCTTTCCACCCACATCCCACCTTAAACAATCACAGAGCGCCGATGGCAGAGGGAATATTTAAAGAGCAGCCTTTCTCAATTAATTCCATGCCAGTTATTTTTATTGTCCCAGAAATGAATGTAAATATCGGGGTTTCATGAGCCAAGCAGCCGTTTTTCCTGCAATAATAATTTCCTGATTCCAGGATGGGAAGGGGAAGGTGGAGCATCAGGTGGATGAGTTTCAGAAGCCAGTGAGCTGTGAGAGTGAGGGAGTTGTGCAATGTTAGGCAGATGAAGCAAATGTCAAACGTTGACACCTGGGTGACTGAGAGTTCGCTTCAGCTTCCAGAAGTTGGCAGGAGGTGAGACCGAGCTGGGAATGGAGCTAAGCGAGAAAGTCTGCAGATGCTTGGGTTGAGCGTGATACGCAAACTGTGCTGGGCAAACTCGGCAACCATAGGAACCTGGGCCCTTCATCAAAGCAGGCAGGGACCTGTAGAAAAAGGTGGGGGGAGGGGAGAGGAGGGAGGAGAGCAGGCAACCAGGTTAGAAGACTTGGGCAGCTGCATGTGGGAGGGTAGGCGAAAGGAAAACTGAGAAGTGATGGGGGAGAGGGCAGAGGGCAGCTCTTTGATCGGAGATGGAAGGGAAGGGAACGGGGAGCTGGAAAGAGGAGACAGTGGGGTGAGGTAAAGAGAGAGTGAGAGAGACCAGGGGCAGGAGAGTTAACAGAAATGAGGGAAGTTGATACCGCCTGGTTGGCGAGATAAGGAATAGAGCTGGCCACAAGGATCACAGTCGTTGGCTTCATTCTTTTAGTCAGAAGTTTCACCCGGCCCATCGTGAATCATTTGGGCCGAACAACCTTGGTTTCTGGTGGACAGCAAAGAGTTAATAGAAATTTAGAATCCCGGAATCCAGGCTCATGTTCCTGACTGCTTCGGGCATTGGAATTCTATTGTAAGATTCACAGGAGCAGGCTACGTTCACCTGGAGCAGAACTGCCAGTGTGATAAATTTGGAGCTGCCACACCTTCACTCTCCGCACCAAGAAGATTGATTTCCCTGTGTCCAAACAGTGATGGGATCATTGTTTGTTATATGTAGATGGAAATAAAAACATAAATGTGCCATTCACAAATGTCCTCCCTCATGATATAATGTTTTGTGCCAGGAGATTAAAGTGGTAACTATATATCTGGAGGGCTTAAAATGATCATCTGTCGTTTTCCAACTCTCTTAATTAATTCCAAATGTATGAGTCCAGATTATCTTCCTGCCGTATGTCTTGATCTCCAATCCACTCCCTCCCTTGGCAAGGGACCCCTGCTTCTGCAACCCCACCTTGCCTACCTTTATTTGAATGCCTCCTCCCTTCTCTCCTGCCGCCCTTCTCCCACGTCCTCTCCTTTCCAACGGTTCTTCCTCCATCACGTTACCCGGGGGATGGTCCAATCCAGTGTGTGCAGGGGAGCATATGGTGTGAAGGGTCGGGAGATAGGTCCGTTTGTAGGCACACTCATCCCATGCATGCACACACATACGCACTCACACACAGACTCGTACACAGGTGTATGTGCCTTGATCTGATCAACCCTCAGACCATGATTTCTCTTAAAATCGACCACACAAATAGAGCTGGGACTGATTGGACCGATTCTTCATAGGATAGCACAACGGGAGAAGAGTTGAATGGCCTAATCTCGGACCACTATAACCTGAAATTGTGGCTGATATTTTCTTTCCATCTCACATTACTGCTCTCTTTCCCACTACATTAACATCTTTCCCTTCCATTTCTCCACATCTCATTCATTCCCTTTTCTCTTCACTCTCTCTCTCCCCCTTACGGCACTCCTCTCTTTCTCTCATTCATCCCTCTGTTGCTTTTCTCATCTTCCCTCCCTCATAGGGTTTCACAGCACACAAATAGGCCCTTCAGCCCAACTCATTCATGCTGGCCACTGCCTGCCCACATTTGAACCATATTCCTCTAAAACCCTTCCTATCTAGGTATCCATCTGAATGTTTATTAAATGCCACAATTGTAGTCTCTCTGGGAACTCGTTCCACACACCCACCTCCCTCAGTGTGAAACAGGTGCCCTTGTGTTTCTTTTCCACCCCTCCCCTCTTACCTTTCCATCTACACTCTCCTCTCTCTCAGATACCTTGCTTCATTTACTCCTTTGTCCACAAGGCCATTAGGCAGTGGTCAGCCTCACAGACACTGCTGAAGGGGCGAGGATTTGATTGGTGGGGGTGTGGGGTGGGGGGGTCCCTGAGTAGAACGTTCAGGTCGTCATCGCTAGTGCAAGCACCAGGACTTTGCCTGGCTGGCGGTGAGAGGAGCCCTCCCATTCAGATCCTTCCTGTACCCCTGGGACATTTCTCACAATGCACATTGTCTCTGAGAAGACTGCGGTGGAGTGAAGACAGTTTCCCATCTCTTTGCTGAAGGCAGAGTGTGTGGAGAAGGACGCAAGGGTCCTTGTCACAGTTCATCCCCAGTGGCAACGAGACAGAGGGCTCTCCCGAGGACGCACGCAGAGTCCGAGATTCAGAGCTGCTGGAAGACCCTGAACTCAGTGAAAGATGTACTTTGGTCTGCTCAGAACCTGTTAACACATGTAGATGGCGGTGAGGGAACGCTACCGACTGACACATTCCAGGCTGCAAGTGTACGTGCTGGGGGACACCCGAAGATTTGGTGCAGAAGGCACTGAGGGGAAGGACCATGGTCACTGAGGAGCTGAGACTGAGGAGAAGGCCCTTAAACAACAGGGAGGGGGGGGAGGGGGAGGGGAAGGGGAAACGACAAGATGCCACAGTGGAGGCAATGGTGAAAATAATGATTGCTGTTACAATGTACAGTGATGGGAATGTATGGAACATGGCACTAAGGATACAAAAAGACTGAGTGGTTTTCACTTTTAAAAACAAATTATTGTGAATAAAGTTTATTTATGGAAAATAAATCTGCATCTCTCCACCACCTTGTGTCCTCTCCCCATCCACCCATCTATGCTTATCAAACCCAGGGAACTGAAGCGTTCTTTATTACCACCCCAGGCGACAATAACGAATGTCCAGTTGATTTCTTGGGTGATTTCAGCCTTAACGGCTCATCTATTTGCTAGAAAACAATTAACAGGAGGGCGGACGATTTTTGAGATCTCTGAAGATGTTCTATCTACGTCCTGAGGTTGGAGTCAGCAAGCAAATCATTTAATTGTCGCTGTGAATCGTTGGGCTGAAGTTTCTGCTGCGTTCTTTGGAACAATAAGGAGGTGTGTTTGCACTTTCATCTCTCCCTCTCTCCCTCTCTCTCTCTCTCTCTCTCTCTCTCACTCGTCCTATCTCACTCTCTCACCCGTCCCCCTCTCTTTCTCTCACCCGTCCCCCCTTTCTCTCTCACCCGTCCCCTCTCTCTCCCTCCCTCTCTCTCACCCGTCCTCTCTCTCCCTCTCTCACCCGTCCTCTCTCTCCCTCTCTCACCCGTCCTCTCTCTCCCTCTCTCACCCGTCCTCTCTCTCTCTCTCACCCGTCCTCTCCCTCTCTCACCCGTCCTATTTCTTTCTCTCTCTCTCACCCGTCCTCTCTCTCTCTCTCACCCGTCCTATTTCTTTCTCTCTCTCTCACCCGTCCTCTCTCTCTCTCTCACCCGTCCTATTTCTCTCTCTCTCTCACCCGTCCTATCTCTTTCTCTCACCCGTCGTATATCTTCTCCCTCTCTCTTACCCGTTCTATCTCTCTCCCTCTCTCTCTCTCACCCGTCCTCTCTCTCTCTCTCTCACCCGTCCTATCCCTCTCTCTGTCTATCACCCGTCCTATCCCTCTCACTCTCTCTCTCGTCCCCCCTCTCTATCTCTCTCACCCGTCGTATCTCTTCTCCCTCTCTCACCCGTTCTATCTCTCTCCCTCTCTCACCCATCCTCTCTCTCTCTCTCCCTCTCTCTCACCCATCCTATCTCTCTCTCTCTCTCTCACCCGTCCTCTCTCTCCCTCTCTCACCCGTCCTATTTCTTTCTCTCTCTCTCACCCGTCCTCTCTCTCTCGCTCACCCGTCCTATTTCTCTCTCTCTCTCTCACCCGTCATATCTCTTTCTCTCACCCGTCGTATCTCTTCTCCCTCTCTCACCCGTTCTATCTCTCTCCCTCTCTCACCCATCCTCTCTCTCTCTCTCCCTCTCTCTCACCCATCCTATCTCTCTCTCTCTCTCTCACCCGTCCTCTCTCTCCCTCTCTCACCCGTCCTATTTCTTTCTCTCTCTCTCACCCGTCCTCTCTCTCTCTCTCACCCGTCCTATTTCTCTCTCTCTCTCTCACCCGTCCTATCTCTTTCTCTCACCCGTCGTATCTCTTCTCCCTCTCTCACCCGTTCTATCTCTCTCCCTCTCTCACCCATCCTCTCTCTCTCTCTCCCTCTCTCTCACCCATCCTATCTCTCTCTCTCTCTCACCCATCCTCTCTCTCTCTCTCCTCTTTCCAATCCTCTCCCTCAGTCCTTTCCTGACTCCAGAAATGGCAGGTGGTTGCCTATCTGACGCTTGGAATTCGCTGTGGGTGGGTTTAACCCAAGTTATTTCCAGAGAGTGTTGCTGTGAAGGGAGGAGTTTAGAAGCGAGAGAGAGAGGGGGGGGGGGGGGTTAAGAGAAAGAGAGGGGGGGGGGGGGAGACAGAGAGAGAGAGAGAGAGAGTTTCCTGTTTGTAGAAGAACTCATAGAAAAAGCCCCAGCAAACCGGCAGATGAGTGCAGCGAAGGGGGGAGAAGTCCCATAGAGAGAAATTCCACACCAAGACGTGCTCCTTTGCGTTGCGATGAAGGTCTTCGTGCTCTGCGCCTTGGTGATCACCTCGCAGCTGAGTCCGGGAGGTAAGCGAAGCCGGGGGTCGCTTTGCCTGCCGTCCGGAAGGCTTTGCACCCCCCCCCCCCCCTCCCCGGCCGCCCTTCTTCCACCCCTCTCCCTCTGGGCTTGGATGAATCGGCGAGGGGAAGGGGAGTTTGAACAAGAGGGGGTGGGGGGTGGGTGGGGGTCCTGTTCCCCGAGCGAGGCAGCAAATGCTGCTCCGACCACTCGCTGTCAATCCTCTGCCAGGTTATTCTGCCTCTGTTCTGCAGCCCAGGTGTGAACATCTTTTGCGGGTTGATCCCCCAAATCGAAGTGAATTTGCATCCTTTTATGGGGGGGGGGGGTCCTGTTCTGTGAGATCTGGCTTTTGCCACCCCCCCCCCTCCCCTCGTTTGGAGGTCGGCGGGGAGATAGGTTTCCCGTGGCGTGGAGGGGCAGCCAGAGCCTCGGCTCCCCGGAGTTGCGGTCTGGGCTGGACGCATCGATCGTGTTTCGGCGACAGGTGATGGTACTGGCCGCATTCCTCGCGGGCCGGGCGGTGCTGAGCGCCTCGGCAGGGTCCCCGCCCGAGGCTTCCTCTGCCCTCACCCCCCCCCCCCACCCCCCGGACACCCGTGGTCGTCGGGAGGGGAGCGGGACCCTCCCACGCGTGAGCCGAGAGTCTCCCGTTCTGCTTCCCGCAGTGTCCCAAGGCCATTCAGCCCACAAGGCTGTGCCGACCTTCTCAACCTTTTTCTTTCCACGTACGACCCACTTGAAGGGCCTTCGGTGCCCTGGGATTCGTCAGGGTGGGATGGGAAGGTTGAGGATCACTGCTTGAGAAAAAAATGTCATCGGCTCTTTCCCTTTGGAGTTCTGAAACCGTGCACATAACGAGTCAATGAGGGAGTGGTTTTCAACCTTTTGTTTTCCACTCACGTCCCACTGACTGATCACGGAGCACCGATAGCGTAGGGATTACTTAAAATGGGACGAGAGTGGAAAGAAAAAAGCTGAGAACCACGGAGTTTCCCTACTGAATAACCCTCCATATTTCATAGCTCCAATAGTCTCTGAAAAAGATCTGATCCGTGACCAGCAGGCACATTTCCCCTCCCTGGCACACTCTGTGCAAAGAACTTACCGCTTGCATCCAACCTGAAGGCAGAGGGATGGAAAATGATATGTGGGGTTGGAGGCATGGTGGATAGTTTTGAAGCTTCACCTAGGGTACAGACAGGAAGCCGAGTTGGGCAGAGAGGAGGCAGATGGAGTTCAATCTGGATAAGTTTGGAAGGTCAAACTTGGTTAACAGTGTGAAAGAACGCAGGGACCTTGGGGTCCAAATCCATAGCTCTCTCCAGGTTTCCGCGCAGGTTGATAGGATAGTTAAGAAGGCCTGGGGAATTTTGCTCTGCAGCAGTATCAGAGATGCACATGTTGCTCTTCATTATATTTAAATAAATTAATTAATTGGTGGAAAAGAAGAGAAAATGAGACAGTGTCTGTGTTTAATTTTTCATTCATAAATGTGATGGAAGAGGGGAAGAAGTTGTATTTTATTTTGCCACTGGGTGTTCGTCTTGAGTCTCCTGCACTTACTTCCTGACGGTATCAGAGTGAAGAGGGCGGTGTTCGTCTTGAGGCTCCTGTACTTCCTTCCTGACGGTATCGGAGTGAAGAGGGCGGTGTTCGTCTTGAGGCTCCTGTACTTCCTTCCTGACGGTATCAGAGTGAAGAGGGCGGTGTTGGTCTTGAGGCTCCTGTACTTCCTTCCTGACGGTATCAGAGTGAAGAGGGCGGTGTTGGTCTTGAGGCTCCTGTACTTCCTTCCTGACGGTATCGGAGTGAAGAGGGCGGTGTTGGTCTTGAGGCTCCTGTACTTCCTTCCTGACGGTATCGGAGTGAAGAGGGCGGTGTTCGTCTTGAGGCTCCTGTACTTCCTTCCTGATGGTATCGGAGTGAAGAGGGCGGTGTTGGTCTTGAGGCTCCTGTACTTCCTTCCTGACAGTATCAGAGTGAAGAGGGCGGTGTTCGTCTTGAGGCTCCTGTCCTGACGGTATCGGAGTGAAGAGGACGGTGTTCGTCTTGAGGCTCCTGTACTTCCTTCCTGACGGTATCGGAGTGAAGAGGGCGGTGTTCGTCTTGAGGCTCCTGTACTTCCTTCCTGACGGTATCGGAGTGAAGAGGGCGGTGTTCGTCTTGAGGCTCCTGTACTTCCTTCCTGACGGTATCGGAGTGAAGAGGGCGGTGTTGGTCTTGAGGCTCCTGTACTTCCTTCCTGACGGTATCGGAGTGAAGAGGGCGGTGTTCGTCTTGAGGCTCCTGTACTTCCTTCCTGATGGTATCGGCGTGAAGAGGGCGGTGTTGGTCTTGAGGCTCCTGTACTTCCTTCCTGACAGTATCAGAGTGAAGAGGGCGGTGTTCGTCTTGAGGCTCCTGTCCTGACGGTATCGGAGTGAAGAGGACGGTGTTCGTCTTGAGGCTCCTGTACTTCCTTCCTGACGGTATCGGAGTGAAGAGGGCGGTGTTCGTCTTGAGGCTCCTGTACTTCCTTCCTGACGGTATCGGAGTGAAGAGGGCGGTGTTCGTCTTGAGGCTCCTGTACTTCCTTCCTGACGGTATCGGAGTGAAGAGGACGGTGTTCGTCTTGAGGCTCCTGTACTTCCTTCCTGACGGTATCGGAGTGAAGAGGGCGGTGTTCGTCTTGAGGCTCCTGTACTTCCTTCCTGATAGTATCGGAGTGAAGAGGGCATGTCTCGGGTGGTGAGGGTCCTTGATGATAGAGGCTGCTTTCTTAACCCCTTGGACTCTGGCCATTTTTAACCTTTCATTATATATATAAAAAAAATGATAAATATATATATATATATAGATATAGGGGTCCATAGGTAAATTACAGTATGAACACCAGTACGAACCAGCTGGTGGTTGGGTATAAAACCAGTTCCGGAAAACAGGGACACGAGTGCATCAGTTAGTAGTCCCTGAAAAACAGGAAATGGAGTCCAAAGGGTTACGACGTGGCTCTTGTAGATGTCCCCGATGGAGTTGAGACTGATGCCTGTGATGGCGCTGGCTGAGTTTACAACTCCGTCCTGGGCATTGGCATCTTCATACCATACAGTGATGTAACTAGTCAGAATGCAGTTCATTGTATTATTGGTCGTCCTTCAGTTCGAAGAAGACACTACTGAGATGAGTCGCATGACAGAAAACCTCTGCGTGATGGAGTTTTAAGTGGAACAGCCATTACACAGAGGTGATCCCACTCTCTCAGCAGAAGAGACCTTGATCCAGTGGCACGGTCAACCATTAAGGGTGGAGACCTCTCTTGCTGAAGTGGATGACCAGGATGTCTAAGTGTCTTGTCATGCTCTTAGCGGCTGGGTCTGCCTTCTTGACCGTTGGACCATTAATTGGTCTCTTCTGCTCAATCCGCCAGGGCCAGACTTTACATTCTGGGATAAGCAGATCCCCCTACCTCACCGAGCATCGAGCACTCCTCGGCTACCCTCACCTGGCTTAGCCTGTCTGCTGAAATGGTTTAGAAGTGCGTGACCGCTGCCCATGCTACAGCATCAGGTGAGAGTTGAGCATTAGGTGGGGAGCAAAGGTGGACGAGCTGCCCCATAAGGGCATGGCAGGCACCCCCCCTCACCCCCTCACCAGAGATGCTACCTCTCCTTGTATGCAGTACACATATAGAAATTTGCAAGAGATTTTTGATGAGATACCAAATCTCCTCAAACTTCTCATAGATGACGTGGCTGTCAAATTAGGGGGCAAGCATATACACAGAGAATTCTTATCAACCCTTTGCATGAGGGAAGTTAAAGGGTTGTGAAGCTCCCACACCTGCCCCATCACCTTGTATCAGCTGCAATCTCTTCAATTCCACATCCGTCGCTCCATTCCAGCAGAGATTTCCAAGGCCCTGTGTGGGTTTGTCAACACTTTGGGAATCAGTTCGACTGCATCCTTGCCTGTGATAGGGATCTTTTCCCCCGAACTCAATACCCTTGCCGATCATGGGATTAAGTCAACGGAAAGGAGCGGAGGTCATAGATGGACATAGGTCACAGGGTAGAAGAGAAAACAAAGCAGAGAAATGATAGGGTGAGAGGGCAGAGGGTAGCTCTCTGATCAGAGGAAGGGAAGGATGTTGGAGGAAAGGAGGTGGAGCAATGGGGTAGGAAAGACAGTGGGTGTGGTTAATAGAAATTAGAGGTCGATGTTAATGCCATCTGGTTGGAGAGTGCCCAGACGGAAAGCAAAGCGTTGCTCCTTCAGTATTTGGGTAGCATCAGTTTGGCAGCACAAGTCATTATGGGATTGGGGTGTGGAATTAAAATAATTGGGCTGTCAGGAAGTACTTGCTGTGGCAGCAGGAAGAGGGCTCAACGCAATGATGGGCAGCACGGTTGGCAGCGATCGGGACCAGACCGGGGTTCGAATCCTGCCCTGCCTGTCAGGAGTTTGTACCTTCTCCGCATGTCTGCGTGGGTTTTCTCTGGGGATCTGGCTTTCTCTCGCCCTTCAAAAAATGTACCGGAGTGTAAATTGGGCCACACGCACTTGTAGGGCCGAATTAGCCTGTTACAGTTGCTGTATGTCTAAATTTTAACAAAACATTCCCGCTCTGCGACCAGTCTCCCCTGATGTAGAGGAGGCCACAACGGGAGCACTGGATGCAGTCGATGACCCCTGTAGATTGTCTGCAATTGCACTGGCTTCAGGCATCCCTGGGTATGGCTTGTCTGCCTCAATCAGCAACTTCTAATTTTGTCTCATGATTCATGGAGCACTGTTCTGTTTAGAATAACTTTGCTCTTGGAAACTGAGGTTCATGTGTCAGAGGGACTTTCGGTAACCGGACCATATTGTGGGTATGTGTGTCTGTAAATTCCACAGCACGCACCTGGCATGCAATGCACATGGAGAGAGTCGATGCTGAAGAAGGCCCTTCTGCCTATCGAGTCTATGCTAACTGTACTCTTCCATTACACTAACCCTATTTTATTCTCTCCTCATTTTCCATCAACTCCCCTCCACCGCCCAGATTCCATCAATAGCAACTCAAAGTGGACAGTTAACCTCCTGAGCCCATTTCCGTTAGCAGCCCTCCATCTATCCCTACACTTCTACCTCTGTCAGTCTGTCTCCCTCTCATGCCTTTTATATGGTGCAACCCTGCATTAAAGCCAGCTCAAGGAAATAAAAAGGTGAATTTCCCTTTTATGGTGACGGCCTATAATGAGGACCCCACGTTGCCTTTATGGAAAGCAGAGTCTGGAGCCATCTTCCGCAGCTGACGGAGGCGGGGTGAGTGTTGCAGCAGTCCCGTCCATCACCGTGACGTCAAACATACGCAAGGGCAAGTGAAAAATTAATGTAGACATAACCTCCTACCCCAAAGAACAAAAACCTTTAGCCACCACTCATGTGAATAATGATCGTTTGGAGACAAATCGGTGTTGCTATTGCCCTGTATCTGAATCCACCGAGCGCTTTCAAATTCATGCTTGGGTCGTGGGCTGACAATGTCATCGCGACGTCATCAGCCCTCCCCTTTGCAGACGCTTTCCGTGGCATTGCTTTAATGGAGGAGGTGGAGCAGCCTCGCTCCACCTCTGAGGGTACTCCTCTAGAGAGATCAGAGTTCGCCTTCTGAATCCCACCCTTGGAGCTTCTATGAAGTTATGAAGAGGTGTAAAGACGGAGAATTTCTGCCTTTATATTCACTCTTTCTCTTTTTCTCATTTTCTCTTTCTCCTTTCGCTTACTCTCTCTCGCTCTCTCTCTTTCTCTTTCTCTCTGTCCTTTCCCTCAACTCAGCATTGACGGATCCAACCCTCCTCTCCAGTCCCATCCATATCTATTGATCACCTTTTGTCTCCTTTTCTTTTAATTCAGGCACCTGCCTGTCTTTTTTCACTCACACCTCGAAGAAAGGTTCAGGCCCAAAATGTCGGTAATCTATCTTTACCTCCTACGGAGTCTGCGAGACCTGCTGAGTCCCTTCCTCCAGCATTACTGTAAACCTAGTGACTCCCGCACGTCTGTGGGATGTGCGAGGAACGCGGGGTGGGGTGGGGGGGGTGGGAAGGGTAAACCCACACGTAGTTCCAGGGAGAGCATGCAAGTTTCACACCCAGAACAATACCTGCTGCATCATCATGCCACCTTTAATTGCTGGGTGACCCCTTTAGCGTAGATCCTAAGGCCAC
Organism: Narcine bancroftii; assembly: GCF_036971445.1. Lineage (NCBI taxonomy): Eukaryota > Metazoa > Chordata > Chondrichthyes > Torpediniformes > Narcinidae > Narcine > Narcine bancroftii. Next base: position 7,545,889 of record NC_091472.1, read on the forward strand.
TCTGCAACAATGAGGGCTGCAGATGAGCCTGCATCGCAAGTGGAGTGGATCATCGAGTGGCCATGATCCCCTGACATTGTTCAGTGTATAACAGCGCGAGGCCCCTCCGTAGACACTACATGAGTAGCCATTATCACAGTTAATGTTTGTGGGATCTGCCTAAACCCTCTGTTTTCTCAATTGCAACAATTGCGTGGATCTCCCACTGGCCACACTGCTTCAATTCCTCACCCCATTCCCTTGCCGACACGCCCATCTATGATTTTATACACTTCCAGACAGAGACCACCCACAAATTGGAGGAACAACTCCTCATATCCGCCTGGGCACCCTCCAATCGGATGCCATTTACATCGACTTTTCCAGTTTCCATTAGAAACCCCAAATCCTTCCCCATGTCTCTTTTCCTCTGTGTCTATCTGTGTCTGTCTGTCTGTCTATGTCTGCCTGTCTCTTCCCTTCTCCCTCTGTCCCCTTTCACAGAACCAAAGTTAGTTGTCACTTCTCCTCTCTTCTCACATCCAATTAACACTTTTTGTCTGTTTGTCTGCACTCCTCTCCCTCCCATTCTTTCCATTTTCCCCTTGAACTCAAGCCTGAAAGGACAGTAATATATCTTTACCTCCAATGGATGCTGCGAGACCTGCTGAGTTCCGTCTGATTTAACTACAGTCGCCGGGTCTGCAGATTTTTGTGTTTAACTCCTTTGGGGCATGAGGAGCTGTGATCTTGCATTCTGAAAGAGCTGAAATTATTGGGGTTTCTCCATCTTCCTCAACCCTCTCTCAACATATTTAAACACTTTTAATGCCCGATCGACCTTCTGACTTTAAATTCCCCAGTTGATCTCAGCTCATGCCTTTGCATTGGCCCAAATACATTACCAGTTCGATTGCTTAACAGCCACGTCACTGCTTCTCTGAAAGCAATGAATAAATCAGTGGAGAATGTGGGAGAAATTCCTGAACACTCAAGTCACAAGGACGAGCAACTCACGGCCCTGAGTTGGGGAATCGGTAACCAGAGGAAATAGTTGAGAAGGGGAGAGATTGAACAGGAACCTGTGGGCTAACATTTTGATACAAAGGGTGGTGGGTGTGTCGGACTGACACCCGGAGATGCTTGAGGCAGCTACTGTTGCAATGTTCAAGAAAACAAAAACCGCAGGCAGGTGGGACTAGGGTGGGTGGGACACTTTGGTCGGCATGGGCAGATTGGGCCGAAGGGCCTATTTCCACTGTCTACGACTCTAAAATGAGGGGAAGAAACTGTTTTAGGCAGCGGGGGACATCGGCGGTGTCCATTGAGGGGAGAAAAGTTTGTGTGATATTCTTTTTCTTTTAAAAATATTTTTTATTGAGTTTAACATATAATATCTGCTAATATAGCAATAAAGCATCTCAAGATTCAATTTATTGTCTAGTAAACAGTCATATTACATGAAATTCCCTTTTGCCTTCTGCAAGGTAGGCAGATTCACCACTGGCAGGAATTGCCTGAAGTGCCTCTTACAGTCAGAGAAGCTAAAGAAAGTTCCCCCCCTCCACCTGAGTCATCGAGTGGCCATAGATTCGCCTCCAGCACTCCCTCAGCCCCCACAGCCACACAGAGACCAGTCCAAACCATTGGCAATCCGAGCTCCAGATATGAACCTCCGACAAGGTCAGGGACCCTTCGGCGCCCTCAGCACCTCCTTGCATCCCAGTTCTGACACCTGGCAGCCCTCCAGGCAGTTTGAGCTAGTCTCCAGCGGTCCGCAGCCCAGCACGAGTCCCCTGACACGGTCTCTCCCAGCTTCTGTGGGTTCCTCGCCTCGCCGTCTGCCGCAGAGTCCCCTCACCGGTCCACCTGTGTGGTCACAGCCCAGTGGGTCGTCTCTTCCGCTTCTCCCTCTCAGACAAGGGTTGGTCTTCCTGTCGCCCAGTCCTCTTCTTCCCCGGCGTCTGCAGTCCCCACCCTGTGGCTAATAGATGGCGCCACCTCGGGCGGGATCTCAAATAAAACCACCGTCAGCTCCCTCAACGGGCTGTCTGAAGCCCTTGCAGAGCTGATGGCAGTCGACTGGGCGGCTGGAGCCCGTGGGAGTGCTCTATCTCCACTCCCTCGCTCCTCGCGGGTCCATGCCAGAGGCAGTGCTGCCACTACCGAAGCTCCGTCAGCACCACTGTCTTCTTACATTATTATCATATACATATCACAAATTAATATAAATGTAATTCAAATTCATTCATGTTTGTTGTTTTAACATTCTTAAAAAATAATTTGGATAGAAGCAAATTGAGTTATGTTATACCAAGTCTTGGTTATAACACAGAGTAATATCTGTCTAATGAGATAATATGATCTCGGACAATCAGAATTAAACCTGTACATAATCGGTTAATCTAAAACAAAATCTATTCTACCCCCTCCCTCTAAACAAGGAAACCTTGTAGAGAAAAAGGGTAAAGATACGGATCGAATAGCGACCTTCAGAAACCAGAGAATCATCCCAATTACTTAGATCTGCCAAGTGTGATGTTCTGAGCTTCATTCACCTCATTCAGCAAATTCTTCCAATCTTGAGCGGAGCAGCTCCCGTCCCAAGCTGTAGGGCACAAGGGCGCTCAGTGGTGAACCTGTGGAAGTTGTTGAGGCAGGAGGAGGACATGAGGAACTTGTGCTTCCTTGCCAATATCCCAGGTCAGGTCGCTGGTGATCTTTATTTGAAATTTTAAAACTTAGGTTTTTAATTTAAATTGGGGCACACAACAGGCCTACGTGCCCTTGCCGCACAATCACACCCAGTGAACCTACAGCCCCCGGTACGTTTCAAAGGGTGGGAGGAAACCGGAGTAGCCAGGGAAAACCTGCGCAGGCACGGGGAGCACCTGCAAACTCTTTACAGTCAGCGTTGTGGTGGGGGGGGGGGGGGTCGAACCCCGGTCACTAGTGCAGTAACAGCATTGCGCTGACCTTTCCGCCCCTTATTCCTCAGAACTCGAAGCTACTTCAGCACCTTTAATGTGGACGGGGTTGAGAATTCTGTCCCTCTCCTGAAGTCAACAATCAGCTCCTCCATCCTACTGAGAATGGTAGTTAAACCGGACTTCCAATCTCTTTCCTGTAATCTGGCTCGTCATTATTTGATAACCCACCCACCACTGCAGTGTCATCAGTGAATTTGAAGATTGTTTATAGCACTGTATGAGAGTAAAATAAAGACGCTACTGCCAGAGCTACTGTAATAACATTGCGGCCATTGACGTGGACCCAGGGAGAGCAAGGTGCAGAGACATAGCACTGCTTCAGAGGGTCCTACTCCCGACATCTCAGTACAGGCTTTGAACAACCTATTAAAGGAGCCGATAATATTTTATTTATCTTATGACTGTGGGGTCTGGATCCAAGAGGTTGCAGATACCGTGGGAGCAGTGGGCTGGTGCAGGGCCCAAGTAATGGGGATAACAGGGAGAAGCAGAGGAAACAACTGGCAGACCACGCGAAGAAGGTCACACACAAGCGGAGAGCTGTGGGTGACTGGAGGGTGCGGAAACCCTCACGTAGGCTGTGGGCTCCTGGCGACTCGAGGTCAAAGGTCTCGCACCAGGCTGCGGGCTGCTGGAGACCGCAAACCAGGCATCGGAACCGGGATTCGAGAGGGTGCCGAGGTCAAGAAGGCTTCCTTGGGCGCTGAAGGCTTCCTCTTTTTGCCTGAGATTTGGCTCTGGGCACGAGTGGCCGATGATTTGAAGTGAACTGGAGTCTGTGTGGCTGCAGAGGCTGCGGGGACGCTGGAGGAGAATCCACGGACACTCAGTAATTCTTTGCGCCTTGCTTCTCTTTGACTCTAAAGGGTGTTAGCCAATGTTAATGGCGAACCTTTGTCTGCCTTATAACAGACTAAAGATAATTTTGTGTAATATTACATTTCTGCTTTATTCCATGATCATACATAATATCTGATCTAGTGGAAGGAGTAATGAAGGGACTGTGTGCTTATCCTAAAGAAGGTGCTAAATTTTAAAAATTTTAAGTTTAGACTGACATCATAGTATCAGGCCCTTTCAGCCCACGAGGTTGTGCCACACAATTACATCGCCCAGTGCATTTTTGAAGGGGAGGAGGAAACCAGAGCCCCTTGGGGAAAGGACATGAACTTACAGACAGCGGGGGGACTCGAGCCCTGGCCCCTATCGCTGCTTGATCCCTGATTCAGAGCCACCACCCGAGTCCCATCGCAAACTATTCACCCCTCCCCACCACTGTGACTTTCTTCTCGTTACTGCAGGGAATTCTGGACCACTTGCAGGAGCCTTGACTGGGCCTGCCGCAGCCAGTTACCAGCCACCAGGGCCGGTGCACCCACCACTGCGCCGGGAAAAGCGCTGCTCCTGCAGCAACATGCAGGACACAGAGTGCGTCTACTTCTGCCACGTGGGCATAGTCTGGGTCAACACGCCAGGGTAAGCGATCACTGCAGAGCTCGGCGCCCGCTGCCTGGTGCTGAATGATGCAGCCTTTCTGCAGCCCCACTGAGTCTCTACCTCCGCAAGCCGACAGGATCTTGTCCTTTCTTGTACCTTGCACCTGATGCTTGCTGATCTATGTCCAAGGGTCAGTTTATAGTCATATTGAGAATGTAATAGATATAATATTCTTCAACTTCTGTTTGCCATAAGGTAAACAAAGAGTCGCCTTGAGCATTGCCTAGCAATAGGAGTAAAAGAAGCAAAAGGGAGTCCCTTCAGGGTCACTGAGTATCCGTGGATTCACCTCCAATGCTCCCGCAGCCTCTGCAACCTGCATTCTGATCCTGCTCCAGAACAAATGGGGCCTCAATTTTAAAACGGCATCCTTACTGCTGCCTCTTCCCCCCCCCCCCCCCCCCACCCCCACCATGTCCTCCAGCCTGGAAGCCCCGCAGGAATCTCAAATTGATCATTCCTGATCTCTAGTCTTCCACCTGCTAAGGTCCTGAAATTCCTCCCACCCACCCCTCTCCACTTTTCAAATGCTCCTTCAGACTGACCTATTCACCCGAGCCTTCGTTTACCCATTCCAATCTTTCATGTACGGGCGACTCGGTGTCAGATTTATGTGCAAAACACATCGAGTTGTTTGTTTCGAGAAAGGAACTCAATAAGCCGGATTCCTCTTCAGCTCTCTTACACCTTCAAGCAAGAACGGTGAATTACTTTCAAAGTTTTATGCAAACTGCCTGCATGCCAAAGGTTACTTTTATAATTCCCTCGTCACGTCTGTACTGGAGGATTGCCGCTGTCGCTGGCAACTGTGTTCAGGATAAATGATAATAATGAGTTGGTAATGGTAATGATGAGTGAATTTATTGCCATACACATTGGACAACGTACACGTGCACCAAAATGTTGGCTTGTAAAGGAAAAATGATAACAGCAAAACAAATGGACTTACTGGGGGTTCGGGTGTGCGCTGAGTGCGTTGAAGGCTTCCTGAGCAGGTCGGAGGTTTGGATATGGAGCTTGGGCTGCCGATGAATCGAACAGGGGTCCATGGGGCTGCAGAGGTGATGGGAGCGCTGGAAGCGAACCCACGGCACTCAGTGACTCTGTTCTCTTTCTCTTTCTCTTGTACTGTGAGGGACGCCGGGTGACACTCATGGCGGGTCGAAGGTGATTCTGCATTATTACATGACAATAAAAGGAATCTTGAATCTTGTATTCGGTTAAAGGAAACAATACATCAATTGGTTGATCAATAATAAATATTCACTCTAATTCTTGTGCAGAGGTGACTTGAAACAGGGCAGCCAGACCTTTTGTGATGTCGGAGCAGCTCCTGATCAGTGTAACAAGGGAATGTTCAAGATAGACGAATGCCAAGGCATTGAAGAAAGAGTAGAGAAGATTTATTAAATTGATTTGTTTATTATCACATATGCCAAGATTGAGCGAACATCTTTATTTGGTGAGCTATCCAGGCAGGTCAACATACATAAATGCGGGGGATTGCGTTTCAATTAAAACCAAGTTCAAAGTTCAGATTTATTGTCAGACTACATACATGGCCCTCATCAACAAGTATACTATTTATATACTGTTGTGGGGTGGGGTGGAAACAATCTAGCAGGGACAAGTTGAGGTGGTCGGTCATCTCCTGTACAAAGACAGGGCCTCTGGCTCAGAAGGGAAGGTGGAGGGGGTGGGGAGGAGGAGAGCTATGGTCATTGGAGGACTCATCGGTTAGGAGAGCAGATAGGAGGTTCTGTGAATGACATCGAGGCTCCCGGATGGTATGTTGCCGCCCAGATGCTAGGGTCAGGGACGTGTCTGATCGAGTTCATGAGCATTCTGGAGGGGGAGGGTGAGCAGCCAGGTGTCATGGTCCACGTGGGGAACCAATGACATAGATAGGAGAAGGGATGAGGTCCTGAAGAGGGAATATAGGGGGTTAGCAAAGAAGTTAAAAAAAGCAGGGCCTCAAGGGTGGTCATCTCAGAATTGTTGCCTGTGCCTTGCATCAGAGAGGTGGTGGCAGATGAAAGTGTGGCTGAAGAGTTGGTGCAGGGGATTCATTGTGGGGAAGATCTGACAGAGGTAATGTGGACGAAGTTTAGGGACCACTTGTGCAACGTTCAACATAGGTTTGTCCCATTGGGACAAGGAAAAGGCAACTAGTCAAGAGGAAGGAGGAAGCATACATCAGATATAGGAAGCAAGAAACAGGAAGGGCTCATGAGAAGTATATGGCAGCCAGGAAGGAGCTTAAGAAAGGACTTAGGAGAGCTCAAAGGAGGTATGAGAAGGTCTTGGCATGTAGAATTAAGGAGAACCCCAAGGCATTCTATGTGTAAGTGAAGAATAGACGGGTGATGAGAATGAAGGTGGGGCCGCTAAAGGATAAAAGGGGGAAACATCTGCCTGGAGGTAGAGGAGGTTGGGATGGTCCAAGAGGTTGGAGAGGTCCTAACTGAATACATTGCCTCTATATTCACCAGAGAAAAGGACCTTGATCATGATGAGGTTGAAATTGACCAGGCCTTTGTGCTGGATAATGTGGAGATGAAGGAAGTGTATCTTCTTAAAAACACCAGAATTGATAAGTCCCGGGGGCCAGATGCGATCTACCCCAGGCTGCTGTGAGAGAAGAGATAGCTGGGGCAGTAGCTATGAAGTATGAATGGCAAATGTAGTCCCCTGGTTTAAAAAAAGTTAATAGGAAGAATCCTGGGAATTGAGTTCAAGAGTAGAGAGGTCATGTTGCAACTCTACAAATCTCTGGTAAGTCCACACTTAAGAGTATAGTGTTCTGTTCTGGTCACCTCATTATAGGAAGGATGTGGAGGCTATGGAGAGGGTGCAGAGGAGATTCACCAGGATGTTGCCTGGATTGAGAAACAAGTCTTATGAGGTAAGGTTAGCAGAACTCTCATCTTTCTCTTTGGAGTGTCGAAGGATGAGAGGAGACATGATAGAAGTCTACAAGATTATGAGAGGCATAGACAGGGTGAACAGCCAGCACCTGTTTCCCAGGACAGGATCAGCAAACACCAGAGGACATGTGTACAAAGTGAATGGAGAGAAGTTTAGGGGAGACATCAGGGGTAAGGTTTTTACAGAGAGAGTTGTGGGTGCCTGGGATGTGTTACGGGGGATGATGGTGGAGGCTGAATATTGAGAACATTTAAGAGACTCTTAGACAGGCCTATGGATGCAAGAAAAATAGAGGGTGACAGGGTCGGGAGGGTTTAGTATTTTTTTTAAGAAGGAATATATGGGTTGGCTCAACATCGAGGGCTGAAGGGCCTGGACAGAGCTGTATTGTTCTATGTTCTGTAAAATCAATATACCGTGGACCTTTTTGACTGAGACCCTTCCCATTCCTGATGAATGATCGCGAGCCAAAACCTTAACTGTCCATGGATGCTCTCTGACATGTTAAGTTCCGTTAACAATTTGCGTGTTAGCCCAATTGTAGTCCAGCCCTGTCTCAGAACCGCGTGTCAATGTGCTGAGTCTATTGGTTGTTGTTTGTCTTTAACAATTAAACAATGCTACTGTGATTGTAGTATAAACGACGAAATGCTGGAGGCAGCCCGGTTGGTGTAGCTGTCAGCGCAACACCTTTGAAGCACCAATGATCAGGTCCGGGACCGGGGTTCGAATCCCACGCTGTCTGTAAGGAGCTTTTAACATTCTCCCGAGTCTGCGTGAGTTTTCTTCAGGGGCTCCGGTTTCTTCTCATCATTCAAAATGTACTTGGGGTGTAGGTTCATGGGGTGTAACCTGAGCAGAAAGGATCTGTGGGTCAAAATGGCCTGTTACCGTTTAAAATTTTTTAAAGTGCCATCACATTGCAGCCGTGAGATCCTTTCTCCTGCGGGCGAGGCAGAAGTTTTACTTACTGGTTGTGAAAAAAACTGAACTCAGGAAGAGATGTGTATGCAAAAGCGAGAAATGCAAATAGAGGAAGAAATGTAAACAAGCCGACTGTGCAAATTCAGAAAATAAATATTCAGTAATAAATAACGAGAAAAGTTTTTAAATGAGTCCCTGATTGAGTTTGTCGTGGAGGAGTTTGACAGTAAAGGGGTAGTAGCTATTCCTGAACCTGGTGGTGCGAGTCTTTTGATACCTGCACCTCTTTCCTGATGGTACCAGCGAGAATAGAGGGTGTGCTTGGCGGTGCAGATCCTTAATGACTGCTGCTGCCCTCTGACAGATTTTCTTGATACTGGGGAGGGTTTTTCCTCTGACGTACCGGGCTGTGTCCACTACCTTTTGCAGGGCTTTCTGCTCAGAGCTATTGGAGTCCCCACACCAGACCATGATGCAGCTGGTCAGCACACTTTCCACCACACATCTGTTGAAGTTTGCCAAGGTTTTCTGTGTCATACCGAGTGTCCGTAAACTCCTGAGGAAGTTGAGGTGCTGACGTGGAGGGAAACAATTCATATTTCTCCAAGTAGGTTCCAGAGATGAGGGCAGAAATCAATGAGGAGAGATTGAGTTGGCTGGGACTGTCCTTGCTGGAATTCAGAATGAGAGGGAATCTTATTTATAGAGAGAGATAAAATTATGAAAGGATAAAAGGGATAAGATAGAGGCAGGAAAGTTGTTTCCGCTGGTGGGTGAGTCTAGGGGACATACTGTAGCCTCAAGCCTTCGCAGGAAGTGGAGGCACTGCTGGGCTTTTTTGGCTGTGGAGCTGGGGTTAAGGGACCAGGTGCACTTAGCGAATTGGCACTTAGCAGGGTTTATCACAAGGCCAAAATTGTGCATGCAGTGGCAGAGCAGACACAAGTGTTGTAGGTGTTCCTTGAATCAACGGCTTGTGATGAGTATGTCATTCAAGTAAACGAATAAGAACTCTATGTCTCACCCCACTGCGTCGATCAACCGTTGGAATATCTGTGCTGTGTTTTTCAGACCAAATGGCATTCTGAGAAACTCCAAAAGTCCAAATGGTGGGATTTTGGTGGTACCCGCCTACTAGGTCTATCTCTGAGAAAATGTGAACCCCGTGCAGATTGGCAGTGAAATGCTGTATATGGGGCACAGGGTAGTGTTCTACGGTGGTGGCATCATTCAGCCTTCTGTAATCACCACCCGGTCTCCATCCTCCTGCTGACTTAGGCACCATGTGGAGTGGGGAGGCCTGTAAGCTGTCAGATCTGTACACAATTCCCATCTCCTTCATCCTCTGAAACTCTTCTTTTGCAAGATGGAACTTGTCAGGCGTCAGTCTGTATGTCTGGGTGTGGAGTGGACATCCCTGCGTAAGGATATAGTGTGATGCTTGGATGTTGCCGAAGAGAACTGGGGCATTACAATATCTGGAAACTCCACAAGAACTCTTGTAGATTCATTCTAGGTGCTGGGCAGGGAGCTTGGCCTCCGCCAGGGAGAATGTCTTTAAAGTCATGGTATCTACTAACTGTCGCTCCTTCAAGTTAACCAGCAGTGAGTGAGCTCTGAGGAAATCCACCCCAAGCAATGGTTGAGATACCCCAGCCAGCATGAATGTCAAAGAGAACTTGTTGGCTCCAAACTGCCGGGATGTATTTCGAGTACCAGTATGTCAGATCGTACAATCGTTTTCTGCTGTCAGCTCTGGCCCCTGCCTTTCTGTTCTACGTAACATAGCCTGAAGGAGGGAGGACACTGATTTCAGCCCGTGTCCAGCAGGAACTTCCACTCAGAGTGCTTGTCCCAGACATAGGCTATTACGGTGGCCAGCCACGGCATTTCCTGGAAACGCACATGGAGGTCGGCAACGACAAGCTCTGGAACCCCACCGTTGGTGGTACAAACACCAAGAATCTATGCTGGTGTTGTCCCTGTTCAAGGCTGTGTACAATCTCGCTGCTGAGGTGCGTGGAGCCTGGGCCTTTGGGCGTGACACCAACCTCAAGGGGCATCTGCCCTGCTGCTTCATGTGCCACAGGACGTCTGTGTGGGCAGTCACCCTGCGAGGATTGCAGAAATCCTCATTGGCTAGCATGAGGTGGAAGTCTTCAGGCATCTGCTCTAGAAAAATTTGTTCAAAGAGCAGGCAGGATTTATGCCTGACTGCCAGCGCCAATGTGCAGGAGCCGTGCGGCTTGACCGCGGAGGAAGAGACCGAACATCCAGAAGAAGAGGGCTTTAAGGATTTCATACTTGTTGGAGGCTGACGCAGGAAATTGATTACATGACTTGCTGTCTCCTGGTCGAGGGCGCTCACCACATAATAGTACTTGATGGCATCTGCACCCATCTGCCTGATTTGTAATGTTGTCTCAGCTTGTTCAAACCAGACTGAGTCGTCCAAAAGGAAAGCAGTTTGAGGGAGACTGCACTCTGTGAGGCTGTGTTGTCCATGTCGGGTCCAAAATCTGTTGGGTCCATCTGGGTCACCAAAATAGTCACGCTGTGTCGCTGTGAGAGAAGTCTAACGCGAGTGCCTTCCAGTTGGAAAGCTGTTGCCTGCTATAAACATTCCTCCCTGGAACACCCGCGCGTCGTGGAGTGGAAATGACATTGCATTCTCTCCCAAGGTTCGACCCGCAGTCAGAGCCCTCCCGGATGCTGATGTCAACGGTTCACCTGTGATGTTCTGTGCCGGTTCGAACTGCGCTTAGGCGAGCCGCCACAGTATATGGATGTGTGACGGAAAACTACATTGGTGCGCATCAACAAAGGTTGAACTAAGAGGGGATGTTATTGACTCAGACTACAATACATCAACGCCTAAGATTCTCTCACATGAGCAGAATTTGGATGGCGAGGAGTCACAGGCTGAAGAAAGAACAAATAGAAGAGAAGCTTCATGATTTGTTAATTTTGGAGCCCCGATAGTAAAATTACAAATTAAAGTTATAGGTTACCCAACACCTCATATTTATGGGTTTACAAATGGAATATCTTTGCATGCCACAGATGAAATTCTGACGATTGAGGATTACTCACTGGAAATTCTCAATGTTACAAAAGAAGTTGGTGATGAGCAGCAATGCGTTGGCCTCAGCCGACACTGTGCATGTTCAAAGCTCAGAAAAAGAGGTTTGCCTGAAGAAGAAGTCAACAGGAAAACCAGAGAAGCTGATTCCACCAAGGTTTCACACTGGGAGACCTCGTGGATGATTCAGTGCCTCGGAACTCCTGGCTACCTGGAGGAATTGTTGGGACGGTTCTGGACAAAAAGGGACCTGTAAGTTGTGCTGGGATTAAGACCAAATCCGGCTTTATGAACAGAACCACAAAGAAAGCCTGCCTTCTACAGGAGACGGAGGAACTTTGACAAGCCCAGAGCTGACTTTATTTTTTGGACCTTTCCCCTTGCCCACTACATAGACTACAGACTTTACTGGTCCAAAGTGGTGGTTAAGATCATTCTTTCTCAAGGCTATGCGCTGGTAATCTCTGGCCTTATAAAGCATGAAGAAAGAAAATCTACATAATATTGGGATATAGGGTGTTTGATTGTTATTTATAATTATTTGAGACACAATAATTAAGGGGCAGGTGTTGTTGGAGCCAGAATTAATAGTAGTTGTGGCACCGGTGGAGTCCCGGGGTCCGGAGGCTGCACACGTTTGGTTTCTTCCAGTGCCCATGTGCTATTTACTGGGGTTGTTGGTGCACACACGGAGGTTTTGTGTGGTTGGACATGCGTTGACTTTAATGGCAGGATAGACGGTAGGTAAGAAGGGCTCCGATATTTTCCGTGGACTCTTACGTTAGGGTAGACGCTGTCGATGGTGATAAGACTATGTTAGCAAGATCGCTATCGCAGATGTTTGTTATTATTACCAAGTTTATAGGTGTTATGGGTCCTTTTGTGTTAATTGATAAACTGGCTTGTCATGAGTTCCTTGAACATGTTGCAGTGAAGAGCCCACTTTGCCTCCGAGTGGCTCTTTTCACAGATAGTAGTCGCTACACCCATGCTGACTGCAAAGAGTTTGCATGTTCTCCCATGTCTAGGGGGGGGGGGGGGGTTCCCCAGGGGCTCTGGTTTCTTCCTACCATTCAAAATGTACTGGGGGGTATAGGTCCATGGGGTGTAATTAGGCAGAAAGGGCTCTGGGTCGAAAGGACCTGTAACCGTCCTGTATGTCTAAATTTTTTAAAATCCAAATATAACTTTTATATCTTGGCATTCCTCCTTCCTGCTGCTTTAAATACCTTAGATGGAAATACTGTTACCTTGTCACCTCGTATCAGAGCAGGTTCTCAGTCTTTAATAAAAATATCTTTTGGTAAAATGACAGATTTCTTCCTGTTGAAGTGTGATTGTACACACCTTTCTCTCAAATTTGTTAAAACTCGTTTCATGGAATCACGGCCATTAGCATTCACCAACCTCTTGCCTCAATTCTCTCAGGCTTTGCAGTATGTTCTGACATGTTGAGGAATGAAAGAATTTTTAATGTTGCATTAGCTCAATAAAGCTTCTTCATTTTTTCTTGTAATCAAGTTTTTTCAACCCACTGATAGCTGTGGCTTTTTGTGGGCTTGCCTTAATTCCATCTGCTCGCGCTCGACATTCTACTCTGAGACATTTGACAGAATTTAGCTGGCTTTCTAGAACCTTCCAGCGCTTCCAAGAGGTGACAGTCATTGTCTGCTGATCCGAATGTTATCAGTGGCGACAGTCCATCATGCCTCCACCGATTAACTGTGGTCTCCTCTGCATTGGAGAGACTGGATGCAGGCGGCAACACCTCACAATAGCATGGATCTCCCTGTGGCCACCCATTTCAATTCCCATCCCATTCCATTGCTGACATGTCTGTCTGTCGATGGTCTCATGCACCGCCTGACTGAGACCACCCGCAAATTTTGGAATAACAGCACCTCATCTTCCGACTGGGCAACCTCCAACCAGATGGCAGTAATATCAAGCTCTCTGGCTTTTGTTAACCACCACCCCACCCCCCCACCACCTTTCCCCAGTTCTGTGTCTCTCCCTTTTCCCTGTCTCCTTTCACATAGACAATTCTCACCTCTCTCTTTATATCTATTTAATACCGTTTCTTGGTCTGGATTCCTCTCCCAGTCTGAATTCCGAGACTTCCTGAGATCTCCTGCTTCTGGCTCATTTTGCTCATTCCTAGAAGAAGGGCTCAGGCTCGAAACGTCGGAAATAGACCGTCGCTTTTTTTTAATGGATGTTGAAAAGACAGGGTGAGCTCCTCCAGCATTTCGGTGGGTTTTATTTACTCCAGCGATAAAACTACACCAGTGTTTCTCTAAGGTCAGCAGGAGAAGGAGAACCAATGACGTTTCAAGTCAGAACCCATCATCCCTCTCCTGATGAAGGGCTCTCATCCAAAATGTCGACCGTTCTTTTTCTCCCACTGATGCTTCTCGACCTGCTGAGCTCCCCCGGGCAGGTTGTTCCTTGCTACAGATTCCAATCTCTGCAATCTTGTGTGTCCCCAGTCTTGCATCCAGCTCAGAACCATCGAACATTACTGCACAGAAGACAAACCTTCTGGCCCTTCTGAACTATTATTCTGCCCAGTTCCATCAACCTGCACCCAGTTCATGTCACTCTGTACCCCTCCCATCCACGTACCTGCCAGATTCTTCTTAAATGTTAAAATTGAGCCTGGATTCACCACTTCAGTTGGCAGCTCGTTCCACACACCCACCACTCTCTGTCTGAAGAAATCCCCCTCATGTTCCCCCAAAATGTTTCCACTTTCACCCTTGACCCATGTCCTCTGGTTTGTATCTAGGTGGAAAAGGCCTGCTTGCATTTACTCTATCCAAGCCCTTTCATCATTCTCTGCATATTGTTATGAGCCCGGAGGACCCCAAAACCCAGCAGCAATAGATATTCACCAAGACAAATGGTTAATTAAACAAAAGTTGCTTTTAATTATCTTTAAATATGAAAACAGAATCACACTTTAACTTATCACTATTGACCTAACTTAACCCCCTTCTAATTCTAAGCGCACATGTATGTAATGGGTGTGTAAGTTCAGAAAAGTTCTTGGATTCACAGTCCAATCTCACTTCTCATTCGTTCAAATTCACTGGTTGCAGGCAATTCTTATACTGTGCACAGAATTCAACATTTATGAAGTTCACCAGGGTTTCATACTTGAAAGGTAAATGGTTAGCACTCAGGAAGGTTCTTGTCGGTGTTCAGAGAGAGATTTGTTGTTCCAGGACATCCACAACTGATATACTTCCATCAGTCAGTTACATGTCTTGCTGACGAAACTTGCCCCCTCAGGGTTCTCCAGATGATAACCTCTTTCTTTCAGGTCACCACAGAATGCCTTTTGGTTTTTCTTATTTCAAGTGAAACATTAGACAGCTAGTCCTCTCTTGAATGAACCACAAGGGCTTTGACCAGGCTGAACTAAGCACTCACAACCCATCTTGCAAATGGGGTTTTCCACAAGCTTACCAGCTTGTCCTGTTCCAGTTCCAGTTCCAGTTGCTGCTGCTAACTGTAACACTATAGAACTGATCTCTATATGTCTCTCTCTCTCTCTCTCTCTCTCTCACACACACACACACACACACACACACACACACACAGAAAGCCTGTTTGACTCTCTCTGCTTGCAAAACCACACACGACCCTCCAGACAGAATGCGACTCCAACAAGTTCTTTCATCTGTTGCCTTTTGTAAACAACAATCTATTAGTGAAGTCACTTGGCCACTCTCCAAAGCTTTTGCAAAGGCTCTGGGCACCGACATGTCTAGCATGAGCAGAGCTCCAGTATTTTAAATAAGATCATTTTTAAAGTGTTTGTATATGACCTAAACTAAACCCTGCCCCAATTTATCTCCCCAAAACATATCTATATTGTGCCATAACACCTTGACTCACTGCAAGGTCTTGTTTAGTCTAAGTAGTGCATGAAATCTTGCCAATAATTTCTCAGAAAGGAGACACACAGGAGACAGCAGACACTGGAATATGAAGGTAAACACGATCTGCTGGAGGAACTCAGTTGTTCAAGCAGGACCCTCTGAGTTTCTCCAGCACACATTATTTCACAGCCCAATTTTTGGAATTGAGTTTGCCTTAAGCCTGGGTACTCTTAAATTCTGCCAGAGACTTGGATTTGAGCAGTCGTCCATTTTGATTCTGTGACTCAATTCACCTGGGCCTGGATGCATCACTGCATGGGGCGGGAACTGCTCCGCTCGAGACCACAAGAAGCTGCAGAGGGTTGTGAACGCACAATCAGGCATCACGTGCAAACTGTCTACACCTCCTGCTGCCAACATATTTTATCTTAATTTTTAAAAAACTTTATTTATAAATACATAAAATACAAAATCATATATAAAAACCCCATAATACAATTCATTATTTGTAAAATGCATGTTAATAGATTAGTAATCTACCCCTCCCCCCACCCAAACACAAACACAAAAAACCCTACCCTCTCATATTAATGGAGCCTTTTACAAATGTCAGTTATTGAGTTACAGTGGTGAGTGCCTTTTTGTTATAAAAAATATATTCAAACCCATATATTTAAAAAAGAGTAATTATTATGTAAATTATAGGTTATTTTTTCTAAATAAATACATTATGCCATCTTTGAATATTTATCTCTACATCATCCTTCCATGTTACCGCAATACATTTTCTAGCCCCAGTGAGAACCAAGTGAATGAATGCAATTTGAAACTTGCATTAAAATGAATATATTTCCCCGCATACAATATTTATTTCAATCTATTCCTTGTTCTTTACCAAAGTCTTTTTTTAAAGGAATTAAATGCTTCAGTTCGTTTGTTTTTATGGAAAAGAAAGTTATCTAGAGTCCCTTTGAAAAAAGTTGATTTGGAAATATGCTTTAGGAGGATTGCAGTTACCAAACTTTCAGAATTATTATGAAGCAGGCACAATTGAAATTTATTAACCGAATGTCAGATACTGAGCAATTTCCAGGATGGGCTAAAATTGAATTGTCACTGATATCAGAGAGTAATGTTAAATAATTTATTTATAAAAGGAAACCTTATTTTTTAAAGACTTATAATGTACCTGTACTTAAACATTTATTGGAAATTTGGTATAAGAGAGATCAAATAATTGGAACTAAAGGTAAAATTACTGCTCAGACTCCTATTTATCAGGACAGGTTTATCACATTCTCCATGGATAGTCAATATTTAAAAGATTGGGAATTGAAGGGTATTAGAACGGTGGGAGATTGTTTTGAGAAGGGTGTTTTTCATTCTTTTGCTCACCTTCAAGGTAAATTTGGGATATCAACGAACTCACTATTTGCTTACTATCAAGTGCAATCTTGGCCAGGAACTTCAGCTTCGGAGTTTGACTAGGTTTGAGAAGTTGATTATAGAAAATTTAAAGGAAGGATTTGTATCAGGAATGTATGCGTAACTGCAAGAGAAGATGAATAAACCTGGTATTTTTAAAATAAAGAATAAATGGAAGGAGTTACAGCTTTTTATATCAAAGGAACATTGGATCAAGATAGGTGAAGAAGGTGTGACCAGGTTGACTAATATGAGATATGGTTTAGTTAACTATAACTTCTTGCATCAGTTATATTTGACACCAAAGAAATTAAAACAGTATGGTTTTAGGGATTCCGATTTAGGTTTTCGATGTGGAATACATAAAGGGACATTTTTACATTCGGTTTGGTCTTGTGAAAAGGTGCAAAGTTTTTGGATGAAGTTTAGGACATTTTTGGAACGTTTGTACAACATTCAGTTATTGGTTGACCCATTACTTTTCTTAATGGGATATATGACGAATTTAAAAGTGGGTTTACAATTCTTTCTTTGGCTTGGCTTCGCGGACGAAGATTTATGGAGGGGGTAAAAAGTCCACGTCAGCTGCAGGCTCGTTTGTGGCTGACAAGTCCGATGCGGGACAGGCAGACACGATTGCAGCGGTTGCAGGGGAAAATTGGTTGGTTGGGGTTGGGTGTTGGGTTTTTCCTCCTTTGCCTTTTGTCAGTGAGGTGGGCTCTGCGGTCTTCTTCAAAGGAGGTTGCTGCCCGCCAAACTGTGAGGCGCCAAGATGCACGGTTTGAGGCGTTATCAGCCCACTGGCGGTGGTCAATGTGGCAGGCACCAAGAGATTTCTTTAGGCAGTCCTTGTACCTTTTCTTTGGTGCACCTCTGTCACGGTGGCCAGTGGAGAGCTCGCCATATAACACGATCTTGGGAAGGCGATGGTCCTCCATTCTGGAGACGTGACCCATCCAGCGCAGCTGGATCTTCAGCAGCGTGGACTCGATGCTGTCGACCTCTGCCATCTCGAGTACTTCGACGTTAGGGGTGTAAGCGCTCCAATGGATGTTGAGGATGGAGCGGAGACAACGCTGGTGGAAGCGTTCTAGGAGCCGTAGGTGGTGCCGGTAGAGGACCCATGATTCGGAGCCGAACAGGAGTGTGGGTATGACAACGGCTCTGTATACGCTTATCTTTGTGAGGTTTTTCAGTTGGTTGTTTTTCCAGACTCTTTTGTGTAGTCTTCCAAAGGCGCTATTTGCCTTGGCGAGTCTGTTGTCTATGTCATTGTCGATCCTTGCATCTGATGAAATGGTGCAGCCGAGATAGGTAAACTGGTTGACCGTTTTGAGTTTTGTGTGCCCGATGGAGATGTGGGGGGGCTGGTAGTCATGGTGGGGAGCTGGCTGATGGAGGACCTCAGTTTTCTTCAGGCTGACTTCCAGGCCAAACATTTTGGCAGTTTCCGCAAAGCAGGACGTCAAGCGCTGAAGAGCTGGCTCTGAATGGGCAACTAAAGCGGCATCATCTGCAAAGAGTAGTTCACGGACAAGTTTCTCTTGTGTCTTGGTGTGAGCTTGCAGGCGCCTCAGATTGAAGAGACTGCCATCCGTGCGGTACCGGATGTAAACAGCGTCTTCATTGTTGGGGTCTTTCATGGCTTGGTTCAGCATCATGCTGAAGAAGATTGAAAAGAGGGTTGGTGCGAGAACACAGCCTTGCTTCACGCCATTGTTAATGGAGAAGGGTTCAGAGAGCTCATTTCTGTATCTGACCCGACCTTGTTGGTTTTCGTTTACAATTGGATAAGTTTCAAATGATCTTAATTTTTAAAAAAATTAGATGTACAGGCACGTGAGCCTGTGCCACCCCATTACCATCCAATCAACTAACAACCCTGCCTGTTTTGGAGGGTGGGAGGAAACTGGAGAACCTGGAGGAAACCCAAGCAGAAATGGGGAGAATATTTAGGTGAGAATACAAACCAGAGGGCATGGGTTGAGGGGAAAGGGGTAAGGTTCAGAGGGGGCACTTCTTCACACAGAGTGGCAGTGTGGAATGAGCTGCCGGCTGAAGCAGTGAATGTGGGCTCAGTTTTAATTTTTAAGAAGAATTTGGACAGGTCCATGGATGGGAGGGGTATGGAGGGATATGATAGAGGTGCAGCTCAATGGGACTAGGCAAAATAATAGTTCAGCACAGACTAGAAGGGTCAAAGGGCTATATTGTTCTATGGCTCTATAATCGGTTGGACTGCTCCCATCTCCCTGTACAAGGGTTTTTTTTTAGCATCAAATAAATGAAAAATTCACAGGTAGCTCAACTGCCAAAGGCTGTCTTATGCAAATTTTTTTTTCTAGTTTACGCACGTTTATATAAGGTTAAGAATCTCGAAAACATGCTAACTCTATTTGCGTTTAGTCTGTAGTTAAAGGCAGCCTTTCCAGCAATGTGTTGTTCCTCTGCCATTTGGTTTACTGATGTTAACTGTAGCTCCTCAGAGTTTCTTGAGCCTGGCATGACAGTTCCTGTGGTGCGCTGTCGCACAGAAAGCAGACACAAGACTTAAAGACTGATCAACAGGCTTTATTCTACTTAAAGTCCCTGCTGCAGTTATCTGTGGTTGGCTGTGCTGGCACCGTGTGACTGACCTCGAAGGGCTGGATGTGGCTTATATCCCGGCGGATGATTGGCAGCCGGCCTGGTGGGGCGTGGTCCATTCAGGGAGGCTGATTGACAGCCGGCCAGGTGTTGTCCTCCTGTGCTCTTACTGCAGGTACACAGGTCGCCCCCTGCAGTAGGGTAGTGGTGTATCACTCCACAACCCTTCTCTCCCTCATTCACCCTCCGCCCCAATTCCTATCTAGTTGAAATACATGCAATTTAGTTCAGATTGAGAATTTGTCATGAACATGTATCATGAAGACCGTTGTTTTGTGGCATCATTACACATGTAAAAATGTTATAAATTACATTCCTAGAAGTAAATAAGCTTTGGACATTAGATTTAGAGAAATACAGTAACAGGCTGTTTCAGCCCACAAGCCCATGCTACCAAAATTACTCCCAATTAACAGACACCCCCAGTATGTTTTTAAACTGGAGCCCCCGGGGGTAAACCTACACAGACCTGGGAAGATCATGCAAACTCCTTGCAGACAGCATGTGATACAAACCCTGGTCCCAATCACTGGTGCTGTAAAGGCATTGCGCTAACCAACTATGCCGTCCTAAAGTGCAAAAGAAGAGGAAAAAGCGAGGTAGTGTCTGGGGTTCATTGTCTAGCCATAAATCTGATAACGGAGGGGAAGAAACTGCTTTCATAACGTTGAGTGTGTGTCTTCAGTTTCTTGTGCCTCCTTCCCGATGGTAGCAATGAGAAGAGGGCATGGCCTGAGTAGTGGGAGTCCTTGAGGATAGAGGCTGCTTTATTGAGTCACAGCCTCTTGTAGATGTCCTTGATATCCACGATGCTGTTGGCTGAGCTCACTACTCTCTGTAGCTTGATCCAATTCTGTGTATTGGCACCTCTATTCCAGACAGTGATGCAACCAGTCAGAATGCTCTCCTTGGTCATTCTCAACTATCAAACATCCCCAGGCCCCTGTTATGAATTTGAGAGATATAATTTACAATCTTCAATCATCTCAGAAAAGGTTAATATCTGTGGTATATGGCACTTTGTGGAAATCAAGGCAAACGTCATTGGACAAAATTAAAAAGACAAGAGAGTAGGACCTCCATATTCCAATTTCTGAAGATTCCTGGACTTCCAATTTTTAGTTGATTAATACATCCTCCCTATGTGCCCGTCACTCACTACTACAATTTACAGTTGTGCCTAGAGCTTATATGTCAAACGTTAAATTAGCTTATATTTATCCTAATATTAGCTCTCTTTGTGACTGATGTATGAGGATGGTCCACTAATTTATATGATCTGGTCTGTCCGACCATAGTCCAATATTGGGAAGAGGTTTTCCAAACATTATCAATAATTATGAATGCAAACTTGACACCAGATCTGTTAATAGCCTTGTTTGGAATGGCTGAACTGACTTCATCTTGACGTCACTTCTCTTACTGTGAGACCTGTAATCTTTATTTTGCCATGCAACTTTGGACTGATTTAGGACTTGGATTACATAAAATCATATTTTTAATTTTCTCTCTTTATTTTCTTATATATTCTTAAATTAATAACGTAAAAAGGTAAAAATAAAATTCTGTTAATGATTTTGCTTAAATGAGTTATGCATCAACATTTTTTTCTGTATGTATGTATGATTGTATAAAAACTTAACAAAAATATTGAAAGCGTAGGCTCTCCACCTGTAGAAATTTGAAAGAGTCTTTGGTGACGTACCTAATCTCAAGCTCCTAACAAAGTATAGCCACTGGGGTGCCTTCTTCGTGATTGCATCAACGTGGAGGTCCCTGAAAAGATCTTCAAGGATGTTGACACCCAGCAATTTGAAGTTCTTGACCCTTTCCACTGCCGACTCCTCAATGAAGACTGGTTTGTGCTTTGCTGTATTTTCCCACCTGAGGCCACAATCAGTTCCTTGGCTTTGCTAACGTTGAGTGCAAGTTAGTTGTTGTGATACCACTGAACTTCATTCCTTTGATAGTTCCATGAATTTGTTTTTGTTTCTCCATGGAATTTCTGGGATGTGGAATTGTACATAGTTTGTTTCAGGTTATTTTGCTTCAACAAGTCGTGCAGAGATACAGTACGGAAACGCGCCATTGGTCAGCACTGAACCATTTACTCAAATCCCATTTTATTCTCCCCACATTCTCATCAACTCACTCTCCACCCTTCCCCCCCCACCATAGATTCTACCTCTCACCCCCACATTCAGACAGAAGGCTCTTTTAAAGCAACAGCACCTGGGACCTGGGTGCGATTACTGGGGTGAAGGTGCTTCCAGCACTTTTTAAACTGCAGGGGGATTGGCCCATTAAATTGCCAACCCAGCTATTTAAGGGGGATTCTGCCCCCTCCTCCCCCACAATGATGCGGTAAGTGACGTGTCCTCCAAACTATCAGTGGTCAGTCTTCCCCATTCCCCCCACTAATTGTCAGTCACCCCCCCCCCCCACCGGTTTTCAGTCTCCCTCCCACCCTCAATCGCGCTTCCCCCCAACCTCCACGGCAGCCGACCCTTCTGTCCCCGCCAATCGTGGCATCACCCCCTCCCCTTGCGGCAGCGACCTCTTCCCCATGTCAGTGACCTCACTCCCCCAATTGTGGCCCCCCCCACCCATGGCAGCGATCCCTCTCTCCTCCCCAATCATGGCAGACACTTCAGCCGGGGCTTCCCTGTGATGTGCCAGAGCGCAAGCGCTGACGTCACAGGAGTAACCGGGTCGGCCATTTTTCTGTTCAAGCTGTGAGTGGATGTGACCTAGGGAAGTTTAACTGGATTCCCTGAAGTAGGGCAGGGACCCAGTTGGATTTGGACCACACTGACTGGGTCGGACCTTTTCAAGCTGCCTTATGAGGGGGACAAATTGCCCGGTTAACCCCATTTTACAAGACAGCTTGAAAGCACCTTGACATTTGGAGGAACTTCTCCCAGAGTGTTATGAATCTGTGCAATTCTCAAGTGAACATGGAGAGACCTTTGCCCAGACTAGTGGAATTGGTAAGCTTAAGGTGAAAGTGGAGAGGTTTAACAGATTCAGATTTCAGATTTATCGTTAGAGTACTTACTTGACATGACATACAATCCTGAGATTCCTTTCTCCTGTGGGCGTGGCAGAATTATCACTAATTGGTAGTGCAAGAAATAAACTGTACACAGCATAAACATGGAATAAATAAATAACTGTAAACAGATAACGAATGTAAACAAATTGACTGTGCAATGCAGAGAGAACAAAAAGAAAATGAATGAAGTGCACAAGTTAGAGTCCTTGAATGAGTCCCTGATTGAGTTTGTCATTGAGGAGTCTGATGGTGGAGCGGTAGCAGCTGTTCCTGAACATGATGGTGCTAGTATTGCGGTACCTAGACCTGATGGAACTTGAGGGGTATATTTACTCAGAGGGTGGTGGGTGTATGAAATGGGCTGCCGGAGGAGGTAGTTGAGATAGGTACTAATGCAATGTTTCAGAAGAGAAATTGGACGGATACATTGGAAAGGATGCGATTTGAGGCATCTGGGACTAGCGATGGCAGGGTATTTTTGTTGGCATGGGCAAGTTGGGCTGAAAGGCATGTGTGAAACAGAAGAAGCCATCCTTGCTAAATGTATTTAAGATACAGATAGATTTTTGTATTGAGGGGTTATCGTCATATGGAATGGTGGTTAAGTGGTCTTGAATCCATGCCAAGATCAGCCATGATCTTAAATGGTGGATAAGGCCTTGATGTGCTAGATGGCCAACTCCTGCTCCTGTTTCTGATGTACTGGAGACAGTTTACCCCGGACAATTTACCTACCTACCTGGATCGATCTGGAGCGCAAACAATCTGCTGGAGGTATCCAGCAGGCCAAGCAAAATCCATAGAAAAGAAAGAATGGTCGGTGTTGATTAGGACTGAGAGAACAAAAAGGAGAGAGGTGGGACAGGTTGGACAACCCATCAGTTCCAGTCCTACCACTCCCACCCTCATTACAGTGTCCACCTCTCCTCTGCCCCATTGAAGGGCTTAAAACGTCAACCACTCTTTCTCTCCCAGTGCTCCACCCACTGAGTTCCTCCAACAGATTGTTGGTTGGACCAGATCCCAATGTCTGCAGCCTCCTGCATGGGAGGAAACTGGAGGACCTGGAGGAAATCCACGCGGTCTCCAGGGAGAATGAGCAAACTCTTCACAGATGGTGCCCGAGGGCAGGATCAAACCTGTGTCCCCGGGGAGCCATGAGGAAATGGCTCCGTGAGCTCCCTCACTTTTATCCTCTTTCAGGATCCTGTTGAAGCTCGGCATTCTGCCGCTCAGTCCCACTTTCTGGGTAACTCTTGTGGCATAGCTCGGTACTGGGTCCCTGGGAGATACTGTGATAATCCTTCCCGAATCCCTGCCACTCCCGGTCACTCCTCACAGATGCGATCTTGCCGAACCTTGTGCCCCCACCTTCCTTGCCTGAAGGCTTTAGCTTTAGACCACGAGTGTTGCTTCCTTCCCCCTTCCCTGCACACTGCCACTTTTGGTTTGCAAACCCCAGCAATTAAGCTCACCACATAATTGGCAATGTGAGTGGCTGAGGGTCATTTGTTCCTCCCTTGGAAGCACTGCTTCTGATGTTAAGCTGTATCAGCCCTCGGTACTGTGCCAGGAATGAACTGTGGTTTGGCTATATCATCATCCTGTCTCGTCATCTGTGGCCTTCCAAGCTGAGGCTGTATCTATCTGCACCTCCATCCTGCTTAGATATATTGCCCAGTTGTGGTGAAGCCATGAACCTTTATTCAACTTACATTTAACATAGGACATTCAGCACAGTACAGGCCCTTCAGCCCACAACGTTGTGCTGACTGACATAAACCTACTCACCGAACTAAACTGCCCCCATCTCACACCCACAGCCCTCTATTTTGCTTGCATCCACGTGTCTGAGTTCTTATAGCAGCTTACACTACCACCCACGGCAATACTCTCCAGGCTCCCACTACTCTCTGTGTAAAATGCTTACCTCTGGCTTCTCCCCTATATTTTTCTCCCCTCAGCTTGTACAGAGGTCATCTGGTATTTGCTACTCTTCCCCAGAAAAAAAGGCATTGGCTGCCCACCCTATCCAAGGCCTCTTATAATCTTGTAGAGATGTATTGTCACCTCTCATCCATTGCTTTAAAGAGAAAGTACCATCTCTGTTAACCTTGTCTCATAAGACATGTTCTCCAAACTAGGCATCATCCTGGTAAATCTCCTCTGTAGTCTTGCCACAGCTTCTACATCCTTCCTGTAAGGAGGGGTGCAGGTCTTTAATTGCCACGCTGAAGTGTGAATAAAAGCTCTCACGACCGGAGGGAAAAAAACTTTTATTAGCTTATAACTAAGGGTAGGGTTTCACTGTGGTCTTTTGGCGGGAATCCAGGGTTATATGTGGGCAGATGGGGGTGGAGCTGGGAGGCGGGGCAAACCGTCAGCACAACACCCTACCCTACCAGTTCACTGCACACGCAGAACGAGGCAATTTGTCCCATTGCCTGAGACCCCCTCACAGAATAATCCCTTTCCCTTCGCCCCTGCCACTTGTTCCTCTCTCCGGAGCCAATCATTCCCCTTGATTCTTTTGCCACTTGTCCATGCCGAGTGGCGAGCTACAGCCTGCCTTTGTGATGCAGCAGGATGAAGCGAGTGTGCAAAATCCACACACTCAGTACCAGAGGTCAGGATTAAACTTGGGGGTCTCTGGTGGTTTGAACTCACGATTTCTCATCATTGATCATCAAGCCTGACCTCCCATTGCTTACGGCTTCACAATCAATAATGTGCATTGATCTGATGACTCTATCTAGATTTGAATTATGAGTTAGCTCTCACCCAAATCTTACTGTTATTTTTACCTTCTAACTTACTAGCCTTCCCATTAATAACAAGATCCATTAACACGTGACTTTTAGAAAACTGCTTTATGTTTTTAAAATGTCAAGAGGTGTCTAAAACAACCATTCCCAACCTATGTTTGGCTAAGGCCCCCTTAGGACAAAGTTTACGGGAGAAGTATTCCTTGAAGAAGGGCTTAGCCCAGCTGAGTTCCTTCATCATAATTTTTTAATTTTTAAGAAAATTTAGA
Organism: Narcine bancroftii; assembly: GCF_036971445.1. Classification (NCBI taxonomy): domain Eukaryota; kingdom Metazoa; phylum Chordata; class Chondrichthyes; order Torpediniformes; family Narcinidae; genus Narcine; species Narcine bancroftii. The sequence continues at coordinate 7,571,336 of NC_091472.1, forward strand.
CGTTCAGCGCGGTAACAGGTCATTTCGGCCCATGGGCCCTTGCCGCACAGTTACACCCAATTAACCTACATCCCTGGTACGTTTTTAATGGTGGGAGGAAACCGGAGCCCCCGAGGAAATCCCACACAGACACGGGGAGAATGTACAAACCCCTTAACAGGCAGTGAGGGATTCAAACCCAGGCCCCGATTTCTGGTGCTGTAAAGGCATTGAGCTAACTGCCATGCTAACCGCGTCGCCCTTCAATGTGTTTTTACTACAGTCACAGCATCTGCAGGCTTTTGTGTTTCACTCAAAGGTTATGGCCTCCTTCCCTGTGAAGCAATTAAGTTTAATTGGTTTCTTCCTTACTTCTCTCCTACCGACTACATAAAAATTATTTAGGTTACCTGAGGTGAAAAGAAAACAAGGCTTTTACTTAAATGTGTCATGGTTTCCAGCACCCCGTGGAGAATGGCTGGTCTAAAACATCATCAACTTCCTTGTCTCGAGTTAAAAACGAAAACTGTTACCAGTGATCACAGCCGAGTAGATGTTTGTTTTAGATTGAACTGTCCTTCTGTTAAAGAGTCACAGAGTCGTACAATGTGGAAGTAAACACCAAAGTCTGAAGACACCATGATTGTAGTCAAAACGCAACGCTGGAGAAACTCAGCAGGTCAAACAGTGTCCCTTATGTAGCAAAGATAAAAATTCAGAACCGACGTCTCGGGCTTGAGCCCTTCATCAAGGCAGGCATCCGAACAAATGGTGGGGGGGGAGTGTACGGGGAGGAGCACCGTCCCAAAGGCAGGAGTTATGGATGGTTAAGGGAGGGAGGGCACACTAGCAAGGAGGGGAAGGAGGAATGGCTCTGAGATGGAAGGAGGCAGAGAGCTGGAAGGAAGAAGACAAGGGGAAAGGGAAGGGAGAGAGAATGGAGAGTGGGCTAGCAGAAGCCTGGGAAGTCGAGGTTAATGTCATCAGGTTGAAGAGCGCTCAGACCGAAAATCAAGCGGTGTTCCACCAATTTGCGAGTGGTGACAGGCCCTATGACCCCAACTTGCCCACTTCGTACAATATAACCCCCCCGCCACACTAGTTCCACCTGCTTGCGTTTGTCCCACATCCCTTTCAACCAGCCATTCTCAACCTTTTTCTTTGGTCTAGCCTTCCCCCAGGTCTCTGCTCAAAGTTTATGGGCCTCCTTCCCTGCGAAGCAGTCAAGTTTAGTTGGCTTCTTCCGACTACATAAAACAAACAAATAATATTTTGTGACTTTAAGTCTGCAGCTCCCCCCTGATGTGCTGGAGCCCTCAGGGGATACTCTATGGCCCCTGTTGAGAATGGCTGCTCTAAAACCATCCAATTTACCTCTCTCTCCCATTTCTTTCTTACGTTGCAAAGGCACCTCCCTCATCCACGTCTTCTGGCAGCTCATTCCAGACACCCATCACCCTTTATATAAAACAAAAAAGTTACCACTCAGGTATTTGTGATGTCTTCTCCCCAAACCACCCCCCCTCCCCTTCTTACTCACCCAAGACCTAACTCCTCTGGTTACTGATTCTTCTACTTTGGGCAAAAAGATCTCTGTGTTTACCCAATCTTTTACATAAAACCATAGAACATTACAGGACAGAAAAAAGGCTATTCAACCCTTCAAGTCAAAGCCAAAGCCTTTTTTTTGCTTCACCCTACTGATCTGTTACCCATTCCATTGCCCTCCATTCCTCTCCCATCCATGTACCTGTCCAATTTCTTCTTAAATTGTAAAATGGAGCCCGTGTTCACCACTTCAGCTGGAAGCTTGTTCCACACCCTCACCACTCTCTGTGTGAAGAGGTTCCCCCTCATGTTCACCCTAAACTTTTCCCCTTTCACCCTTAACCCATATCCTCTTGTTTGTATCTCACCTTCCCTCATTGGAAAAAGCCAATTTACATTTACTCTGTCTGTCCCCTTAATAATTTTAAATACCTCGATCAAATCTCCCCTCATTCTTCTACACTCCAGAGAATAAAGTCCTAACCTGTTTAACCTTTCCCTGTGACTCAGTTCCTGAAATCCAGGCAACATCCTAGTAAACCTTCTCTGAACTCTTTCTATCTTATTGAAATCTTTCCTGTAATTAGGCGACAAAAATTGCACACAATACTCCAAATGTGGCCTTACCAATGTCCTATACAACTTTACCATAACATCCCATCTCCTGTACTCAATATTTGATTTATGAAGGCCATTATGCCAAAAGGTCTCTTTACAACCCTATCCACATGTGACACCAATTTCAAGGAATTACGTATTTGTATTCCCAGATCCCTCTGTTCTACCGGACTCCTCAGTGCCCGACCATTTACCGGAGTGGTTCTCAACCTTTTTCTTTCCACTCAGATACCACATTAAGTAATCTCTTTGCTATAGATGCTCTGTCATTAGTAAGGGATTGATTAAGATGGAATGTGGGTGGAAAGAAGAAAAAGGTTGAAAACCACTGTTTTAATCGTACCTAACTGAACTGTTTTGTGCACAGTCTCATAACTCCAATGGAAATGGACCAATGACAATTTCTCTCAAGCAAAATATTTCAGTAAGTATTGGGACGAGAGCAGTGATTCTCAACCTTCTCTTCCCATTCACATACCACCTTAAGCAATCCCTCACTAATCACAGAGCACCAATGACATAGGGATTACTTAAAGTGGTATGTGGGTGGAAAGAAAAAGGTTGAGAACCACTGATTTACCTTGTACGTCCTTTCTTGGATTCTCCTTCCAAAATGCAACACTTCCCACTTGTTTGCATTAAATTCCCTGCCATTTTTCAGCCCATTTTTCCAGCTGGTCCAGATCCCTCTGCAAGCTTCGAAAACCTTGGTTGTCCACAACACCTCCAATCTTAGTGTCATCTGCAAACCTGCTGATCCAATTTCGGGATCCAATTTCCCACATTATCATCCAGATCATTGATATAGATGACAAACAACAATGGTCCCAGCACCGACTCCTGAGGCCCACCAGTAGTCACAGGCCTCCAGTCTGAGAAGCAAATCTTCCACCACTACTCACTGGCTTCTCCCGTCCAACCATTGTGGAATCCAGTTCACTACTTCACCTAGCGTGCCTGCTAAAGAAAGCCAGCGGACGCCACTGGGCATTGGCCCACTGTTCCAGCACGCCCCCAATGGCCGTGGCTGAGGCATCTACTGAGAGTGCGGTGTGGGCCTCTGGGTGTGGGTGAGCCAAAAGTGTGGTGCTTGCCAGTGCGTCCTTTGTTGCTGAGATGGTGCCCTCTGTCTCTTCCGACCAAACCAGGACTTTCTCTTTCACAGCGAGCATCGACAATAATGGCCACATGATGTGGGCCGCACCAGGGATGAAGCCATGATAAAAGTTCACCTTACCAAATCACTCTTGCAGGCCCTTGAGGGTGGTGGGTTTGGGAAACTGACGCACGGCCGTGACTTTCTCTGGTGCTGGGGTGGCTCCTGCTGCCGAGATGGTGTGTCCCCAGGAACTGAAGCGTCTGCTTGCCGAACTGGCATTTGGCCACATTGACCCTGAGGCCAAACTTTGCCAAACAGGCAAACAGGGTGTGGAAGTGGACATCGTGTTCCTTGTGGTCACAGCTGGCGATAAGAATGTCATTGAGGTATATGAACACAAAGTCCAAGTCCCTGCCCACTGCATCCGTCAGGCGCTGGAAAGTCTGGGCCACGTTTTTAAGTCCGAAAGACATCCGCAAGAATTCAAACAGCCTGGACAGGGTGACGATCGCGGTCTTACCGATGTCCTCAAGTTGGACCGGGATCTGATGGAAACCCCGTACCAGGTTGACTTTCGAGAAGACCTGGGTGCCGTGGAGGTTTACTGGGAATTCCTGGATGTGCAGGACTAGATATCTGTCCAGCATAGTTGCATCATTTAGGCGCCAATAATCCCCACAAGGTCGCCTACCCCGGAAGACTTGGTGACCATGCGGAGAGATGAGGCCCAAGGATGGTCGGACTGGCGGAGGATCCCCAACTCCTGCATGCAGGAGAACTCCTCCTTGGCCAGCTGTACCTTTTTGGGTGGTAACCTCCTGGCCTTGGCATGCAGCGGGGGGCCTTGCATGGAGATATGGTGATAGACCCCGTGCCGGGGCATGGCAGCATTGAATCGCGGCTGAAGGATGGTGGGGAACTCATCGAGTATGCTGGAATACTCGTCCCTGGGAGCAGTGATGGCAGCTATCTCCAGCTTGGAGGCTTCCATGGCATCGAGGTGGACTGAGTGGAAGATGCAACCATTGACCAGCCGTTTGCCCTTCACATCCACCAGCAGGCCATGCACCCTGAGGAAATCGGCCCCCAATAACGCAGTACCCATTGAGGCCAGCACAAACCTCCAGCGGAACTTGTCTTTCCCAATCTGGATCTGCCAAAGGTTTTGATGGTGGACCCGTTGGCTGCCCGCAGGGTGGGACCCCATGCTCTGGTGTGGGTCTCGAGGGCGGTCGGGGGTAAGATGCTCAGTTCTGCTCTGGTGTCCACCAGGAACCACCGGCCAGTGGACTTATCAGTCAAATGGAGGAGGCTATGCGTGTGGCCAGCCACCACAGCCATCAACGGCGGTTGGTTGGGTCGTTTCCCTGAAAAGTACAGGGCTGTCTGCACTTACGAGCCTGGGCTCCCCAGCGTTGGTGATAGAAGCATTAGGTGGGGTGGTGCCCCAACGGCTTGTGCTTGGGGGAGGGCTGTGACCTGCTGGTTCCTGGGTGGGTGACCTGGCTGAGGGCGGCTTCATTCTCTCTCTTGGTGCGCCAGAGGATGTCTACTCAGGCCGTGACTCACCATGGGTCCGTGAAGTCCTCGTCCGCCAGCAGGAGCTGAATGTCTTTGGTCACCTGCTTCAAGAAGATCTGGTGGAACAAGAAACAGGGCTTGTGGTCATCTGCCAGCTCCAGCATCTCGTCCATCAGGGCCGACGGAGGTTTTTGAGGGCAGGGTATTTACCCTCAGCTGGCGGGATGTGGATGAGGTTGTCCACCCTGGCTGCAGTCTCCTCGTCCAGCACGCTCACGATGTGATAAAACTTTATGGCATCTGAAGAAATGTTCCTGAGGCAAAACTGCACCTCCGCATGCCCAAACCACGTACGTGGGCGATGAGTCCAGAAGGAGGGGGGGCGACAGCATTAATCTCCACGGGATCCATGCATGCTGGGAGCCCAGAAAAATGTCTGGCTCGTCGGGGTCACCAATGTAGCAGTAGCTACCCAGCAAGAGACTCACAGGCACCTTATTGGGGGTTCTCAACGACTGTTTATTTCAAATCCCACGAGCGCCCCTTTAAGGGCTGCGTGAGCTCTGACCCTGCATGGGTGGTGATATCATAATGTCTGCCCTAGGCGTGTGCTGGGTGAAAGCCATGAGGCAAGGAGATCCCCCGACGGTGCCATCTTTTCACGGCTCCCCGCCACGCGGCGGTACACAAGCAAAACAGGGTCCCTTCGGAGACACCGAGTGTCCATGGATTCACCTCCAGCGCTCCCGCAGTCACTGCAGTCGCACTGACCCAAGTTTGATCCCGAGCTCCAGATCCAATCATCCAACACAGTGAGGAAGTCTTCAGCAGCCTAGGTCCCTCTGCAGCCCTTCTTGCCCTAAGCACCCTCTTGAATCCTGGTTCCAATCCCATGAGCAGCTCTCAGCCCTGTGAGGGTCCCCTGACCGCAAGTCACCCGCAGCCTTCTAAACGCAAGTCGACAAAAGTCCCTAGTCTATGTGGGACCTTCAGCCGCTGAGCCCCCCCCCCACCCTTTGGTCCATCGTCGTGGTCACCTTCCCTCTCAGGTCATCTCGACAGAGGGTGGGGGTGGTCCTCCCATTTCGGGTGCCTTCTGCTGGTCCTCACCTCCTGTGGAGTGTGCAGCCTCTAGTGGAATGCTACCCACCACAGGTGCTGCCATCTTGGGCCCAGACCCCATGGTTGCAGGATAGTTAAAAAAAATGCCATTTGAAGATTTTATGGAGCTGTTGTCATTTGGAGGCTGCCATCTCAAGGCACCTTGACCATGAGCTGAAGCTCTCAAGGTTATTTATTCTTCCACTCCCCAAGACTCAATGACACAATGTGCATTCAGTACATCAATATATCAATGTTGTAATATTTACAGGCCAGGGCGAATGAGACTTTTAATATGTTGGCTGCTATTTCAAGGCAGTGGGAGACTTTCTAATTTTCTTATTCTCTATCATTAAGTTCAAGTTCAGGTTCGAAGTGGTGAATGCGGGCTAGAGTTTGATATTTAATAAAGAATTTGGACAGGTCGCAGGATGGGAGTGGTATAAATTTTATACAGTGCGGTAACAGGCCCTTCCGGCCCAAAAGCGCCTGCTGGCCAAATATCACAATTAACCTGCAATCCCGGATGATCTTGAAGGGTGTGAGCAAACCGCAGCACCCGGAGGAATTAGTTTTTTCAGAAGTTAAATTTAGACATGCAGCATGCTAACAGGCCATTTCAGCCCACGAGTTCCGTGCCGCCCAATTTACACCCAACTAACCTACAAGTTTCGAACGGTGGGAGCAAGCGGATCCCCCGGGGTAAACCCATGCAGACACAGGGAGAATGTGCAAACTCCTGACAGACAAACGCCGGATTTGAACGCTGGCGCTTACCGTTATGCTAACTGTCTGGAGGGCTATGATCAGCGGGTCGAGCCTAATAGTTTTCAGCATGGACTGGAAGGGCTGAATTGCCTGTTTCTGTGTTGTAGTGTTCTATGGTTTATTTATCATCCGATTACACAAGTACAACCCGTCAAAACAGTGTTCTCTTGGCGTCAGTCCAAAAACATGAAAACACACATCCAGAAATAACACACATGCATTTGTTGTTTTTTCCCTTTTTGCATTGCTGAGTAAGTTCCAACAATTTGCTTTTATATCTTACCATAGAACGCTCACTTTTCTCTTTCTTTTATGGTCATACTTTACTTGTTTCTACTACTCTGGGTTATCCATAGCGATTACAGTGTGGCACAGTTAGTCCCTGCCACGCCGATACAATAGCTCAGTGGTTAGAGCATTGGTCTTGTAAACCAGGGGTCATGAGTTTGACCCTCGCTGGGGCCCCACCTCTGTGAGGCAGCAGCTCTGTCTTCCCTACAGTAGATAAAGTTAAAGAATTTCATGCATATTACGTTCTAAATGTACGTGACAATAATGGAACCTTTACAGTGCTAGCGACCCGGGTTCCAATCCCGCGCTGTCTGTAAGGAGTTTGTGCGCTCTCCCCGTGTCCCCCAGGCGCTTCGGTTTCCTCCCGCCCTTCAAAAACGCACTAGGGTTCCAGCTCAGTTGGATGTCATTGGGCGGCACGGGCCTGTTACAGTGTAAAACTCTTTGTTATTGATTGTTTTGGAGTCTGGCATTAGTAATGAAAATGAGAACTGATTGACAAGGTCAGGGATGATAACAGCTATCCACAAAATTGAAAACGTGGAGATTTACAAAGAGGATTTGAAGAACTGAAGATTAAACAGGTCAGAACTATTTCCTGGAGTGTAGAAAAATTACAGGAGATTTGATAGAGGTATGCAAAATTTTGAGAGAGTAAATCCAAGCAGAATTTTTTTTTTCCACAGAGGACATGGGTTAAGGGTGAAAGGGGAATAGTTTAAGGGCAATGTTAGGGGGGGGAGGAAAGGGTGAGAGCGTGGGATGAGCATCCAGCTGAATGCAGGCTCAATTTCAAACAGGGATATGGACTGAGCGCAGGTCAATGAGATGAGGCACGTTAATAGTTCGGCACAGGCGGGAAGTGCCGAAGGGCTTGTTTCTCTGCGGTAATGTTCTGTCATTCTACGGTGATACATTTTGTTATGAATTCCTCAAAAGTTTCATTTGTTTTGGAAGTGAAATTTCCATTTGTGATACCTTTAGTTGGGATACATTTAGCGTGACCTGTTCTGGTTTGTGGCGCGTATAATGCATCATACAGAAACAATATTTTATGGTGTGACTTTTTGAAGCTTAGTACATTTTAGAATGGCTCAGGTTTGACAGACTGAAGGAAAGCGTTTTCCGGTGTGGGGTTCAATCAATGGAAATTCTATTTTAATTGCATTCAGTTGGAGAGGTCCAATTTAGGAATTCGTGACTAAAACGGAGCTCTTCGGGAGATTGAGATGAGATGATAGTTTATCGCCAAGCACCTGTAGAGCTCGTCGAAAGAACCAAAGACTTGTTGATCCAAACCAAGGCTTTTGTTAGCAAAAGAGAGGAGCTCTTCACAGGTGGCCGACCAGTCCGGAATGATCCGACCTGGCTAGGGACACAACCCTTTAAGGCCCAGATAATAGGTGTGGCTTAGCTCTCAGCCAATCGCTGTAAGCACAGTCTAGATACTGTAACTATATACACTATGTACATTGATGATAGATCTGTACTATCACAGCACCCAAGTAGAGCGTTGACAATTCACTTGGTGCAGCCACACATAAACAAAGGTTCTAAGTTCCTTTCATTTTCACGTTAACCTCCGGCACCCAGAATTCAAGCAACCGGCAGCCTCTCAAGAAAAGAAATTGAGGAAAATAAAATTTTTAGATTATAATAAATAAGAATAAAACAATATTAAGTTTAAAATTGTAAAAGTAAATGTTTCTGTGAAGAATCACATAAACACTTGGTGAAGATGGGTGCAAAGGAGATGCCTGCTTCCTTCTCCCTGCTTCGTAAGAGTTGCCCCAGTCAGAGGCTTTCTCAGAAAACTTGATGGGGGGGGGGGGAAGGGGTTAATGATCTATCATGTTATTGTTCATCTTTCGGACGGCTTCACTACAGGTGTAAAATTGCTATAAATTACATTGAAAAATATATTGAGAAAAAGTGAGGTTGTGTCTATGGTTCATTCACCGTTCAGGATTCTGAGGGTTATTCTTTTCCCAAAGGAATTTCCAAAACCCAGGCTGGAATTCCACCAATCACCAAGCTCCAATTTGATTCAAGACTCAGACGATTGATCATTAATCGATTGATCTCTAAGCTCACATTTTTTTACACCCCAAACCAACAACAATAGAAAACACAATGCAAAAGGATTCAATTTTAACTCTAGATTTATTAAGAACATGATATCTTACCCAAATTCTTTTCTTCTTTTGGCTTGGCTTCGCGGACGAAGATTTATGGAGGGGGTAAAAAGTCCACGTCAGCTGCAGGCTCGTTTGTGGCTGACAAGTCCGATGCGGGACAGGCAGACACGATTGCAGCGGTTGCAAGGGAAAATTGGTTGGTTGGGGTTGGGTGTTGGGTTTTTCCTCCTTTGCCTTTTGTCAGTGAGGTGGGCTCTGCGGTCTTCTTCAAAGGAGGTTGCTGCCCGCCAAACTGTGAGGCGCCAAGATGCACGGTTTGAGGGGATATCAGCCCATTGGCGGTGGTCAATGTGGCAGGCACCAAGAGATTTCTTTAGGCAGTCCTTGTACCTTTTCTTTGGTGCACCTCTGTCACGGTGGCCAGTGGAGAGCTCGCCATATAACAGGATCTTGGGAAGGCGATGGTCCTCCATTCTGGAGACGTGACCCATCCAGCGCAGCTGGATCTTCAGCAGTGTGGACTCGATGCTGTCGACCTCTGCCATCTCGAGTACTTCGACGTTAGGGGTGTAAGCGCTCCAATGGATGTTGAGGATGGAGCGGAGACAACGCTGGTGGAAGCGTTCTAGGAGCCGTAGGTGGTGCCGGTAGATGACCCATGATTCGGAGCCGAACAGGAGTGTGGGTATGACAACGGCTCTGTATACGCTTATCTTTGTGAGGTTTTTCAGTTGGTTGTTTTTCCAGACTCTTTTGTGTAGTCTTCCAAAGGCGCTATTTGCCTTGGTGAGTCTGTTGTCTATCTCATTGTCGATCCTTTTACATAAGGTACCGCACGGATGGCAGTCTCTTCAATCTGAGGCGCCTGCAAGCTCACACCAAGACACAAGAGAAACTTGTCCGTGAACTACTCTTTGCAGATGATGCCGCTTTAGTTGCCCATTCAGAGCCAGCTCTTCAGCGCTTGACGTCCTGCTTTGCGGAAACTGCCAAAATGTTTGGCCTGGAAGTCAGCCTGAAGAAAATTGAGGTCCTCCATTAGCCAGCTCCCCACCATGACTACCAGCCCCCCCACATCTCCATCGGGCACACAAAACTCAAAACGGTCAACCAGTTTACCTATCTCGGCTGCACCATTTCTTACCCAAATTACACCCACCATATTGCCTCTAATAAGTAACTATACAGAGATAATATATAAAAAGTGTGCAGGCAAAAAAAAAAGACCCAGACCTTTTCAGTCCGGGCCCATTAGTCAAAAACAAAAGAAGGAAAAAATAATCTCCCAAATCCTAGGTCAGTCCAAAAACAAATCCACAGAATTCACTCTCAATGTTCAATGTCCAAATTCAGTTCTTCAACTGATAACAAAAGGACTCCGAATGAACGTTGGAGAGAGAGATGACTGACTTTGCTTGGCAGTAAACTTACGAATCCTTTGCATGTTTATTCACCATGGACTTCCCTTGGCTTGTTTTAACCACCTCATGAAACTTGTGCCTTCAACACAGCTTCTTCACAATATCCTTCTTAGGCAGCAGGGTTTTTGTCACATTTGAATTCAGTCAATCAGAACCATTCTCAACACAGAGTGGGATCTCCATGTATCCTTCTGGCTTCTCCACCGAACTTTCTATCTCTGCTTCAGCCAGCCAGAATCTTTCTCTCTTTCTTACTCTGTCTCTCTCTCTCTCTCTCTCGCTGCTTCTCATCTGCCCAGCTCAACCTTGGCAAGCCAGCACTGAGTGATACAGTTATCAGAAGAAATTCATCCTTTAAAGCAACAGTCCACAGTCCAAAAGGTCAGTCTATTGTCCATAACATTAGTAAGGGATTACTGAAGGTGGTATGTGAGTGGAAAGGAAAAAGTTGAGAAGCAACGAGGCAGGGTCAATTTTGTCATTTAAGAAAGAGTTAGATAAGTATATGGATGGGCAGAGTGCTGGTAAGTGGGATTAGAGGAGGGTACTGGATCAGTGTGGACTAGAAGGGTCAAATTGGCCTGTTTCCGTGGTGTAATTGTTATATGGTTATAAGAGGAAGAAGGAAGGTTTAGGAACCAAAAGTCAGGAAGAGCTCAAAAAATATTTGGTAGCCAGGAAGGCATTTAAGAAGGGACTCAGGTGAGCTAGAAGGGGAATGGGGGGGGTCAAGAGAATGCTTTGGCAAGTAGGATTAAGGAAAACCCTTCCATGCAAACATGAAGAATAGAATGAAACCGACAGTGAAGATGGAGCCACTTAGAACAAAAGAGGCATCATGTGCCTGAAGGCAGAGGAGATAGGGGAGGGAAGTTTACTGGAGATGCCAGGGGTAGGTTTTTTTTCCCATAGAGAGTGGCAGATGCCTGGAATGCATTGCCAGGGATGGTAGCGGAGACTGTTACAATCAGGATATTTAAAAGATTCTTCTGTGAATTTGCATGATTTTACCATCCTGAAGAATGTCGGAAGTCTCAGCGTTGGCCGTTCACACACGGATGACCAAAACTCGAAATCTCCTTTTCCTCCTGCGAGTTTGGACAGCATTCTGGAAGTGCAGTAATTAATGAGATTGGACTTGCAATGCAAGTCATCGACACGTTCTTTTCCTTAGCCTGTTGTTCACGGGACACCTGCAGTTCACTTTAGATTATAGGTGTTCCAGGAAATTTACTAGGGGTCAAGGAAGTAAAAATATCGGAATGGGAATGAGTCCTTATTCCCGTTCCTACCTTTTTACATGGAATGCATTCCGGGAAATTGGGAATAATTTCCTGGAATGCAGCGGCTCTGTAAAAAGGCATATTAGACAGGCATGAGGATAAAATAAAATTAGAAGGTTAAAGGTGTGAGGTGGGGAAGGATTTGATTGATGATGAGGTCAGCACAGCATTGTGGGCTGAAGGGCCAGTACTGCGCTGCAGTGATCTATGTTTCCATCTCTACTTTTGCTAGTCCTGTTCTTGCTCTTCTTTCAAATGTTGGTCATCCCCTTTCAGTGGTCCCCCCCCCCCCCCCCAACCCCACCTCTCTTACTGGGTGTTCAATAACCTTTGAACTCTGAGCCTCTGAGGTAAACAATAAAACTGGCAGACGCTGTTGTCCAATGCAGGGCACAAAGGTTCTGGAGAAACTCAGCAGGTCACTAAAGGGTAACCGATTATTTAGGCCTGAGCCCTTCATCGTAAAGGCTTGAATAAAAAGGTGGGGAGAGCGGGAAGGGGGCGAGAAGAGGATGAAGGGGACGTGGAGGAGCACAGGTTAACAGATCATAGGGGTGGAAGTGTAAGAGAAAGAAGGTAAGGTGAAGGGGGAGGGGTGGTGTTCTGAATGGAGAGGGAAGGGAAGGGGGTGGGAAGCTGGAGGAAGGCAGACAGTGGGATGGAGTGAGAGAGATATGTGGCAGCGGAGGGGGGGGGTGAATTAATGGAACTTGGAAGTTGACATTGATGCTCTCTGGTTGGAGAGTGCCCAGAAGGAAGACAAGATGCTGTCCTTCTAATTTGTGGTTGGCCTCGGTTTGGCAGTGCATGTGGCCATGAACGGATATGTCAGTGTGACAATAATATGTGGAATTAAAATGGATGATGTTTTCAACAGTGTCCCCAGCTTCTTCCCGATTGATGCACTTCAGAATCAGAATCAGGATAAATAGTCACGAACAAGTCACGACGTTCAGTGTTTAACGGCAGCGTCGTCGTCGTGTAAACATTCATATTATAACCATCTTACGACATTACTATAAAAGATAAAATAAAATAACCACAAAAATCATGCACGAAAAGTGAGGCCGTGTCTGTGGTTCATCGATCATTCAGGAATCTGTTGGCAGCGGGGAAGAAGCTGTCCTTGTGCTGCTGAGGGCTCGTCTTCAGGCTCCTGTACCTTTTCCCTGCAGAGTGAAGAGGGCATGGCCTGGGGTGGTGGGGGTCTTTGAGGATTTTTAAAGACGCTGCCTCATGCAGATGTCCTCGATGGAGTGGAGTCAGGTGCCTGTGATGTCGTAGGCCGAGTTAACTACCCTCTGGAGTTTATTCTTGTCCTGAGAGTTGGCGCCTCTTTACCAGGCGGTGATGCAACCAGCCAGAATGTTCTTCACGGTACACCTGTAGACGTTTATAAGAGTCTTCGGTGACATACCGAATCTCCTCAGACACCTCACGAAGTATAGCCGCTGGCGAGCCTTCTTTGTGATTGCATCAACATGGAGGCTCCAGGACAAATCCTCGGAGATGTTGACCCCCAGGAATTTGATATCTCCACTTCCTACTTCAGGCTTGACTAAGATTCCTGACCTGAAACGTGGGCTGATCTCTTCTCCTCGCCTGCTAAGTCGCTCCACATTCTCATTGCTTGCTGAAGATTCCAGCCTCTGCTGGATTGGTCTTCACCCCCGACCTGTGCAGGGCACCAGAAGAGTACTGGTGAAACAATGCTCCATGCCCTGTGAAGGGAGCGGTGTAATGTGCAAGATGCATCAGGGGGAGGGGAGGGGGGCTGCGGGCGTGGGTGGACATGGAAAAGTGAAGTGGATCAGCATATCCGGGAGGGATGAATCCCATGGGAAATGCTGGGAGAGGCAGGGGGATGCATTTAATGGTGGGAGAAATGATAGAACATAGAATATTACAGTACAGAACAGGCCCTTTGGCCCATGGTGTCGTGCTGACCTATATGAACCTACTCATACCTAAAAACCTCATTGATCTCACATCTACGAGTCTTACTCAGAGGTTTTTAAATTAAATTCCCTATTGTACCAACCTCCACCACTACCCCCGGCAAAGCATTCCAGGCACCCAGTAGCACTGATGCCTCCTCTAAGCTTTCCTCCTCTCAACGCTGGAGGGGTGGAGGCCCACCTGTGCTGTGGGCACGAGGGACGTGGTCAGGGAAGAACTACAGGAAGAGGAAGATCTGTGCAAGGGGGACTTGTTGGAATGGGAATCCTGACCACAGGAAAAGAAGGCACCTCTTAATCTGACTCATTGAGGGATTTTTTTTTTAATGTCTGGAAAGTTCTGCAAAACATAGAATGTAGAACATTACAGGCCCTTTAGCCCACAATGTTGGGCTGGCTAATGTAAACCAACTCCACTACAATCTAACCCTTCCCTCCCCCACAGCTCAGAACCATCCATTTTTCTTTCGTCTAAGTATCATTTGAACGTCTCTATTGTACCAGTCACCAGAACCATCATCAGGAATGTGTTTCAGGCACCCACCACTCGCTGAGTGCAACATATGTCCCCTGATATTTGGTACTGTCACTCCTGGGAGAAAGGCGCTGACTATCCACCCTATCAATGCTTCTCATAATCTTGTCAACCTCTATTACGTCCCTAAGACAATTAGAGATAGGAACAGTATTAGCCATTCAGCCCATCAAGTCCACACCTCTGTTTCATTTACCATCCATTTTAATTCCATTCTCCTGCCTTCTCTCTGTAACCCTTGATTCCTGATCAAGAACCTACCTCTGTCTTAAATCTACCCAATGACCTGGCCTCCACAGCCGTCAGCCGAAACAAATTTGACAAGATTTACTACCCTCTGGGTAAAGAAATTCCTCCTCATATCAATTCCAGAGCGACCCTTTTGTTCTGACACTGTCCCCACTGGTCCCACAATCCACACCCCCCAACCATCGCCCACAACCTTCCTTACTTCATAACTTTCTATTTTATTCTTGCATCCATGTGCCTGCCTAAATGTCCCCTATTGTACCAGCCTCCACTGCCACACCCTGGCCAAGCATTCCAGGTACCCACTACAGTTTCGCCCTTCCCCTCGTACAGATGTTCTTTGTTATTTGCTCCTGTCACCCTGGGAAAATGGTGTTGACTGTCCGCCCTATCTAGGCCCCTTCTAATCTTGTAGATCCCAATTAAGTCACTTCTCATCCTTCTTTGCTCCAAAATTAAAAGCCTTAGCTCGGTCAACCTTTCTTCAATTTCTCCAATCCAGGCAACACCCTGTTAAATTCTTCTGCACCCTCTCCAAAGCAACCACAACCATTTTGGAATGAGGTGACCAGAACTGAAGCCAAAACTCCAAGTGTGGTATAATCCGGGTTTTACAGAGCTGCATGAACTCAGCTCCCTGACTAATGAAGGCCAGCATACCACATGCCTTCTTAACCTTTTTATCAACTTTGAGACCACAGACTGGAGTTGTTTCATGGAGGCGGCCACCTACAGGTTCATGATACTTTATCCGGAACCCTTGGGGGACAATGTGTTCCGGATTTTGGATTTTTCCGGATTCCGGAAAGCCCACCCGATTTGTGCTGCCGTATGCACCTGCACCCCCTTCCAGTCGCCCGGGCGCCTCCCCCAACCACCAGTCCCTCAGCCACCTCCCCCAAGTGCTGGCCCCTAGGCTGCCTCCCCCAAGTGCCGGTGCCTCTCTCCCCACTTACCAGATTTTGGAGCTTTCAGGATTTTAGAAGTCCAGATAAAGGATCGTGTACCTGTACAATGGGCATGTAAACATCGAGGAGTACATGAGCTCAGTGACTGGCTACATCAGCAAGCACGTAGATGATGTCACCAAGATCAAATGCTTCGCAATGGGGGATAACCAGAAACCACGGTGTAACGTGATCGACAGAACTCGGAGACTTGTGAGAAGCACAAACTCGCTTTTATTAGCTTACAATTAAGGGCTGGTATCTTCAATAGTCTTCAGGTAAATTTGAGGAAAGGCGGGAAAATGGGGTTTATATCGGGACCAACAAGGGCAGAGTCCAGAGGAGGGGTCGGCCCTCTAATCTATACATAGACAGTGAATTCCAGTTCACTGCATTCATCCCTTCCTTCAGAAAAGAACTTGCAGGCGAAAACAGAGACCATGTTCTGCGACACAAACTTTTACAATTATTTACAAGTTGAGTCTGTCGGGGGCCTTAGTGGACCCTAAGGGTAACCCTTAGTTACCCTTTAGTGGACCTTGACTCTCCAGAACTTCCTGTGTCTCCTGTGCTTCTTGCATAGTGCGACTCGAAAGGGGACTCAGGGTGTCCCGGATCCGATGGTAGCTCCATTGGAGCCATGTTGTCCGGAACCCTGCGTGGGGTATTTGGAGGTTCCAGGTCTATTGTGGGCATCATGAAGGTGCCAGATCTCTGATCGAGACCGTGTCCTCCCGGCCATCTGGGTATGCCACATAGGCATACATTGGATTTGCGTGCAGGAGGTGAACTTTTTTGACCAGCTTCTCCTCACCTGCTTTTTCACCAGGTCCAGTCCTGGTGTCGTTAGCCATGCTGGAAGAGCAATCCCCGATGTGGATTTCCTCGGGAATGCAAACATTAATTCATGAGGAGTCGCATTGGTTGCGGTGAAGAGAAACGATCTTACTGAGTGGAGTGCGGTGGGCAGAACCTCTTGCCAGTGTGAGTTTGGAAGGCCTTTAGACTGGAGGGCCAGTTTTACAGTCTTCTAGACCGTTGTGTTCTCCTTTTCAACTTGTCCGTTCCCCTGGGGGATCGTCCTGCTTGAGGCGATACCTCCTATGAGCAGGTACTGGTGTAGCTCTTCCCTCATAAACGATGAGCCCCATTCATATGAATTTAGCTGAGATGCCCAAACGTGGTGAAAACGGAGTGCAGATCTCTGATGACTGTGGCAGTGGAGGTGTCTGGGCAGGGGATAGTGAGTGGAAAATGTGAGTGCTCATTGATAGCGTTAAGAAAGTACATGTTTCCGTTGGTGAAGGAAGGGGCCCTTTGAAATCGATGCTAAGTCGTTCGAAGGGCCGGGAAATTTTTATCAGGTGCGCTTTGTCAGGGCGGTTGAAGTGCGGTTTGCACTCAGTGCAGACCTGGCATGACCAGGTCATCTCCCTGATGTCTTCCAGAGAGAAGGGCAGGTTGCATGCCTTGAAGAAGTGGGCCATGTGGGTGATGCCCAGTTGGCAGAGCACGTCGTGAAGTGACTTCAACTAGCTGGTGTGTGCAGTAGCACAGCTCCCTCGGGACAGGGCATCTGGTGGTTCATTGAGTGTACTTGGCCTGAACAATATCTCATAGTTATAGGTGGAGAGTTGGAACCTCTATCTCACGATCTTGTCATTCTTTATTTTGCCCCTGTTCGTATTATTGAGCATGAATACTACTGATGCTGATCACTGAGCAGAGTGAATCTCCAGCTGGCCAGGTAGAGACTCCAGTACCTGGTGGCCTCCAACATGGCTTGAGTCTCCTCCACAGATGGGTTTCTGAGCTGGTGGCCTTGCAGGGTGCGGGAAAAAAAAGCTATCAGCCTACCCGCCTGGTTAAGAATCACTCTCCACCTGGAATGGTGTGTTTTCATCCACCCCATGCATGGTGGCTTTTGTGATATAACTCCTGATGTAGTTAAAAGCTGCTTTTGGGCTTCGGCCAACAATGGGAAGGGAGTGGATTTTAAGAGGGGGTGGACCCTGTCAGGTACCCACCGGGTGTAGTATGAGAAGGAGCCCAGGCACCTCCTTAGTGCTTTCATGGTCCTTGCGATAGGGAGGTCTAAGAGGCGGCGCATATGCTCGGGGTCTGGCCTAATGATGCCTTTCTCCACCACATAGCCCAGGATAGTCAGACGTTTAGTCCATAACAGGCACTTACTGACATTGTATGTGAGGTTCAGGGATTTGGCTGTGCAGAGAAGCTTCTGCAGATTGGTGTCATGCTCCTCCAGGTTGTGTCCGCAAATGGTGACGTTGTGGAGATAGGAGAAGGGAGCCCTTAGCCTGTATTTGCCTACCGTTTCATCCACCTGCCTCTGGAAGACCGAGACCCCGTCCGTAATACCGAAAGGGACACTCAGGAACTGATAAAGCTATCCATCTGCCTTGAATGCGGTGTAGGGACGGTCCTCGGAATGGATGGTTAACTGGTGATATTCAGCTTTCAGGTCAATGGTTGAATAGACCCGGTACTGCGCAATTTCAATCATCCCGTCCAAGATTTGGGGGAGGGGGCATGCGTCCAGGAGTGTGAAGTGATTAGTAGTTTGGCTATAGTCAATCACTAGCCTGGGCTTCTCTCCCCCTCTCACGACCACCACCCGGGGTCTCCGCAGGTTGTTGCTGGGTTTGATGATTGTTTTCTTTAAGCAGCCGCTGGGTTTTGGCTCCAATAAATTCTTGGTCCCTTGCACTGAATCGCCTGCTCTTTGTGGCTATCGGCTTATGGTCAGGGGTTAGGTTCTGAAACAAGTGGGGAGTTCGATATTCAGCATGGAGAGACTGCATGTCGTCTCTGGGTTTTGGGACCTTCCGTTCTGCGCCGTGATTGTGGGGAATGGGCCTGAGTATTCCATGGTCATGCTTTTAAGGTGACACAGGAAGTGTCGGCCCAGCAACACAGAAACACACAAACCTTTCAATACATACAGTCGTAACTTGAAAATCTGCCCCCCCCCAGCCTTTTAGTGTTAAGTGTACTGTACAATACCCTTGAATACGGTAGACTGTGACGCTAGACAGATACGGTGGTCCGTGGGGGTAAACCTTTAAGTTGTAGCACTGAGCGGTCGTAGAGTTTGTAAAGCTCACCATCAAGTAAGTGTCTATTAAACAATCCATCAGATGTCCATTTACCCTCACCACCATCGTTGAGTTACTCAGCTGGTGGGGTTTTGCTTGGTCGATGATGACTGTTGCCAGCATTCTGGAGGCTGCATCACTCCCCCTGCCAATGTCATCTTGATCCGAAGGCTCAAAAGGTTGCATCGACCACGAGGAGCAGCAAGATGGCTGCGGCGAGCAGCATAGAGAGGTGGGGGGTTCACACCTCTGGACTTGGGCACAGTGTGGACGACTGGTGGCTGCACACGCGGTAGCCTTCCTGGGGTTCCCCTTTCCCCGACAGACTTTCACCCAGTGTCTCTTCTTACCAGATCCAGAACACATGGAGTCTTTTGCAGGGCATCTGGTGTGGGGGTGTTTGGCCTGTCCTGGTTGCGTGTGGCTGCTGTAGTCAGTACCTGGCCAGCTGTGCTCCGTAGACCTGGCTTTCTGTGAAGGTGCCGTTTTGTTACTGAGCTGGTCCGCTCCCAGCTGGCCCTGTTTGAGGGTACTGGCAAGGTCCTTCTTTCCCAATTCTAGTAGTCGCTGCCTCACATACCTTGAACTCACTCCAGCCACGAGTGTATATCGGACTTGCTCTTCTTCTCTCACCTGAGCTGAGATTATGTCACCGTCCATAGTTCCAGGACGTAGTCATCCAGCAATTCACCTGGTCATAGCCGACATTGTGAGAGTCAGGGTCTTGCCAGCATGTCATTCTGGGGCCTCACATAGTAGGCCTTCAGGCCTTTGATGGTCATCTTGTTAGTCGCGTAATCCCTGATGACCGCGAATCCCTTGGGGCTAACTCGAGCGGGGGAGGGCAATCTCTGGAGGCCGTCGGAGTGGAAGACTTCTTGGGTGGCTGCGATGTAGGACTGGAGGCACTCCAACCGGTAGACAAATTCTTCCAGGGCCTCTGGAGACAGAGGGTCGACCTGGAGGATAGGGCTTCTATCCAGTCTACAAAAATAAGCTAATAAAATTATAACGTGATCAATAACACTCAGAGACTTCTGAGGAGCGCAAATATGCATGAGCTTACAACTAACGGCCAGTATTTACAATAGTCTTTAAGTAAATCGGAGGTAAGGCGGAAAAACGGGGCTTATATTGGGACCGATAGGAGCGGAGCCCAGAGGAGGGGTCGGCCATCTAATCTATACATAGACAGTGAATTCCAGTTCACTGCACATCATTGGATGCAGAGATCCAGGCCCTTCTCAGAGCTCGTGATGCTGCCTTCAGGACAGGGGACAGTATGGGACTAGGATTAGTCAGGGGTAAACTCTCCCATGTAATCTGGAAGGCAAAGCGTGGGTACATGCAGAGGATCCACAGAGACTGTTTGGCACCAGAGGCACAAGGCACATATGGCAAGGGATCAAGACTACAGATCACGTCAACCTTGTGAGACGATTCCCTTCTGGACAGACTGAACCCCTGTGCACAGTTGGATGAGAAGAACAGGATGATGCTGAAGAAAGCTCCGTGCCCCCCGATGAACAAGCCCCTGCATAGCCGTGGCCGAGGTGAGAAGAACTCTATCAAACGTGAACCCAGACAAGGCAGCGGGACCAGACAACATACCTGGTCAGATACTGAAGGACTGCTCAGACCAATTGACAAGGTCTTCTCGGACATCTTCAGCACCTCACTGCAGCAGTCCATCCTTCCCACAGGGTTCAAGACGACCACCATTATCCCAGTCCAGAAGAGGACATCACCACAGCCTCAATGACAATCGCCCTGTGGCACTGACCTCCACCATTATGAAATCCTTCGAGCGACTTGTGATGGAACGCATCAAAACGTACAACCCAGAGACATTGGACCCATTTCAAATCACGTATCGAAGAAACCATTCCACTGATGATGTTATAGCCTTGTCCCTTAACTCTGTCCTGACCTACCTGGAGAGCGACACCTCACACGCCAGGTGATCGGACATAACCGGTCCTCAGTGCAAAACACGCAGACCCACAACCAGACATGACACACGTGCAGACAAACAATACACTTACAAAATAAGTATTTCCTCAATACAAATAAATAAATAAATAAATTTTGTTTTAGATGGATAGTGCGAGCACTTCCTACAGTTCTTCAGCATTGATAATAATGACGTCGAATTGGACACGGCTGAACTGTAATAAGGTATCATTCCTCCAATTTGTGCTGACCTTAGATTGGCAGTGCATGACGCCATGGACCAACATGGCAGTGTGGCAATGCATCCACTTCTCCCATGTCCTTTGGCCCATGATGTTGTGCCGATCTATACAAACCCATTCCACGACCCGTTAGGCGTAGCAGTTAGCGCAATGCTGTTACAGTGCCGGTGATCAGGACCGGGGTTTGAACCCCGCACTGTCTGTAAGGAGTTTGTACTCTCCCCGTGTCTGCGTGGGTTTCCTCCGGGTTCTCCAGATGCCTCCCAACGGTCAAATACATAGCCTAATTGTTGGTCAATTAGGTGTAAATGGCCTGTTACTGTGCCATATGTCTAAAATTTGTCTAAAATAAATAAACCCTTCCTCACAGCCCATAAAACCTCTATTTCTTTTACATCCGTGTGCCTCTCTCGGAGTCTTTTGAATAGTCCTCCTGTACCAGCCTCCACCAGTACCCCCGGAAATGCATTCCAGGCACCCACTTACCTCTGAAATCTCCCTTAAACTTCCCTCCACTCACCTTAAACGGATGTCCTCTGGTGTTGGCCATTGTTGCCCTGGCTCTCGTCCACCATCAGCCCCTTGTAATCTTAAACACCTCGATTAAGTCACCTCTTCCTTTGTCACTCCAAAGAGTAAAGCCTGAGGTCGGTCATCCTTGCTTCCTAAGACATGATCTGCAATCGAGGACGCATTCTCTGCGCCCTCTCCGAAGCTTCCATATCCTTATTCATTCACTCATTCAATCTCTCTGTGTCATCAGATTCCAATGGTGTCTAAAATCCAATGAACTTCAGCCCCAAATATACCCCCCTGGGAAGCAGAATGGCAAAGATTCAAAACCTGCTGTGTGAAACAAACTTTTCCTTGTATACCTTCTCGGGACTGACCCCCTCTAATTTGACACCAGCAAACTGGATAAAGTAGCTTCTCCTCTGTCCATAGCTCCCAGAACCGAAGATCATCAACTTGATTGTCTGTTATTCTTCTTCAACTCCGAGACAGGCAACTGAAATTTAACATGCAGTGTTTCCAATTATATCACAATGTTCGATTCTCATTGCGATGACAGATGTAATCTAGGTAGACAAAGATTAATATCTTTCCTGGCGGGCTGTTGTCAGAAGTCATAACTCTGTGTATTCAGCTAATGAAACTTTGAATAAGACATTAAGTTATCACCTGCCAAAGAAGTGAAAGTTCATCTCAGACTAAACGCCAGTGATGTTGAAGCAACTCAAAGAGGATTGAAAGTAAAAATCCACGTCTGCAGACACAGTGGTTGAAGTAAAGGTACAACGGTGGAGAAACTTAGCAGGTCAAACAGTGTCCTTTATGTGTAGCGAAGATAAAGGCATATAACTGACAGGTTTGAGGTATGGAAAAATTATGGCAGGCATCTGAACAGAAGGGCAAGTGAGGGGAGGGGTTGGGGACATGCACGATCCTAAAGACCGGAGGTAATAGGTGGAGAGGCGGGGGGAGAGAGCCCAGCAACAAGGGGAGAAGGGATAGCTAGTTGAAAAGAGAGGGAAGGGGGGTGGAGAGCTAAGGGAAAGAAGACGGGGGTGGGGTGGGGGGAGAAAGGAAAGCAGGTTATGGAGAAGTCGCTGCTTATGCCACTTGGCCAGGGGAAGCCCAGATGGAAAATCAGGTGTTGTTCCTCCAATTTACAGGTGGCCTTGGTGGGACAGTGCATGAGGCCATGGACAGACGTGAGCATGGGAGTGGGACGCCTAAATGAAATGGTAGGCCATTGGGAGGTCCCTGTCACAGTGCGAAGGTGCTCAGCAGAGCGATCTCCCAGTCTCCACCCAATCTCTCCAATGTAGAGAAGGCCACAGCAGATCTTAGTTTTAATTTTCCCCACATTTCATTCAATTCCTTCTGGATTCTACTCTTCACTGATGCAGGAGGTGCAGGATGCTGAAAGCTCAGTTCGTCACAGGGAGAACATGGAAACCCCATGGTCAGGATTGAATCTGGGTACTGGTGTTAAACAAGAAAGCCTGCAGACACTGTGATTGTAGTTTACACAAGCACGCTGAAGAAACTCAACATGTCACACAGTGTTCTTTATGTAGCAAAGATAAATATTAGGTGTTGCTCCTCCAGTTTAAGGGTGGCGTTGGTTTGACAGAGCATGAGACCATGGACAGACGTGTCAGCTCGGGAGTGGGGCATAGAATTGGAAAGGTTGGCCACGAGGAAATCCCTGCTATTGCGGTGGATGGAGCGAAGATGCTCAGCGAAGCGATCCCCCAGACTGCGTCCAGTTGCTCCAATATAGGGGAGACCCCAGATGCAACAGATGAAGATTCACAAGAGTTGCTTCACTGGGGAGGACTTGTTTGGGGCCCTGAATGGTGGTGAGGGAGGAGGTGTTAGAATGTATCATTCTAATACATCCAAATAAAGTATCATGTACCAAAAACATGAGCTATGATAATCCGAATTTCGATCTCCTTAATCCAATAAATCCAACTCTTTTACTGCTGCTTTATGTGGCTTTAATTTGTTGATAAAACAGATTGTGTGTGGGTTCTGATTTTGGGGACCTTGCGCTCCGAACCGTTATAGGAGGGAGGGGACCAAAATACTCCAAGGTCATACTTTTAAGGTGATACAG
Source organism: Narcine bancroftii (assembly GCF_036971445.1). Taxonomy (NCBI): domain Eukaryota; kingdom Metazoa; phylum Chordata; class Chondrichthyes; order Torpediniformes; family Narcinidae; genus Narcine; species Narcine bancroftii. The sequence continues at coordinate 7,594,732 of NC_091472.1, forward strand.
GAAGTCCAGACGCAACAACACTGGAGCACACAATTCATCAAGAACATACAGGTGTATCTTTCAAAATTCCTCGCCCCCCCTCTTCAAATGGCAAATCTACAATATTGTTGAACATGCGTAGATTGTGAATAAGATGCAAGGATTATGCGATAATTAGAAGGATACATCTTTAGCTTGTACTCGTGCACAGTCTGTGAGTCTATGAAGCTTTCAGTAGAGCCCGTGTTGATTAGGCATTTAGTGGAATGTCCATTTACCTTTACAGTCACTATAGAGTTGCTGAGCTGGTGAGGTCTGTCCTGATCTAGAACCATCGAGGCTAGGACCCAGAGACTCCATACTCCTCACTCAAGTAGCCCCCAACGTCCTGGGCTACCCTGTGTGGGTAAGATGGCGACGACCTCATGGCGCGACAACATGGCTGCCTTCCTTCCTTCTCTGACGATGATGGAGCCGCAAGATTGAGTCGCAGCAAGATGGCCGTTGAGCTTTTTCATGCTGTTTCCTCACCGCCAGCTTCCGTTGGTGTATAGCGCAGGAAGTGGGTTCAGGTGAATTTGGGGCAGATGGCTGGAGTCGTATCCGGGAGTGGTGCAGGCCACGGACTTCCTCGAGCTTCCCCTTTCACGGCAAACCCTCGCCCGATGTCCTTTCTTGCCACAGCTGGAACACACTGAGTCTTTAGCCGGGCAACATGATCGGAGATGCTGGTTCTTGCCGCAGAAAAAGCCCTCCCTCGCTTGGGAAGCAGCAGCTGTTAGGACTGGGGTATTGGGAGAAGCCAGTCCTGGAAGGGCTCACCTGCATGAGCGAGCTCATTGGCTTTGTGGTTGTCATTCTCGAGCTTGGCCTGTTCCAATAATTTGGCCAGTTCAACGTAGCTAGTCAGGTCCTTCTTTTCTGACTCGAGCAGTCGCTGGCTCATGTACCTCGAGCAGACCCCGGCAACTAGAGTGTCCCGCATCTGTTCTTCTTCACGAACGTGGCCTGTAGCCACTTCATTCCTGCATTTCTTGGCAAGAGTCCACAGTTCCAGCACATAATCATTGAGGTCTCTCTTGGCCATTTGTGACGTAGAGCGAGTCGATGCCTTGCTAGGACCTCGTTTTATGACTTCAGGTACCAAGCCTTCAACACCTCGATGGCAGTCATCCCTGATGACTTCAAACCCTTTTGTTCCTACCCTCAAAATGAGTGCAGACTTCCTGGTCGGGTTCAGGTAGGTCTGGAAGCAGTCTAGCCAGTACGTGAACTCCTCAGCCGTGTCAGGGAACAGAGGGTCTATCAGTAGCAAACCTGGCATGAGGAGCACTTCCATCTTCTAGGGAATAAACTAACTGAAGTGTGAATAAAAGCTCTCTCGACTGGAGGGAGAACATACGCTTTTATTAGCTTATAACTGAGGGTAGGGTCTTACAGTGGTCTTCAGAAGGGCTCATGGTTTAGGTGGGAAACCAGGGTTATATATGAGTTGATGGGGGTGGAGCCAGACATCAGTAAACATGCTATCGGTGAATCTCAGTTCACTTTACCAATCCAATATCTTTCCTGTAATTCTATGGATTCTCATCGTATTAAAGCAGCCTCTTATTCGGCAACTTATCGAAGGCCTTTTGAAAATCCAAATGCACAACATCCACAGCCTCTCTCTCCCTTGTCCATCCTATTTGAGATTTCCTCAAAAAATTCCAATAGACAGGATCTTCCCTTCATGAACCCATGCTGGCTTGGACCTGTCATGTCATGCACCTCGAGGTATTTCATAACCTCATCCTTGAGCATTGACCCCAATAACTTTCCAACTACCAACATCAGACTGATAGGCCTATCATTTCCTTTTTTCTGCCTCCCTCCTTCTTTAACACCAGAACTACATTTGTGACCTTCCAGTCCTCAGGAACCATGCCCGAGTCTATTGATTTCTGGAAAATCAATGCCTCCACAATCTCCAAAGCCACCTCCTTCAGAACCCGCGGGTTCGCCTCATCTGGTCCAAGAGATTTATCTGTCTTTAGTCCATTCACCTCACTAGGCACTATCTCTCTAGTAATCCTGACTGTTCTTAATTCTATTCCCTGAGACCTCTGACGATCAGGTATTCTGCTATTGTCTTCCTTAGTGAAGACTGACTCAAAATATTCATTTAGTTCCTCTCCCATCTCTTTGTTTCCCATTATAATTTCTCCAGCATCATTTTCAATTGGTCCCATATCTACCCGTGCCTCTCTTTTACTCTTCATATATTAAAAAAAACTCTTAGGTTCCTTTTGTATGTTATTTGCCAAATTCCTTTCATAATTCATCTTTTCTTTCCTAATGTCTTTCTTTGTCTCTTTCTGTAAGTCTTTGAAAGTTTCCCAGTCCTCTGTTTTCTCACTATTTTTTGTATCCTCATCTCTCTCTTTTTGATTTTATTTTAGCCTTAACCTCTCTTGCAGCCACATTTGTGTCATTTTTCCATTCATGATTTTCTTTTATCTTGGAACATATCAATCGTGCACTTTCTTTATTTCTTGTAGAAATATCATCCATTTCTCCCATTGAGCTTACTTTTCCAGTCAAGTTGGACCAGTTCCTCTCTCATCCCACTGTAATTCCCTTTGACACACCTGCAATCAGCTTTTCCTTTTCAAATTTGAAACTGAACACTTCCATGTTACGATCACTAAGGGTTCCATTACCTTTAATTCCCTCATCACCTCGGGTTCATTACACATCGCCCAGTCCAAAGCCACCGATCCCCTGGTGGGCTAATCGACAAGCTGTTCCAAAGAGCCATCCTTTAGGCATTCTACAAATTCTCTCTCCTGAGATCCAGAACCTTCCTGACTTTCCCCAATCCCCTTTCACGTTAAAATGCCCTATAATTATTTGGACATTTTCCTTCTGACGCACTTTTTTCCATTTCCAGCTGTAACTCGTAGTCCACTTCCTGGCTGCTGTTTGGGGGCCTGTATTTAACTGTCAAAAGGGTCCTTTTACCTTTGCCATTTCTTAACTCAACACATATGAATTCTACCCCTTCTGACCCTGACCCTTCTTTCTAGTGATTTAATATCATTGCTTACCATCAGGGCCACACCACCTCCTCCCTACCTACCTGCCCATCTTTCCTATATTCTGAATACCCTTGGATAATCAGCTCCTAATCACATCCATCATTAAGCCATGTCTCGGTGTTGGCCACAACGTCATATCTTTCAATGTGTAGCTGTACAACAAGCTCACCTACTTTATTCCTAATGCTCCATGCATTTAAGTACCGTACCCTTAGACAAATTATCCTGTCTCTTCACCTGCCTGACCCTGGCACCTGGCATCTTTGCTGCACGTTATTTTTGACTTTTTTTCTTTTTTCCTTTCTTGACCCTAAAACCAGACTCCCTTCTTCCCTAATGTCGACACTCACAATCTGATTCCCACCCAACACCCCCCACCAAACTAATCCCCAACAGCTCTAGTAAAGCTGCCTGCCAGGATATTGGTCCCCTTCTAATTCAGGTGCATCCTGTCCTTTTTGTAGAAATCAGACCTTCCCCAGAAGAGACCCCAGTGATCCACAAATATCCACAAATACCCCTGCCCCCTGCACCAACTCTTTAGCCGTGCATTCAGCTGCCACAACTTCCTGTTCCTACCTTCTCTGGTGCGTGGTACAGGCAGCAATCCTGAGATGACCACCCTTGAGGTCCTGTTTTTAATTTCTGTCCGAATTCTCTGTATTCCCTCTTGAAGACCATGTCCCTACTCCTATCTATGTTATTGCTCCTCACATGGACCATGACATCTGGCTACTCGCCCTCCTCCTCCAGAAGGATATGAACTCAATAAGAAACGTCCCTGACCCTGGCACCTGGGAGGCAACATACCATCTGGGAGCCTCAATCTTGTTCAAAGAACCCCCTATCCTCTTGTCTAACCAATGAGTCCCCAATCACCATCACTCTCCTCTTCTTCTCCTCCCTTCCCTTCTGAGACGGGGGTGGGGGGTGGGGGTGGGGGCAGCCTCTGCACCAGAGAGATGACTACCTTGACGTCCCAGGTAGGTCCCTACTAACAGTATGCAAAACGATATACCTGTCATTGATGGGAACGGCCAGAGGGATACTCTGCACTGTCTGCATCTTCCCCTTCCTTCTTACGACAGGATGTTTTGCAGTCATGAAATTCTCTCTCAATGCAAACATTTACTCTCATAATAACTATACATTTCAAAGCTAGAAAAAACTAGAATGTCACCCAAGGGACCAGAAGCCTTTCTAAAAGCAATTTCTTTTTCCCTGAGAGAACACTCTCAGGAATTTTTCATATTTCCTTATGAGAGAAAGAGAGAGAAGAGGCTATTCTACCCATCAAATGTATGCCAGCTCTCAGACCAATCCCGTTCATCCCGATTTTTTTTCAATTTAGAGACGCAGCAGGGTAAGAAGCCCGTCCGACCCACAAGCCCGCGCTGCCCACCTACATCCATTCTCCCCGACCAACCCTTCTTCTTTGGCTTGGCTTCGCGGACGAAGATTTATGGAGGGGGTAAAAAGTCCACGTCAGCTGCAGGCTCGTTTGTGGCTGACAAGTCCGATGCGGGACAGGCAGACACGATTGCAGCGGTTGCAAGGGAAAATTGGTTGGTTGGGGTTGGGTGTTGGGTTTTTCCTCCTTTGCCTTTTGTCAGTGAGGTGGGCTCTGCGGTCTTCTTCAAAGGAGGTTGCTGCCCGCCAAACTGTGAGGCGCCAAGATGCACGGTTTGAGGCGTTATCAGCCCACTGGCGGTGGTCAATGTGGCAGGCACCAAGAAATTTCTTTAGGCAGTCCTTGTACCTTTTCTTTGGTGCACCTCTGTCACGGTGGCCAGTGGAGAGCTCGCCATATAACACGATCTTGGGAAGGTGATGGTCCTCCATTCTGGAGACGTGACCCATCCAGCGCAGCTGGATCTTCAGCAGCGTGGACTCGATGCTGTCGACCTCTGCCATCTCGAGTACTTCGACGTTAGGGGTGTAAGCGCTCCAATGGATGTTGAGGATGGAGCGGAGACAACGCTGGTGGAAGCGTTCTAGGAGCCGTAGGTGGTGCCGGTAGAGGACCCATGATTCGGAGCCGAACAGGAGTGTGGGTATGACAACGGCTCTGTATACGCTTATCTTTGTGAGGTTTTTCAGTTGGTTGTTTTTCCAGACTCTTTTGTGTAGTCTTCCAAAGGCGCTATTTGCCTTGGCGAGTCTGTTGTCTATCTCATTGTCGATCCTTGCATCTGATGAAATGGTGCAGCCGAGATAGGTAAACTGGTTGACCGTTTTGAGTTTTGTGTGCCCGATGGAGATGTGGGGGGGCTGGTAGTCATGGTGGGGAGCTGGCTGATGGAGGACCGTTTTCTTCAGGCTGACTTCCAGGCCAAACATTTTGGCAGTTTCCGCAAAGCAGGACGTCAAGCGCTGAAGAGCTGGCTCTGAATGGGCAACTAAAGCGGCATCATCTGCAAAGAGTAGTTCACGGACAAGTTTCTCTTGTGTCTTAGTGTGAGCTTGCAGGCGCCTCAGATTGAAGAGACTGCCATCCGTGCGGTACCGGATGTAAACAGCGTCTTCATTGTTGGGGTCTTTCATGGCTTGGTTCAGCATCATGCTGAAGAAGATTGAAAAGAGGGTTGGTGCGAGAACACAGCCTTGCTTCACGCCATTGTTAATGGAGAAGGGTTCAGAGAGCTCATTGCTGTATCTGACCCGACCTTGTTGGTTTTCGTGCAGTTGGATAATCATGTTGAGGAACTTTGGGGGACATCCGATGCGCTCTAGTATTTGCCAAAGCCCTTTCCTGCTCACGGTGTCGAAGGCTTTGGTGAGGTCAACAAAGGTGATGTAGAGTCCTTTGTTTTGTTCTCTACACTTTTCTTGGAGCTGTCTGAGGGCAAAGACCATGTCAGTGGTTCCTCTGTTTGCGCGAAAGCCGCACTGTGATTCTGGGAGAATATTCTCGGCGACGCTAGGTATTATTCTATTTAGTAGAATCCTAGCGAAGATTTTGCCTGCAATGGAGAGCAACGTGATTCCCCTGTAGTTTGAGCAGTCTGATTTCTCGCCTTTGTTTTTGTACAGGGTGATGATGGTGGCATCACGAAGATCCTGAGGCAGTTTACCTTGGTCCCAACAAAGCTTGAAAAACTCATGCAGTTTGGCATGCAGAGTTTTGCCGCCAGCCTTCCAGACTTCTGGGGGGATTCCATCCATACCTGCTGCTTTGCCACTTTTCAGTTGTTCGATTGCCTTATATGTCTCATCCAGGGTGGGAACCTCA